>NC_090225.1:13197500-13545000 GCF_024489055.1 Chanodichthys erythropterus
AGCCTATTTTCTAAAAAGAGTGGAGTGTTCCTTTAACCAGAGCATCAAACGCAGCATGAGACCGAAGGTTATAGATCATAAGTTGTACATTAGTGCACGCTGCCTTATTTAAGCGTGAATCTCCTCTGATATGAGACCTTCTGTTCTGATCCATATAGAGCCATCAGTGAATCACCTGGTGCTGGTATTAAGGGAGGGAATTTACTACTGAACTCATTAATATATGCTGTGGAAACAAAGGAGGCAGAAAGTGTGTTCTCCTCAGCACGCTGCAGGGAGGCAGTATGGGTACACAGGGCCAATCTGAGCCTCAGACAGGATGAGTAATGAAGCAGCATCTTCTGTACGTGTGCTCCACATGCTCTGGAATATTGTGAGTGCAAAAGTTTGTGCAAATCATTGTGTGTCTGTGTGTGATTGATTGTTGCAGAAGGTGGGAACTACGTCTTGTATGCTTCCCTCTGATCTTTTGTTATGATCTTTTTGTTGTTGTATTTTCTCCGTGTGTGTGTGTGTGTGTGAGTGTATAGTAATTAATTTCTCTACAACTTCAAAGACTTACATATGGGCTTGCTTGTCCGTCGAGATTCAGGAAGTGTTGTCGGAGGAGGGTCAGAGTATAGCGCACAAACACAACAAATACAAGTACACATAGACAACTGCAATACTATATTTAAACATCAGCACTGGGTTTATATAACAGCTCGCAGTGTTTCTTGCATAGCAGGAAAGGCCCATTTTCTGGGTTTTAAGAGCAGTGAAATGGCATACTGCAAATATGAACATGAAAATCCATTGAAATCCGTTTATGTTTCCTTTACAACCCTCTTGTGTTTAGGGGCAAAAGGCGTGTTGTGTTCTTAAGTAGTGCATCAGATTTCTGTCCTGTCTCGTTTGGTCTGAGCACATAATTCAATATCCTGGTGTCTGGCCTGTCTCCTCCTCTATCTCCATCACATCTCAGTTCAGGCCATAATAAAACATAGAGAGTTGAATGGACTCAGTTGAGAATTATTTTAATACTTGGCTTGTCAATTGGTTTAAATTTTTCAGATTTCAAGTCAGATTAATTAGAGGATATGCTGACTCATTTAATTGCAATCAATCACATATATTTACTGAAAAAAGCTTCTAAATGAAAGTACTTCAAAGACATTATTGTGGTCCATGACAACATTGAAAAGACATTTTTAAAAAGCTGCTTTAGAACTCAATAAATTGTTTTATGTGTATATACAGGCAATATCACATGTTAGTCTGAATATTAGTATGATTTGTTGAAAGACTGTGATTTTGCTTTCAAACAAGTATTTAATTAACAATGAAATGTACAGTAAAAAGTAAATTATGTCAAGTGTTTTAGACAAAATTAAACTAAAAATATACACAACTTTTCAAAAGTTTTTTTTTTCAATTTATGATATTTTACAATTAATACTCTTATTCAGAACACTTCAAAAGGTTCAAAAGTGAAAGATTTTTTTACATTATTGTAACAAAAGGTTTCAATTTCAAATTAAGGCTTTTCTATTGATGTTTCTATTAAGAATACTTAAAAAAAATCACAATTTCCATAAACGTGTTAAGCAGCACAACTGTTTTCAACACGATAATAATAGGAAATGTTACTTGAGCACAAATTCAGCATATTAGAATGATTTCTGAAGGATCACGTGACCCTGAAGACCAGAATAATGGCTGCTGAAAATTCAGCTTTACAATCAGGAAATTAAATTAAAAAAATTAAAATGGTTATTCAAAATGATAATACTATTTCACAATATTACTGTATTTACTCTATTTTATTTATTTATTTATTTATTTTTATCAAATAAATCCAAAAAGCTGTTTAAATGACTTTTGAACAGTAATATAAGAGAAAAAAAAATCAAGCTTAAATTAGCATGTTAAATTGGCACCCAATAGTTTATGCATAATATATACTCACATTTAATTGCATTACAAATCTTACTTTGTAAGTATTCACCAATGTATAACATATGCCGGTCCTCCTTTGGAGATAAATTGATTCTGTGCGATTAATAACAAAAGTCTTCTATAGTAATATGTAATGAAGTCCCAGTCTTCAAAGATGTGTGTATAGTGACATTTTTCTCACACATCTATTGTAATGAGTAACAAGAAGTAGCAGCATCTATTCATTGGAGTCTAACACAGTAAAAGGCCAGTTATACTGCAGTAGAACAATGATATAATGAAGCTTCATCCATCTGAAATATCTTATTATATTCTTATATTATTTTAGTGTGCAGAATGAGTAAAGCTGTTTGTTATTAGGATGAACATTTAAAAAATGTTTAGGCTGCTCTTCCTCAGCGGTCTAACAATATCAAAATGATTGAGAGAGAGAGAGAGAGAGAAAAAACACTACCCTACTATGCATTCTTAAAAAATAAAGATTCCCGAAGGGAATTTTCACAGCAGTGCCATAGAAGAACCATTTTCAGTGATTTTTTTTAGTATGGAGAACATTAATACGGTGACCAGGAGGGGACATGTTCAGTTCACTTTGTTTTGTCATGGCCATGGCATATTAACTTGTGAGGGCATGATAATATGTCATGGCCACTGGATATTAAGTCCTGGGAACATGATAATATGTTGTGGCCACAGGATCATTTTGTCAATGTAACAACATCCTTATGCTTTGGCCTACAGTATTATATAATAGTATAATAAAGGTTAATATAATAATTTCCTTATCTTGCACTTTTTCTCATTCTTAATTGAAAATAAAATATTAACTTTTTAATAATATCCATTTCTCATAATCCCAGGTTGTTATGGCCACACAGGTTAATTTACACATTAAATTCATGTCCACAAGAAATAGATGTCGTTCCCACAACATAGGATCTCAAGGCCACGACTTTACATCGTGTGGCCACAGCATAAGTATGTTGTTCAACAAAATGATCTTGTGGCTGTTTACATTTTTTCCACAAGTTAATATGTCATGGCCACAACAAAACTTGGTGAACCAAACATGTTCCCACCTGGCCACCATATATTAATATTCTAAAGAACCTTTTACCACTTTAAAGAACATTTTGTGGAATGGAAAAGCTGCATTGAACCATTGATGCCATTGAAGAGCCTTTAACAAGAGTATTGAGTGTTTATATTAGTGATGGTGTATGTAGGTTAATATGCCAATAAATGTGCCTTCTGTTCAGCTTTGTTATGCTACATTTAGCTGTTTTAAAACACAAGAAGGCAATCTGTGTAAAGGACCCCTGAGAAATTAGGAACAAATTATGATGTATCATGCCCTGGGCACTGAGTATAGGTTCCTATAGTTACAATATAGAGATATACCTGCAACCAGCGATGACGGGCCAAAGCCCCAGTGCCATCGCGACCACCATGGTTTAAAGGTGCCCTAGTTTGTTTTTTTACAAGATGTAATATAAGTCCTAGGTGTCTCCTGAATGTGTCTGTGAAGTTTCAGCTCAAAATCCCCCATAGATTTTTTAAATTAATTTTTTTAACTGCCTATTTTGGGGCATCATTAACTATGCACTGATTTTTTCAGCACGGCCCCTTTAAGAGATGCGTTCCCTCTGCCCCACGAGCTCTCGACTATACATTGCATAAACAAAGTTCACACAGCTAATATAACCCTCAAATGGATCTTTACAAGATGTTCGTCATGCATGCTTCGAATTATGTGAGTAAAGTATTTATTTAGATGGTTACATTTGATATTGAATGAGTTTGAGGCTGTGCTCTGTGGCTAACATCTAATTCTACACTGTTGGAGAGATTTATAAAGAATGAAGATGTGTTTATGCATTATACAGACTGCACGTGTTTAAACATGAAAATAGCAACGACTCTCGTCTCCGTGAATACAGTAAGAAACGATGGTAACTTTAACCATATTTAACAGTATTAGCAACATGCTAATGAAACATTTAGAAAGACAATTTACAAATATCACTAAAAATATCATGATATCATGGATCATGTCAGTTATTATTGCTCCATCTGCCATTTTTCGCTGTTGTTCTTGCTTGCTGTTACGTAACAGTCGGTGTTATGTTGAGATCCGAGTGTTTTCCGGAAGTCTTTTAAACAAATGAGATTTACATAAGAAGGAGGAAACAATGGGGTTTGAAACTCACTGTATGTCTTTTCCATGTACTGAACAAATTCTCATTCTAGGGCACCTTTAAGGAAACCTGTGCATGGCGGGCAACATACAGTCTTATTTTAATGTGACACATTATTTTTCCCTTTTTTTGTAATTTCTTTAATCCCTCGCCATGGCAAAAATGTTTGAGATATCCTACAATCGTTCGCAATTTAGCATCTTCAGTGTCTTTGTTTCATGTTGACAGTAGCAAAAAGATACAGACAAAGGGTAAATCCATATATGGTTTTCTACATATTGTCTGCCAAAATATAATTTGTCTGCATGAGAATTCTCCCCACGTGTGTACATGTGCATATAAAGGTGCGGTGCTCTCACATGCTTAGATATTCTGTCAGATTTGCCACTATGTTCTCCTACAGTACTAATATAGAGTATTCTACTATAAACTCCACTCCAATGGTTTACATCTACAGAATCTTGCTGGTCTGACTCCAGCTTATTTGCAAAATATTCTACAGTGTCTCAGAAACATATTGATCACCTAGTGACATCCTTCAAATGTTCCTTAAACAGATATTTTTTTGCTTCTCTGCCTGCAAATTTGCTGCAATTCATGACTGCATAAAAGGCTGCAATTGGATTATTGAAATAGTCTCAGTTGAATGGTTTTGAATAATCTTCTTTGTATTATTTATATAATTTCTGATGAAGTTATTAAATTCTATACAATTTTTTTATTCCTATTTTTTTATTCCTCATTTTTCTTTCTCTCCCTCAAGAGAACCTGTTAACCCTTTCCATCGTGAGTTTAAAATATTCTAACTGTCCCCCCAGTGTGAGTTTTTTTTTAAGGCGACCGTTATTTTAGAACGTTTGCCTTTAATGTTTCCATAGCGACGCGTCTTGCTTGTCAAGAGCGCTGAACGCAGCCACAATAACACTGTATGACAGATGGATCACTATTATTTTGTTTTTCCTTGTTTATTTAAAATATTCACAAACTTGCTTACCATGTCATCAACTATCTGATATTCCGATCCTCAAATATGTGTAAGTGCGTGTGTTTTGTCGTTTAAAAGCCTTTATAAATGATCTTTATCTTGATCTATAATGCGAGACGGGCGCCGCCATCTTAATTTGCCCCGCAGTTCACAGAGTCCTGTCAGTCGGATTTACAGCAGGTGAATTAATCCGTTTCTCCCGAAATATAAGCAAGTAAGTTGCTGGTGAACTGGAAGAATAATAGAGGAAACTTTATAGTTACTTATGCCCATTATGTGTGTCTGATATGAATAAATGTCGGCAAATTGTATTTGAATGGATTGTTATTGTTCCTTCCACTGATGTCTGACATCAGTGTGTATTTTATAAACTCTAAATATATTGTTTTAATGGTGCTTATGCGTATTTAAATGTCTGAAATCTTAAAAGAAACGTTATGTGGCTGAAAACACTGCATAGTTGTGATATGACAAGAGCTGCGCGCGTCCGTCTGGCAGCCAGGGCGCGAAAGCACAGTTTGAATCTGGCAGTTATGTGACGTCGCTGAACGTTCGAAATCCCATATGTGGGACCGTACGCCCAGAGGCACTGAAATAAAAATCCCATATGTGGGACCGTACCGCTCAAAGGGTTAACCATGAGTCTTGTCCTATGTTTTGGATTTGTGATGCACCTTCAGTACCGCCCAAAAGCACTAGACTATAAAATAAACATGTTATTAATAGTCATTTGTTCAGTTGAATGGTTGAATGGTCATGTAATCTCAACATGAATAGTTAAGTTCCATACAATAGTTCCATAAAACTGCTAGGTCACTGATACAAGTCTTCATCTCGTGTGAGTAAATGTGATCATATTTCTTAAAAATGTATAAAAGTACCCTTTTTATGTCTAAAACCTTTTCTAATTAGCAGAAAAAAAACTTTTGAGTGTCTCTGGTTAAGTCAAGGTAAAAACCGCATCCTTCACAAAAACACTATGCTTTTGATATTAATTGAAAGTAAAGATGCTTTACACACCCTCTGTAAGTGATATTTGTTTTTCTTTCCTGACATGATTAAATTCGATGACCATTAGTGAAGCAACATTTTTGTCTGTGACTCTGCTGTAGTTCCTATTGAAATTCCAGTATGTGTGTTTGCTGCAGGTTGTCTTCATCCCTTGAGGCCTCCGTTTGAAATGGAAATTTTCTTGGGAAATCAAAATATGCCACACACACACACACACACACACACACACACACACACACACACACACACACACACACAGTGGACCTCTCTGCTCCATTTCTAAGCTTTGCTTGTCATGGCTCTGTGGCAGCCCTGTGTGCTCCTATGGCTTCTGACACCTGCAGTAGAACACATTTAGCATGCAGGGATCCTTGGATAATTAAAGTCTCTCTGGTTTTACCAAAAGACATCTTACCTTCATTATGGTTATTTACAGTAAACATAATATTTAGTTTGTCTTGATGTTCTTGTATACATGTTCTTGTTTGTTTGTTTACTGTTTGTTTGCTTTATTGTGCATTTTTGCTTAGTCAAAATCATATTAAAAATCCACACTGTGAAGAAATCTGTAAAAATAGGGCAGAAGAATTTTCTGTATTTATTTTTTACAGGTGTTTTATCTGTATTTTGAATTTTGCACTTCACTGAGTTGTGTTTTAGAGTTAACAAATGTCCGTTAAAATGACTGGATAATGTCTGTATAATAAGCTGCCAGTACGTTTTCTGTTATGTTTCGGATTTATTCCTTACAGTGCAGAACATGCACAATAACATAGTAACCAACAATGTGAAAAACAGAGAATATCACTGAACAATAATAATAATAAAAGTCTTGTGTGAAATAATACAGATCTCTTACATTTGGAAGTAATAGCTTTACATTAAAGGGTTCACCCAAAAATGAAAATTCTGTCATGAATTACTCACCCTCATGTTGTTCCACATCCGTAAGACCTTTGTTCATCTTCGGAACACAGATGAAGATCTTTTTGATAAAATCCGATGGCTCAGTGAGGCCTGCATTGCCAGCAAGATAATTAACACTTTTAGATGCCCAGAAAGCTACTAAAGACATTTAAAACAGTTCATGTGATTACAGTGGTTCAACCTTAATGTCATGAAGCGACGAGAATACTTTTTTTATGCACCAAAAAACAAAATAACAACTTTTTTTAACAATATTTAGTGATGGGCGATTACAAAACACTGCTTCATGAAGCTTCGAAGCTTTACAAATCTTTTGTTTTTCAAATCAGTGGTTCGGAGCGTGTATCAAACTGCCAAAGTCATGTGATTGCAATAAACGAGGCGCCGTTACATCATAAGTGTTTAGAAATTTCAGTGGTTCACCACTTGGGGGTGTGACTTTGGCAATTTGATACACGCTCCAAACCACTGATTCGAAACAAAAGATTCAAAAATCTTCAAAGCTTCATGAGGCAGTGTTTCGAAATCGCTAGATATTGTTGAATAAAGTCGTTTTTTTTGTTTTGTTTTTTTGGTGCACAAAAAAGTATTCTCATCACTTCATAACATTAAGGTTGAACCACTGTAGCCACATGACAGATATGTCTTTTGTAGCTTTCTGGGCATCTGAAAGTGTTAACTATATTGCTGGCAATGGAGGCCTCACTGAGCCATCGGATTTTATGAAAAATATCTTAAATTGCGTTCCGAAGATGAACGGTCTTACGGGTGTCGGACGACATGAGGGTGAGTAATTAATGACAGAATTTTCATTTTTTTGGTGAACTAACCCTTTAATACAGCTTTGGTAAACACTTTAAACCTTTTTGCTCATTTGAAATGATCTTTATTGACTCACTCAAATAATGTCTTCATTTTCTATTAGCTTTGTTACTTAGCAATGAATTTTACCAGGCATGCCCTATATGGATAATGATAACAATAAACATTATAGTCAGAAAAATGAAAATGATCATTCTGAATCCATGAATTTGGAGGTGTAAATAAATCCTTCCTTTCTCGAAAACCCCTAAACCTGCCAAATGTCCCTTAAATGTCTGCCAACACCACCCTCCTGCTTTGCTGAGATAGGATTTAACAACACTGTGTTCTCACAAGGCTGGTATTAACTGAACACCGTCCCATATCCACATGTTTCTTCAGGTCTTGAGGGGGTGTTCTTCCATTTGGAGGCAGTGTGCATTTTACAACCTCCAAAAGGAGTTTAAACCCTCCAGCTGACCCTGTTATCTCAGTATAGGGTGAGGTGTGACAGGGGGAGGGTGTGTACGAGCCAAGCCCTTGTCCCCAGAGGTACCGTACGGGGGCGGTTGCTGGTCCTAACCGCCCTCAGTGTGCTGTCCAGCCCTAGTCAGCATGTCACCGTAAAGGCCATGCTAGTTTTGACAGGACTCAAATGCTCTTCATGCCTCATAATTCAGCGCTTCTTTAAAGCCATTGCTTCAGGCCAAGTGATTTTTCTGCTATCCATTCGGAGATGTATTGGTGTGTGTGTGTGGGCAGTTCTGTGCGTGGACTCGTTTTTCTGCGTCATCTATACATGTATGTGTCAGTGTGTGCCTTTTTTATGAACCGCTGATCCACACAGTGCAATGAATGTGTCATTTTTAGTGGTTGACAATAATAAAGTTGGATTGCGCAGCTGTTTTATAGCTGTGACTGATGAGAGGAGAATTTTTTGCTATTTCACCCCTTTGAAAGAGAGAAAATGTGATTAATAAAACATGAGATCTGATGTCATTTGCCTCCCTCTTGACTGTGATTTCTAGCTCATTATTGGCTGTTTTCCTGCGCTAACAGCTTGTTTTGGTTGACTTGCCATTCAGGTGACATCATCTGCAAAAGGTACAGTACAGTAGTGAGGCATTCTAGTGGGATATACAAATAAAGTGCTAATTTATTTACACCCTACCCAGCTTAACTACAGCCTGCTGAGAAGAACTAAACAATCTGAGGGCTCAAGCATAAGATCATGACTGCATACACAATGATTTCTCATTTTGTTTTTATTCTTTTGAAGTCTGTGAGTTTGCTTCTGCTTCTTTCTGGGTTTTAGGCAAGGATACATCAGAAAAGACAGGAAACTGTAAACAATTTTGCAGGAAACAATTTTACAGAAAATAATTTTGACTTCATGATTTTATTGATGTGAATACCAATTTTTCAACCTGCACTAAACATAAAAATCTGCTATTAAGGGTACGTTTACACGACAACGATATGCTTAAAACGGAGAAGTTTTCCGCGTGACGACACCATTGTCAAAATGATCCCCATTCACATGAATCTGTGAAAACGACAAAAAATGCTGTATTCTGCTGGCAGGCCATTAGATGGCGATGAAGTGGTGACTATAGAGTGAATATGTAAAGGCCGGAACACACCAAGCCAACGGTCGGCCGTCGGGCAGTTTTTCTTCGTCGGCCGACTAAGTTTTGTCAGTGTGTTCCACACCGTCGGCTGAAGTTGGTCCTCGTCTGCTTTTTTCGGCCGATTCGAAATGTTGAATCGGTGTCGGAGCTCGTCGGTCTGTCAGGCCATCTGATCTTTCTGACTGGCTGTTCAGATACTGCCACCTGCTGGCATTTCATCTCACGCAGGTGCAGAACTGACGTGCTACTTGGCCGTCGGCTGTCTAGCGTTGGTTTGGTGTGTCAGGGCGACTTTGGATACAGATGCTGCCAACGTTATGGCGTTCGGACGAGGTCAAAAATATGACGTTGCAACTTGCACTCGTCTCACTGAACGTCTCACTGACGTCTTAATTTTTTGCTATTAAATCCATTCATTTTAAGACGCAGACGAGGCGTAGACGTCACGCAGACGTCACGTAAATCACGTGTGGCAGTGAAGTGTCGAGTCAGACGTTCACGCGTGATTCACGTGTAGCAGTGAAGTTATTTATTTATTTTTTCGCTTACATGTATCAGAACACGGTCCTCACACGGCTCAGTGCAGTGTGTGAGCCAATGCAGTATTTACCTGCACTTCATTCACTGCTCTCAATGGACGTGACATCTCAGTCTGAATTGTAACGTGACGTCTGCGTCTGACTTTTTTTTTATTTTTTTTGTCAGTTTTTAGTGCAACTTTTCCCTGGCAAACTCAATATACATTAATTACGTGCATATTAAATATACATATATTAATATATAACAATTTAGACTTTTTTTTTTTTTTTTTACTTTTTTAAATTGTAAAAGTATAAAGATAACATAAAAAGTATAAAGCCTAAAAGCGAAGTTTGTGTTGCTCTTAGGTATACTCATGTCGTTTAGTTTAATGAAATCCGTTTTGAAATTTTTTACATTTGGGGGTTATTGTTTTTTTTATCTTTTTACATTTTTAATATAGCCTACATGCTTGATGGCCAACCCATCGATCGCAATCAGCTGCTAGATCTGAGACTGTTGCTGTAAATAATAATAAAATACATGGAAAAATGCATTATGCCTGATTAATGTTCAGTTTTTCAAGCACCTCTCTTCTTATATTTTACATTTAAAATATAAATTAGGATTCTAATATTATTTTATCATGTTTTCCTTTCTTTTTTAAAAAAGAAAATGTTAGCTTTATTCAGCAATAATGTTAAATTGATAAGATTTCTATATTTTGAATAATAATCTGCCAGTATTCATCAATCAATCCTGTAAAAATATCACAGAAAAATATTAAGCAGCACGATTTTTCCGACGTTGACATTGAAGGATCATGCGTCAAAGACGACTGGAGTATGATGCTGAGAACTCAGCTTTGCATCTCAGAAATAAATATAAAGTATATTAAAATAGAAAACCATTATTTTAAATTGTAACAATATTATAATAACACTATAAACCAGACCCCGCCTCTTCAATATATAAATAAATAAAACCTTATATAAATGATTCACCAATTTTATTTGTTTGTTTATTTATTTATTTGTCGTGTCCTCGATCCTTATCGTTGCGTGAAATGAAAATAGAGCTAAACAACGACGCTGGCACTCGCTCACCAATAGATGGCGTCGTTGGCCCATGTTTAATTCATTTTATCCGACAACAGAAATAAATGATTGGGTGCTCATACAAGTATGTAAATAAATAAATAGTTTCAGTAGCCACAAGAAGAAAAGAAAACAGATAAGTCAACAAAGAAGTCATGAATAGAAGTAAAAACTACTGGAAAGAATTCTAGCAGCTGCATTATGGACTAACTTTAACTTGTTTATTGAAGATGCAGGACAACCAGATATCGTTGAGAAAAGATAAGTTTTTTTAAGCTTTATGATCAGTGGATTGTGTACCAAACAAGAAAAGATTAATTGAATAGGCTATATAAAGGTGTGCGATAGAGACAAAAATGATATCTCGATATTTTCTGGGATTTTTAGCCATAACCATAATCAGACTATATTTTAGCTGAGTCTGTCTTTCTCTCTCTCTTTCCCAAACACAGCTGATGTGCAGCCATTACAATATTTCAGTTTTGTTTTTAATGGCAAGGTGGTCAATTTCTTTTCATTTCTTTAGTTAATTTAGAAATATTTTGGGAACATTCTATGTTTGTTAAAATCAAGTTTTTTTTTTTAAGGAACAACCGAGCGGCCAGCCGCAGGAAGCGCAATGAGCATATGTTTGATCAATTTAGCCTTCTTCACAAATCAACACGACTTGCATAAAATAATATTTATGGATGAGAAAAAAGAAAAAAGAAAAAAAAAAAAACATGTCATGCATTTTACCATACTAATTAAAAAAAAAAATTACCCTAGATAAATGTGCACTACTGATTAAAATAAATAAATCAAAACAAAAAATAATAATAAAATGTGCTCGCTTTTGTCTTTTGAGGTGTAAATGTTTTATAGTATTCTAACAGATCGCCTGTCAATCACTTTGGCGAAACTATAAATCTAAATATTACAACTCCAAAATAAAAGATTGCAAATATTGTTTATTTTAGTAAAATTAGCCCATAATATAGCAGTGTTTAAACATTCGTTCTTTTGGTGTTGGTCTAGAGACTCCTAGTGGTGAATACATGCTAGAACAACTTTTTTATGATTTCTTCAAAACATCCGTGGATATACTTCGGTAAAGTTGGTTTTATATTCGCACATTCAGACTTCTGATAAATTCAGACTTTCCAATAAATGTGCAATAAATTAATGTTTGCAAATTTTAAGCAGCGACATGATATTGACAACCAACGATTGTCAACTTACAACATTTTTCACAGTCGATCAAAATAGGCAAGCATTGTTTTAATGGCATATTTACTTGTGAATGTCCACTGAATGTCCAATATAGTGTGATTAACAAGCTATACATAAGAAAGGTAAAAAGCACTTAATTGCTAATTAAACATAATTGAGGATAAGTGTAAACAATAATAGAGAATGAATAGGTATAATAAAGCTCTAATTAGTGTATGGAATGTGCTGGAAACCCTTGCAGCAAAGCAGACGTCACGTAGACGTCACGTCCAGGCAGTCGAACTGTAATGTGGCAGACGCAGACGTCACGTTCGGCAGACGCAGACGTCACGTTCGGCAGACGCAGACGTGACGTTCAGTGAGACGAGTGCATGTTGCAACGTCATATTAATGAGCTCGTCCGAACGCCATACAACGTGAGCCAACCCTGCAATCTGCTTTCGTCGCCACTAGTTCGTCAACGACGGCTTGGTGTTTGCCGGCCTTAATCCGCATGTGCATAACGTAATCGTTTTCACAGATACAAGTTTTTGTTGTTTACATGGAGACCGTTTTCAAAAACGTAAACTTTGAAACCCGTTTTCAAAATTTTGTGTTTTCAGGCCAGCAAAACGCTGTGTAAATGAACGGCCAAAATGCATAAAAAGTTTTCCAATGAAAGTTTTCAGTTGAAAACAGTGTTGTGTAAAATTACATAATTCAATGTGAATTATAAATTTATTCTGTTAAAAAAAAAAAAAAAAAAAACTATCAAGGGTATATGCATTTTTACATGCCTGCATTGTTTGTCATTGATATTCTTTTTTTAAAATATATCTGAAACAAAATGTAGTGACAGATAATTAAGAGGAAGTGACATAATTTGAGTTTTAAAGAATCCAAGTTTAAAAGTTAGCAAGTTCTGTTCTCATTTAAAATTTGTATATATTTTTTTCATGCATGACAAAATTAGTCAATAACAATATCCACCGTTTCATAAAACACACTTTTTTACAGTATCCCAAACATACTAATTATTATTTATTAATTATTATTAGTTTATTTTGAGGTGGCATAATGCATATTAGCACCCATATAGACACCATTGTCTAATAGGATGTTTAAAATCTCTCTCTCTCTCTCTCTCTCTCTCTCTCTCTCTCTCTCTCTCTCTCTATATATATATATATAATATAATACTTTTTTTTTTAAGTAGAAAGTTTATTGCAGGATTTAAAAAAAATAAAAAAACAACTGCAATGACATTCACCTCTTAAGTAATCTGGTATAGTTGCAAACATCATCTTGTTTCTTCAAAATCCACAGTTATTTTCATGCATGGTTGGAAAGAGAGTTTTTTTGTCCTGTATTTTGTGTAAATAAAATGCTTTGTTCGCCAGTTTTCAGTTGTCATTTCCATATAGTCTAAGCACTGTAGCAAACAGGGCAGTTTAGAGGTAAACAAAAGGAGAGGAAGTACCAGAGCTGCTGTTTCTTCAGCCCAGCGGAATAATCGACCTCACGCAGATTCGCCTTATCACAGCTGCTTTGAAACAGCCTGAATCTGAGAACAGCCTGGCTGCCATTCTAACAACTCTGTGTTTGTTTGGGAAGATGGCCTATTGGTGTGCACTTGTGACTTATACAGCATGCGTTTTGTTTTCCTCAATCATTCATTTTTTAGTAGCAGTAGAGTATTTCCTTTTTTCTTTTTTTCTGCATCTTATTGCATTGCTGTCGGATTTTACTTTAAAAAATCTCAAATGTCATTTTAACACATTAATTCATCAAACGAGATGGCAGCTGGAAATGTGAGCGTGAGTGTGAATGTGAGATGAGGGTGATGGAGAGAGTGTCTGTGATCTATGAGAAAGTGCTTGAGCAGCTCTGTGAATCTCGATCTCTCTGCTCCTCCTCATCAGATCGATCTGCTCGAACATCTCTCTCTCTTCCTTGCATATGTGTTAGAGCACGCGCCCCTGTGCATATGTGTGGATTGAAATGTGTGGGTTTCTGCTTGAAAGTTTCCCTCCACCCAAACCAAGACGCCTGCTAACTAAGATGCCACTGGACACTGGATGTGTGTGTATGTGTGTGTGTGTGTGTGTGTGTGTGTTTGTGTGTGTGTGTGTGTGTGTGTGTGTGTGTGTGTGTGTGTGTGTGTGTGTGTGTGTGTGTGTGTGTGTGTGTGTGTGTGTGTGTGTGAGTAAGCAGGGGTGTTAGAGGCTGCTTGTTGAGCTGCTCTCACCCACTGGAGGTTAACAGCGAGCAGATTGGTGATGTCATACTTGCCTGCCTCCATTTTGTTCTCTCTTAAGGAGTCAACAGAGCTGTACAGTAACCTATTACAATGCTGTAAACATGTACACGGTACTTATCGCTGAAATAGAAAATAAATAAGAAGTAAATAAAGAGATGAAGGAAACAGAGAAGGAAATAAAAGAGATGTTAGAATGAAAAATAAATAAGAAAAGTAAAATAAAATAGAACACAATTTAAGAACAAAATATGGTAGGTTATATATAGAAAATACTCATCAGAGTAATAAATGTTAGCGGTCTAGTGGTTCTTATTGACATGCTGATACATAAGGGGAAATGTGATTTTCTCACACCATGTCCTATCCAGACGCGATGTGATAAAGCTGCATTCACGTCACCTTGTATTTACCGGAATCTTGAAATGACAACAGGTGACGTTATATTCGGAGCTGTTCACGTCCTTTTGGTCCTTGGACTGGGAATTATGCGTTTCCATGGCACCACTATCAACGCCTAATAAATCAATCTACAGCGGTCAGGTGGTACAGCGGCCACGTGGTAGGCCTACATCTGGGAGCCTTCAGAAAACTCCCAGCTTACAAGCTGTAATTACGAGCTCTACGAGGACGTGAACGCTTTTTACAAGCTAGAAACTTGTAACTACAGGAATTCACCTGAACGCACCTTAAGATTCCAGCGACAAACAATTTGTCTGTCCACACCAGACGCGACGCAACTATGAGACGCGATAAAGTCCGTCAATCAAAAATCACATCCAATCAGAAGAGCGCGTGGGCGGGCTCTCTCGGCAAGCTCCTGCACTCGCAACAAAGTGGGTAAGTAGCCTACTTAATCAAATTCATGAATATTACACCATTTTAACATTATTGAAAATACATACTGAGTTACAGAAACAATCTTTGTCATAGAAAGAATACACTTGTCTGTTCACAGTGAGTTGACAGCTTGAACATTCTTGTTTCCTTTTATTTATTTTGAAGATCTGAGGTGAATTGTCCATTGTTGCTTTCAGTAGGGCTATAAAAGATATTCAAAGTCACATTACATGCTTTTAACATTAAATAAAGCACATAAACATTACATGAGATAATCATTGCCATACCTTTTTGTTGTTGTTCCAGCCGCGACGTCGCAGAAAAATAGAAACCGTTCCTAAATTGGAATCGTCGCGGCTGGTTAGGGCAAAAATTATTGCACCAGATGTCACGTCGTGTCTGGTTAGGACACGGTCCCAGCTAACAGAATTTTGTTATAAGAACGTTCTCTAAATATTCAGTGTTGGTTCTGGGAACGTAAAAAACGTCCAGTTTTCTTGACATTATAGGAACGTTTTAATGTTCCTCAAACGTTCTTTCAACTTAATTTTGATCGAAAATTCAACATTGTAGGAACGTTGATTTGTAACATTCCAAGAACATAAATTGTCCAGTTTTCTTAATGTTAGTAGAATGTTATTTAAAGGTTAGTATGATGTTCCTGAAACATTATTTCAATCATTCAAACACCTGCTGTGAACAAGCAGTGAAAGAAAGAGAAATAAGAACACAGACTACAACTTTCTTCAGCCACAACCTTAGATGATCTGAAGATGAAAGACATTAAATCACTTAAGATCTGATTAAACAACTCCACAAACAGCATTACCATCTTCACTTATTACTAATTAGACTGACTTTATTTCTGTCACACGTCTACAGAAGCTCTTACTGAGAATTAACAGGTTTAGATGTTTCGTTTGAGGTCACCATCATGGAGGTTGGTGGTTGATTTGGTTGAGTTCTTGACCTCTGACTATTATAAAGTTGCTTCTTTATCAGCAATTGTAGGTGTTTTCAGAAAACATTTCTACATTGCTAAAGCTGTTCAACATGTATGTTTTAATAACAGACAAACAGCTGCATTAAAGTGGATTGATCAACTGCTTTATTGTAGTTTTCTTTACTTTTGGTGTTGAAATGTTATGTGAAAAGGAAACAATAAACTCAAATGATAGAAATTGTTTTTAACACTGAACTGATTTATGTTGGATTGTCCAAAACTATTTAGAAGTTAAAACTGACACAGTTAGACATTAGCACTCATCATACAAACCTCAACAATGGTGACAATAAATTAAAAAAAAAATCAGCTGCATAATTTATTCATGTCACAATGCATGCTGGGAACAATGAATGTGTTCTGTATGCAGGCATGAAGCATGTCACCATTGTTGTGTTTCATATGCAAAATGTTGATGTCTGTGAGTGTATAAATGACAAACCACTTTAATGCAGTTGTCTGTTATTAAAACAGACATGATGCTCTTTATCAGTGCAGAAATGTTTTCTGAAAAAAAAAACACGCAATTGCTGATAAAGAAGCAACTCTATAATAGTCATGGGTCAAGAACTCATCTAAAGCAACCACCAACCTCCATGATGGTGACCTCAAACGAAACATCTAATCTTCTGTTAATTTTCAGTAAGAGCTTCTGTAGACGTGTGACAGAAATAAAGTCAGTCTGGTTAGTAATAAGTGAAGCTGGTAATGCTGTTTGTGGAGTTGTTAAGTTTGTGTTCTTATTCCTCTTTCTTTCAGTGCTTGTTCACAGCAGGTGTTTGAGTCATTGAAAGAATGCTTCAGGAACATCATACTAACCTTTAAACAACATTCCACTATCATTAAGGAAACTGAACATTTTCATGTTCTTGGAATGTTATAAATCAACGTTCCTACAATGCTGAAATTTAGATCAAAATTAAGTTGAAAGAATGTTTGAGGAACATTATAAAACGTTCCTCTAACGTCAAGAAAACTGGACGTTTTTAATGTTCTCAGAACCAACACTGAATATTTAGAGAACGTTCTTATAACAAAATTCTGTTAGCTGGGGTGTCACGCTTATTTTGTTCGGTCATCTCTTCCATTTTTCAGTATTCTTCGCCTTCAGTTGTTCAGATGAAAGCAACAAGAAACAGAAAGACCAGAGGCAGAGTACACAAACACATTTGAAGGTGGATATCTTTAGTTCAAAGCAACACCCACAATAGTGTCAGGTAGGCTACATCAGGCCTCACATCTCAGGATCTATACTGTCTTTAGTAATGATGAATGTTTCATGCTATTTGCTGTAGAATAATTTAAAGTAAAAATAAATGGACGTTGTATAAATGAACAAATGAAGCAAAATATGCGAATAAACACAGCTCTTAACCATCTCATCAGGCTAAACTTGCACAAATAAGTAATGTAATGAGTCAAGCTTTTAGCGAGACAGACTAGGAAGACTTCAGATGTTCTTTACTCTTATTTGCAGTTTTGGGGTGTGGAAACGCTGACGCTGAGAAATCAGGGCGTCCCCTGTGATCATTATTCCTGCAGAATACATTCCATCTGTCTGCCATCTGTCTTTGAACTGCAGATGATTTTCTTAGTGGACAGACTGTAATACAAATGCTCTTCTGTACTCATTAGAGATCAGCAGTCAGAGTGTGACATCATGAAGGAGGGACAGAAGTCCCCCAGAAGAAACTTGTCCATTTTGCAAACATTTCCAAGAAATCACTTAATTATTTAGCTTACAGTACATGCACAATGACACACAGTTGCTAAATATGCCGAAGTCAAACTTTTAAATTTGGCTTGGCAGCTTTGAAAGTAAAAAAGTTTTGTTTTTAAGGCTATGCAGGCCTTACAGGGGGAGATGGATGGATGGATGGATGGATGGGTGGGTGGATGGATGGATGGATGGATGGATGGATGGATGGATGGATGGATGGATGGATGGATAGATTTTTAATAGATAGCCTAGATTTTAGATTTGTGAAAATCCTGTGTGATGTTTCTGATGAGAGAGGGAGAAAGAGAAGAAAAGACTAGAAGTTCATCATCTTCACTGTTTCATTTGCATTAATTCGATAAGGGACAGAGAGGTGAATGTCCCTGGAAATGTCTGCAGAGTGAAAGGGGAGGATGCCATAGGCTCCCCCACGTGCCGACGCTAAAGGCAAGTCTTTGAGGGGATTTGACACAAATGGTCTTTTAAAGCTGCTTTTGAAAATGGTTCTGCAGATATTGCCATAAAGACTGAGGTTTTGGTGACGAACATTTTGTCTTGGACAGCAACAGCAGATAGCTGCAAGCCTGTAAATTGCAGGGCTAAACAGTGTTAATCTTGTCAGCATATGTATTAGACATTTATATTAGCAAATAAATGAATATAAAAAAACTTAAATCAAAAAGGTTTTTCTTTTTTTCCATTTCATAAATGATAAAAGATTGACATAGCATAAAAGTAGCAAATGTCAAAACAAACTTTTCATGAAAACAACAATGCATTAACAATGTTTAGCATTGTTGAGTATGTCTAGAAAGAGCTTAAGCAAGAGTAAGCAAGAGCATGTACTGGTATACAGTCACCGGCCACTGTACACTGTACGTAACACAAATATTTAATCAGCTAATCACATGGCAGCAACTCAATGCATTTAGGCATGTAGACATGGTCAAGACGATCTGCTAAAGTTCGAAGTGAGCATCAGAATAGGGAGGAAAGGTGATTTAAGTGACTTTGAACGTGGCATGGTTGTTGGTGCCAAGGGCTGGTCTGAGTATTTCAGAAACCCCTGATTTACTGGGATTTTTACGCACAATCATTTCTAGGGTTTACAGAGTATGGTCCAAAAAAGAGAAAATATCTAGCGAGTGGCACTTCTGTGGGTGAAAATGCCTTGTTGATGCCAGAGGTCAAATAAGAATGGCCAGGCTGATGTGACCTGATAGAAAGCCAACAGTAACTCAAATAACCACTTGTTATACAGATTTACCAAAACTGGACAATAGAAGATTGGAAAAAAAACATTGCTTGGTCTGATGAGTCTAGATTTCTGCTACAACATTCAGATGGTTGTGTCAGAATTTGGCATAAACAACATTAAAGCATGGATTCATGCTGCCTTGTATCAATGGTTCAGGCTGCTGCTGGTGGTGTAATGGTGTGGGGGGATATTTTCTTTGCACACTTTGGGCCCCTTATTTCCAATTGAGCATCCTTAGTAATGTTGCTGACCATCTCCATCCCTTTATGACCACAGTGTGCCCATCTTCTGATGGCTACTTTCAGCAGATAACGTACCATCACAAAGCTCAAATCATCTCAAAGTGTTTTCTTGAACATGGCAATGAGTTCACTATACTTAAATGGCCTCCACAGTCACCAGATCTCAATCCAATAAAGCACCTTTTGGATATGGTGGAACGGGAGATTAGCATCATGGATGGGCAGCTGACAAATCTGCAGCAACTGTGATGCTATCATGTCAATACAGACCAAAATCTCGGAGGAATGTTTCCAGCACCTTGCTGAATCTATGCCACGAAGAATTAAGGCAGATCTGAAGACAAACGGGGGTCCAATCCGGTACTAGCAAGGTGTATAAAGTTATAAAGTGGCCGGTGAGTGTATATTTTAACCATTTCTAATAATAATAAAAAGAAGTATTCCATAAGAAAATTAGATTAGAAAACCTGTTTAACATGATGTCATTGTCTTTTTCTGGTGTCCTACTAAACAGTGTCTGTTCAACCTAATCTAAATATTTAATCATATGACTGAGAACGGCCAGCAGCCTTCCTCAGGCTTTTTTAAATGTGTTGTTAAGTGCATAATGTCTTCCTCTCTTATTTTAACAGTAGCTGCAGTGCCAAAGAGTCTAGACAGTACTGTTGAGGGACATCATCATTTCCCTCTATATCTTACCCATATAGGCATTTCAGTTTAGTTGACAGGCAGAGAGCTCTCCTGCAGGGACTGTCCCTCTGATGTCCTTGTCCTCAAGTAGCTGGACAATGAAATGGCAAATGAGAGTTTGGTATGGGGAATTTGCTATAAATAATTTAAAGTGGTGTACCGTCATCAAGGGAGATTAGGGTTCAATTCCAGCTCCCCGAGTCACAACTAATGTTTGGTTAGGGGACATGCACACACACACATACACACAACAAGAGACAGACAGAGACAGACTGTTGGAACAGTTGAAAGAGAAATGTTTAATCCCTGAGGAGCAGTGCTAGTTTGGATCAGAAGAGAAGCACTCTCTCACTCAGAGCTCTATTGGTAGATTCAGATGCAAACCGTGTCTGCAAATCAATAGTAGAGGAACGACTGCTGTTAAGTCAAACACCCAAAGAACCCCAGTGAGATAAGATAAGTCTACAGTGATTCTGAACCATCTCTCAAGCATCCAAAATTAGACAGATGTGACAGTTTTGGATCAGCCATCGTTATCAAAAAATGTCACCACTTCCGTTTCCACCTCTAAATTGTACTTTATTTTTCCTCTCCAATTCTGAAGTTTATATATTTCACTCAAAAAAAAAAAAAAAAAAAGAGAGACAGTTTTCTCATCATTTACCCATCCTTTTGACGTTCCAAATTCACATGACTTTCTTTCTTAATGTTTTCCAGGATGTCTAAGCAGCTCCATCACATTCAGTAGTAGCATTTGGAAGAAACTCGATACTTTATTTAGAATACGTCTTAAGAATAAGCTTAAGAAAAAAAAAAAGATAACCTTCTTAATACAAACCTTTAAAATAATTCAAATTCATAAAAAAAATCATACATAAATGATAAATAACTTGCTTTAAATCCCCAAGATGTTTAATGAAGTCATTGGATAATTAAAAATTTAAAATGCCACTATTATGGATTTTTGAAAATTACCTTTTATATAGTATGTAACAAAGCTCTAAGTGAATAAAAACTAAAAATCTGAAAGTGCACCATATATAAAGTTATTGCCTCTCAAAAGTAAGAGCAGAACAAAACATCTGGTCTTAAAATATGGATCAATGACCAGTTTATTTGGACCAGCTTGCTCCTCAATCTTAACCTGTAAGTATGATTAATAATTGATTTTTAAAATTTCTTGCAATCGTTAAAAATTTGTAGTTATATGTTATGTTATGTTATGTTATGTTATGTTATGTTATGTTATGTTATGTTATGTTATGTTATGTACACCCTAGTCTGTATGTCTCCTGCTAACCGGCTCACTCACATTTCTGTAGTTCTGCTATTCAGGTGTGGGTCCAATATTGTCAAAAAATTTACAATTAATGCAGCTTGTCCGTCTTATTACTTGGAGTGATGATCAAGGATGGAGCACGACTTTTGTCCTTCTTAAGTCCTTCTGAGGTCCTTCTGAAGCAAAGTGATGCATTTGTGTAAAAAATATCCATATTTAACAAGTTATGAAGTAAAACAGAAGCCAAACTGCCTTCTGTATTCAACTTACGAAGAAAGTGTAAGCTGGCATCACGTCAGTTAAGTTTTTTCCGTAAGTTGAATAGGGAAGGCGTAGGACGTATAGCATAAGCTTTTTGAACTGCGAGAGTTTTACACTTCCTTCGTAAGTTGAATACCCCCCTGAGCCGCGTGGAGTACGTTTATGATGGATGGATGTGGATGGAGACACTTTCTTTCACTTTCAGCTCATATACTCGTTGGTATCGCTCACTGCCATTATAAAGCTTGGATGCGTCAAGATATTTATTAATATATCTCCAATTGTGTTCATCAGAAAGAAGAAAGTCATATACACCTAGGATGGCTTGAGGGTGAGGGCAATATTATAAAACTTGCGATATAAAATATATGTAGAGTAACTACTATGATATTTTAAATATATATATTCTAACATATTTGGCTTATTGGATGTTTGTGTTGTCCCTGGTTGTCAACAGGGAGAGAAAGATGGAAAGAGACTAGCCAGATCCTTTTACTGCACATGTTCTGCTTAGGCAGTATTCCCAGAAACTCAATAATAGATATCTATTTGTCTGATAGATATTTTAAGAGATAATTTGCAGTGAAAAACAAAAAGGTCCTCAATAGAAACACTACAAATTATGTTATTAAGTTTCTGAATGGATAAATGTATCATTAAGATTTGTCAGTAGCTACTCTACTGTCATTTTATTCTTAAGAAACAAAATGTTTTTGTCAAGAATTGCACTTACTGGTTTTCTTCTGTGAAACAAAAGAATATGTTTAATATTTGAAAAAAGTTTTTTCCAGATCCCATCTGCCTTTTCTATCCAATTTTGCTTCCTCTAGAGAAGTCCATAAAACTCAAATGTTGTATTTACAAGTATCAAGATGAAAGCCACAGCAGGTGAATGAGTTACATTTAATTTATTAATAACTCTTAACACACATACAAACTTGTGCTCGCCATTCTTCTTCAGTTCACTCCTTTTAACTTCAGTTATTACTATTTCCCCCTTGCGGTCTCATTAAGCGTAGAATTGAATAACAGGACACCACGCAATATTTTGTAGGCCTTTATTACAGTATTCCTCTCACATCTCATTCTCATTCCTTTAATGCATGCTGGGTTGTGGCAAACACATGGACAGAAATCTGGTCTGTTCATTTGAAGGTTGTAAGTTCAACCCAATTGGGGTTCACCCAGAACTGAAGAGCTGCTGAAATCATGGTCCTACTCTATCACCATAGTGACAGTTGAATCTGAGAGCAGGACACTTGACCTTCCAATTAGTGTACTGTATATTGCTCAAAATGACAAGCATCTGCAAGCAGACCATACAACAAAAATTGTTTGCAAATATTGTTTGTTCAGTTAGTCATTCAGTCTTCAATGATCTTGTTTAGTGTTTTATATAGCCAAAAACATGTTGCCATGGCTAACATGCTATTGAGTTCTTGACTGTGAATAAGATAATCTACACTGCTCAGATCTAATGTAACACTTTGAATCAAATATATTCATAACCAAGGAATGGTTCTTTTTTCTTTTTTTATGTACGTCATGACCTTAATATTTGATATTCTTCTTGGACATTGTGTGTATATGTGCATTTTGTGAGAGACTATGCAGTCTTACACACCGTGTGTGTGCATCTGTGTGTGTGTGTATCTAGCTAATGAGCAGATCTGCAGGTGACTCTGCCTTGTAGCCTCAGCACACTCCTTAGCAGGTGACAGCAACAGAGAGGAGATTCTCATTATTTTCAGCAGAGTGAGGGAATGAAAGAGCAAGTCAGTAAAGCCAATGAGTGAGCAAGCTAGTGACTGAAAGATTGAGCAAGCAAGTAAGTGACTGACTGAATGAGTAAGAGAAAATGGAATGATATTTGATGGCAAATGCCCAGATTTGGACAGCCGGAATGGAAATATTTAAAAGCTCATTCATATTTGAACAGCTTCACAGAGGGAAGTGAACTTTTGCTCAGCGCCGAGTTGAACTCCAAACCTATTCTTTTCCGATGCCAAAACAAGCCAGCAAACAAATAAAAATAAACATGACAAAGATAAAAATGTTGTCTATCTATTCAACCATCCATCCATCTCAATGTAGACCAATACGGAAACATTTTATTCCATCACTTTATATGTTATGTTTTTTTTTTTTTTTTTTTTGAAGCTGACCTCTATATAAGTTTCATTCATAGTGACATTCACATTTGCACTTTCCCAACACAAAAAAAGGCCATTGGAATCACATTGTGAATACAGATGAATCTGATTTATGACTTGCCAACCTTGAAACATTCTGGCATTTATTCTATTTATCCTTTTTATGTATGAAACGCATCATTCACCTTGTTCACCAACACATCTGTGGCCTCTATTTTCCCTTTCTGCAAAGAACACTCTGTAGCCTTAATACAATCCTCAGCTGAAGAGAATTCTTGGGGGTGAATAGAAACAAATAAGTAAGATTCATAAAAAAAGAATTCTTTTATTACTATCTTTTTTCTTTCTTTTTTTTTTTGGTACAGATTGCCCAGAGGAGAATAAAAAGAATAATGCACATCACCCAGATCACCATTATGTGACACTTTAGAGACCTAAGAAATTACCTATGAAGAAGATACTGAAAGATGTGAGAAGGTGAGAGAGAAAGAGACAAATCCATAAGTAGAGCATATCATTACATAATGAGGAGACTGTTGGGACTATAGCATTGTGGCACACTGTTATGCATCTCCCTACATAGGGGAAAATGTCAGTTTGTTTGTGTTTGCCCTGTGAACATACATGGGGAAATGGTGATGAGAGCACTCATGGATGAATGTGTCTGACTACACACACAAGCTTTTATTATGTCAAAGGCAGTGAAATATGGACTGAATCATAATAGTCAGCCCATGGTCTTGAGTAGTTCTGTATTGATGAAAAATAAACTGTCATTTACATAAGCTGGACCTATAAACCTATTAGGAGTTTTTATAGAGCACTATCTTGGACAATTTAGTAGCCTCTAACAAACCATGCATTGTTTTAGTGATTAAATGTATGACAATGTTGGGTAACGTCTCAGTTACCGTTGTAACCTCTGTTCCCTGATGGAGAGAACAAGATGTTGTGCTGAGACTGACACTAGGGGTTGCTCTTGGAAGCCCCAAACACCTATTCAGAAAAGGCCAATTAGAATTGGCACGTGAAACAGAGGTTACAGCAGTAACCAAGAAGTTCCCTATCTGACAGTCGCTTTGACGTTGTGTCGAGACTGGCGCTAGGGGTCACTATACTAAACGCCACAACCTGCTGAACTGCAGGCAGTCTCTAGCGTGCCAAGTGAAATCATATAAACATAGATTAACTCACACATTAGTTGTGGTAAACTGAAGCTCAAGCATGTTTGCTTGACGTGCGAGAACCAATGAGGTTCATTCTTGTGTGTTTTACACAGCACGATTAAGCTTCCTCAAGAGGTTTGTTCTTGCTTAACCAAAGCTTCTGTTTATGTTCACTGATCAGTGTTTATGTGACTAAAAGTCTAAATTAAATCTGTTCATCATATAAATCAGACTATTTGGACTAAACCACTCCATTCATATGGATTACTTCTTAGGCCAGTTGTTTAATCTGGATCAGTATGATCTGGATTTGGAAATCCCATGTTTTGCTATCCAGGATCAGGTAATCCATCTTACTTTTGTGCTGGTTTTTCAAAGAAAAATTGGATTGGATCACCCTGATCCAGATACACACTTTTCCAGATTACCAAATCTGGATTACCAGTGCTCTACGGAGCCTCTAAAGGGACATGTTGATAGAAAGAATATGGGTTTTGAATTAAATATAATATTTTTGTTGGATATTTACAGCTGTTTGGGGATTGTTTTATGGCACCAAAATCTTTTTTACTTTACAGTAGGTTACCAAAAGGCTAAATATGTAGGTTAATGTCTACTTCTAATTTATTTAACAATTAAACTAATCAAGAGCAAAATAAAAAAAAATGTGTATGTATATTATATGATATAAATGTTGTATTTTTTGACCAGTTTTAAAGTTTTACTACATTTTCCTCCTGGAATCCACCTTGAAATCCTACCCCCTGTTGGGATCTGGATAATCCTGTTTTTTTGGATCAAAGTTATCCAAATCCCAAAACACAAACTAGGATTGGATTTTGTGATCTAATCTGATTTCAGAATCCTTTTTTCCTTTTTCCTTTTTCCCATTTTCAAGATTTGATCCAATCCGAAAGCCGGAATCCGATCTGATTACTTTTGAACAACTGGCCTCTTATGATTTTTTTGAAGCATCAAAGTGTTAGTTGCGTAGCTATATGGAGGGACAGAAAGCTCTCAGATTTCATCAAAAAGATCTTCAATTGTGTTCCGAAGATGAACAAATGTCTTTGAAACGACATGAGGGTGAGTAATTAATAACAGAATTTTCATTTTTGGGTGAACTATCCCTTTAATGTGGTTCCAAAGCTGTATGACTTTCTTCTGTGAAACACACAAAAAAATATATTTTGAAAAAAATGTCATGGTGATTTTTTGTTTATACAATGAAAGTAATGTGGTCCAATATTGTTTGGGCCCCAAAGATCTTCCACTTATCTTTTTCTTTTTTTTTCTTTTTTTTCTGCAGAAAAAAAAGAAATGCATACAGGTTTAACTAATAAGTTATGGCAGAATCTATAGATTCAACAGAAAATATAAACCAAGCGATTTGTGCCATACTATTGCCCTTATTCACCCACAAGGTCACTCTTATTTGTGAGAAAAATAAAGCCACACACTACAAGATTGTTTTCTGATCAACATTATATTGTATTTTATACGTTGATTAGTGGGAACCCAACAAATGCATTCCATGCTAGCATGTCCCTCTTACATGCCATCATTCATCCATCCTAGTCGCTGTGAGAGATCTCCAGTCATTAGGACCTTGTCCCCTCGGGGCCACTGTTTTGAAAACACCCTGATGAAAAGACTTTGCTCATTTACAGCCTGTCGATTTCTGTCACCACATTGGATGGAGAAGTGTGTTTGCTTGTCCTTTCATGTGAACCTGAAGGCTAGTCTTGTCCACAAAGAATGTTTTCTTGATGCACAGTTCTTGACCTTTAGTTGACTGGTTTCTTTTGGTCTGAATCTCTATGAATTTAGCAATCATAGCTTTTTTTATTAACCTTCTGAACAGCTTCTTGTGCCATGTTTTTTTTTTTCTTTTTTTTTCGTTATTAATTTCCCAGACCGGTTCATGTCTCTCTCAGTCACCTTTATAATGTTTTGTCATTCTGTAGCAGAAAATGTCACAACATTGGATGAATGACCTTTTTAAAGCTCTGTCGACTCATTCTAATCCTTCATTTTCACCGTGTGATCTTCCATCTGTGACCCCTTCACATTCATTCTCAGCCTAATCACCTCCACCGTAACACAGACCTTCACTCACCTAGACAGCTGAGTGCCACGTAATCTCCGATCTCTCTTGGCCCAAATGCATATGGGTTTGTGATCTTTCCATCAGTGATATCCGCTTTTCCTTTCGTGTATGCTTACTACCTCTGAAGATATCACTGCAGTAGTGCTAAATAATATTGATCAAATCTGCTTCAGCAGCATCATTTTGGGTAAAGCAACATGTTGTGAATGTTTGCTTACCATAATGTTGTTACAAACCTGTATTACTGTGTTCTTTGGAAAACAAAAAAGAAGAGATTTTGAATATTTTGTCTATGAAAGTCAATGGAATCCATTGTTGTTGTTTGTGTGTGTTCTGCAGAAGAAGGAAATGCATAGGTAAGTGAAATTTAAGAGTTTTAAAAGCTTTTATTGGCAGAAACCTTTAATATATGCAAAGAGTCAATATTTACAGTGTTGACCCTTCTTCTTCATAACTTCTGCAAATTACTCTGACATGCTGGATATAATATTCTGGGCCAAATCCTAATTGATAGTGATCCATTCCAATCCATCAGTACTTAATTTGTAGACTTTTGCTCGACCACTCGACATTTGATGACTGACCACAGGTTCTTTATAGGATTTAGCTCTGGGGATTTGTCTGGTCATGGATCCAAAATTTCAATGTAATGATCTCCGAGCCACTTATTTTTAACAGATTATTTATCTTGTCCATCATGCTGGAAAAATGCATGGATCATCACCAAATTGCTTTTGGGTCATGGGGAGAAGTTGCTCTTGCTGGACTTTTGATACCATTCTTTATTCCTGGCAGCGTTTTTGGGAAGAACTGTGAGAGAGCCCACTCCGTTGGATGAAAAGCAACCCCACACATGGATGGTCTCAGGATGCTTTGCTGTTGGCACACACATGGTAGCGTTCATCTATTCTTCTCCAGACAATTAATTTTCCAGATGTTTAAAACAGTCTGAAGGGGGCTTCATCATACAAAATAACTGTGCACCAGTCTTCTGCTGTCCAATCCTTCTACTGTACTTCCTGCAGAATTTCAGTATGTCCTTAAGTTTTTTCTTGTAGAGAAGTGGCTTCACTGTGCATGCAGATGCACTCACACACACCTGCCACCATTATTGAAGAAGCTCTGCACTGGTGGTGACACAATTCCATTAGCTGACTCCTCAGAAAGAGACTGTCCTGGCACTTGCTGGGCAATCTGGGACGTCCTGAAGCTTTCTTCACTTCACTTTACTTCAGAAACTCTCTCCTTGAAATCCTTGATGATCCAGTAAATCACCTTTTCAGCAATTTTCTTCCATGTGAGGCTATTTTAATGCAAAGTGATGATAGCTACATGTCTTTTTTTGGAGGTTACTATTGCTAACACAAGAACACCATGATTGGATGCACTTCTTCCTTTTTTTATAGCAATCAGTTTGCTCATCCAATAAAAATGAGAGTTATTTTACCTGACTAGTACTTGTTCACACTTTCCCATGTGCTAATGATATGATTAGTGAAATTATGTTAGCTGGTCATTTTTGTGCTAAGGCCATATATATATATATATATATATATATATATATATATATATATATATATATATATATATATATATATATATATATATATATATATATATATATATATACATATATATATAAAAAATACATTTTGTATATATATATATATATATATATATATATATACAGTACAGTCCAAAAGTTTGTATCCACTAAGATTTTTAATGTTTTTAAAAGAAGTTTCATCTGCTCACCAAGGCTACATTTATTTAATTAAAAATACAGTAAAAAACAGTAATATTGTGAAATATTATTACAATTTAAAATAACTGTGTACTATTTAAATATATTTGACAAAGTAATTTATTCCTGTGATGCAAAGCTGAATTTTCAGCATCGTTACTCCAGTCTTCAGTGTCACATGATCCTTCAGAAATCATTCTAATATGCTGATCTGCTGCTCAATAAACATTTATGATTATTTTCAATGTTGAAAACAGTTGTATACTTTTTTTTCAGGATTCCTTGATGAATAGAAAGTTCAAAAGAACAGCATTTATCTGAAATACAAAGCTTCTGTAGCATTATACACTACCGTTCAAAAGTTTGGGCTCAGTAAGAATTTTTATTTTTATTTTTTTGAAAAGAAATTAAAGAAATGAATACTTTTATTCAGCAAGGATGCATTAAATCAATCAAAAGTGGCAGTAAAGACATTTATAATGTTACAAAAGATTAGATTTCAGATAAACACTGTTCTTTTGAACTTTCTATTCATCAAATAATCCTGAAAAAAAATATTGTACACAAATATTTTGTACAATTGTACACATTAAATGTTTCTTGAGCAGCAGATTAGCATTTTAGAATGATTTCTGAAGGATCATGTGACACTGAAGACTGGAGTAATGATGCTGAAAATTCAGCTTTGCCAACACAGGAATAAATTAATTTGTGAAATATATTCAAATAGTAAACAGTTATTTTAAATTGTAATAATATTTCACAATATTACTGTTTTTACTGAATTTTTAATTAAATAAATGTAGCCTTGGTGAGCAGACGAAACTTCTTTTAATAACATTAAAAATCTTAGTGGTTCCAAACTTTTGGACTGTACATATATATATATATATATATATATATATATATATATATATATATATATATATATATATATATATAATATTAAATACATTCTGTCAGGTTTGGAATGACATGAGTAAATGATGACAAAATTATCATTTTTATGATAAGCTGTGAAATGGAGAAGTGATTTTGACAAATGATTAAAACTGACCTTTGCTCTCTAGAGTGTTACCTGCAGGTTCTTTGAATAGTGGGAAATTTTCCTGTCATATTCTTAATTTTAGTGCTTTCTGCTTGGATGGCACACAGATGTGTTTTTGTGTTTCTTGAAATTTCCTATGGACAGGGAGGCTTTGGCTTTTACAGGCTCTCAGAAGTGCCTGACAGACAAAGTGCTTTCTCCTCAGTCTTAGGAACAGGACTGTGTGGGCGTACGGCTTTGGGGTTTATAACATGGAACAAGAGAGATGAGAAAATGGGGTTTAGTGGAAAGATAAAGTGTAGATGTGTGACATAATAAGAGAGATGTAGAGTGCTTGTGTGTGAGTGGGCGCACATGCTCATATGCATGGGGGTGCATGTGGCCCTCGGCAGGAGTGGTCTAATCATTGATTTGATGTGAACTGGCAGGTTGATGCATCCTAAATCAGACAGGTAGAAACACACACAGCTCTGTCAGTCATTTAATGAGTAGCATTAGCTTAGATACATGCTGGTTGAGTAAACATTCTCTTGGAGCTACGCTCACCAGTCAGGCATGGACTACCGAATAAAGTGTTTTCACTGAGCATAAGCAAATCCTTTAGCAGGATAATCTTGAGGGAATATTAGTATTAGTATTTTAGAGAAAGGATAAATAAATAAAATTATTAAGCTGCTGTCCTGCTTTGATGTTATGTGATCACATTGTACTGCACACAGGGTCCAAAATGAGCACCCACCAAGTGCCAAATGAGTAGAAAATACGACTTTGGCACATAGCTGAATAAGAAATGTAGTTATTCGTTAGTTAATCGGTACCTTTATAAGGAGTCATGTGGTGTACAGTGTGATGTTGCTTTTATACAACATTTCAAACACAAAGTAATGAGTAACTTGCATTCTAGACTCAATCTGCCACTTATTTTGTATATATCTCCAATGCTTTCTGTGACAGATGCCGTTATTATGGAAAGAGACTGACTCATCTTGTACTGTATATGATGCTCTGAGTGACACAATGATCTGAGTTGTTTGTCACATGGGAGAATTCTGTTATCATAAGGATTAGAGTTTTTATCCCACAAAAATAGTGCAAAATGTGTTTCATTGCTAGTATAAAATATTTTTCTCAGTTCAGCCATGCATGGTGGCATATTGTTATTTTTGAACCCTGACTACGTCACAACATCCAGGTTGATTGGCGCCCCGAGAAATTGTATCTGCACCTACTGTCTCCATCAACATGCCAGGTTACCATTTCGATGACAGCTGGCTGAAGGAGAAATATAATATATAACAACAAGTACTGTGTCATTCTCAGTATGCAAAAACTACACCAGTGTTATTGTGTTAATTAGCCCTCAGTATCCATTCTAAAAGTGACCTGAGACATATATTTCATTAAAACTTGAAATTGCTTCAGAATTTACTTTTCACAATCATTATGTAAAGTTGTGTAAATAGCTACTGTACAGTATATGTGACAGTTTTGTCACTGAAAGTCAAGCACAGAGAACTAGAACAGGAAAAAGCTAACAGAAAGGGGTGATGTTTTTTTTCTCAGGGTTGTGAAAGGCAGGCTATACAGGTGGTTGTCATCTTATGCAGATATCATCATCTTATGCTATCATGTTATGTTGTACTTGGACCAAGAGTAATGGATGCATGTACAGTGAAGTTTGATCTCTCTGTAGCTACTGATACTGGATTTATGGCAGTGGTGAAAAAAAAGGTAAATATCAAGGGCACCTCGTTTTATGGTACTTGCAAATATAATTTAAATATTGATGTGTAAATGTATAATTCACTAAATGGAGAAAAGATTTTTATGTTCTCTCTTTCTTAATTTACTCAGAACCATGTCGGTTCAGCCTGGCATTATTTTCTTTCTTACAAGAAACACAAAAGATGTTAGACGGAATGCACAAGCATTCACGAGGTAGGGTGATTAACACTGGAAAGTAAAAAAAAAAAAAAAAAAGCACCATAAATTTAATATAAAATTAATCTTGTGCTATATTCAAAGAATTCTGAAGGTTGCACATAATTAAACTTTCTGTGTCAGTTTAACTGCTGAACATATCCTTTTGTATTTCAATAAGGAAAAGAAAATAATATAGGTCTCAGACTTACATTATTTTATTTTAGATTTTGGTACCTTGGTCATTTGTAATGCATTTTTAGGATTATTTGCTGGAGGACTTTTTTATGTCTCAAATGGATTGGATTTTCTCCTGCTATTCTGTATTACAAAATGCTAGATCCAGATCATGTGTGTTACTCGCCAAGACTGATTTGTTTTTTAAAGGGTTAGTTCACCCAAAAATGAAAATTCTTTCATTAATTACTCACCCTCATGTCGTTCCACACCCATAAGACCTTCATTCATCTTCTGAACACAAATTAAGATATGCTTGACAAAATCCAAGAGGTGTATGACTTGTCCATAGACAGCAATGTAATCAACACTTTCAAGGTCCAGAAAGGTACTACAGACATTGTTAAAACCGTCGACAGTCCCACTTTATATTAAGTGGCCTTAACTACTATGTACTTACATTGAAATTAATAATTTAATACAATGCACTTATTGTGTACATACATGTTTTTACATTGTACTTATATTTGAAAAACACTAACCAATAAGTACATTGTACTTATTTTTTGATGTATGTACATAGTAGTTAAGGCCACTTAATATAAAGTGGGACCACAAACTCTTTAATGTCAGTTATGCTAAGAACTGCCAAGGTAATGTATATATTAGTTTATAAATATTATATAAGTTACATTATTTTTATATACTGTAACATATATAAGTTATATTCAATGCCTTCTCAGGAATAGGCTTTTACACATTCTCTTGGTTCTGCTGTTAGCATTGTATATTTTTATGTGACTAACATTTGTTTATAGTAATATAATCATTTTAATGATGCGTCTCACTCAAGTTCTTGTTGATCGATTTCAGTAACCTGACTGTTAATTGTGACTTTTATTTTTGAAATGAATTATGGCTCGTGGGAAATAGCACATTTGTACATTAGGTAACTAAAAACTTTTGTGTGATGTTACATCTACACCCGCTAGATGTCAGTATTGGTCCAAGAGGGCTGCCATATCAGCCAGCACAACTTAAACAAGAAAATAATGACTACACATTTAAAATGAGTTAGAACCAACAGGAAACAAACCAGCATCTCCGTTGTCTTTGAGTATTAAAGTGTTATCCACTCCCTTTAATTACTACCCTTTAGTGTTGCACTACAATCTATTTAAAAAATACCACCCATTAGACACTGTATACAACTCCTAATTCTTAACATCCATTAATTTAGCTCAAGTTTCCTCTCCTTCTTCCTGTTCTTACAGTGTCTTAGACATGAGGAGGGGCTGGTTGCATGATTGACAGTCCTGAAAGATAGATGCTGAGACTCACTTTGTTTACAGCAGTCAGTAATCTCTTTTCTGCTAATACTGCAGAGCACCGACATGGATCTCTTCATTTCTTTCCCGTATCTTGTCTTTCTCTCTCTTGCCCTCTGCTTCTCTCATTTTCTATCTCATCCTGCTGTGAATGCTTTCTCAACTCTTGTACTTATCTCTCCTTGTTTCTCCCCCCTCTCTCCCTTTTTCTCTCTGTCTCTCTCTCGCTCTCTCTTTAAAGGGGTGGGGAATGTTCTTGTGAAGAGAGCAGGTGCAGTGCCTCCTCTCTCTCTCTTTCTCTCTCTCTCTGTCTCTCTCTTTCCTGGCATCAGCAGTAGGGGAGAGTAGAAGGCTGTCTGTGTATGTGTCTGGCTGCAGTGTCGTAGGCTTGAGCCACGTTAAAATCCCACAGGAGATTAGAGCGGGAACACACGCTAGTCCGGACTCTTTAGAAATGGCATCCCTAGGAGAGAGCAACAGACAGGCAAAACAAATACAACAGTAATGAGGAAAGGATGAATGTTGTCTCATGGAAAACCTGCGCACTGTCTTTTTTTTAACCCTTCTCGTTTCCTCTTTCCGTCCGTCTTCGACAGGCACACTCCTCCCTCCCTCGCTCCCTCCCCTCATCGCTCTGCTCCTCTCCCTTTCTCTCTCTCTCTTTCTCATTCTCTCTTGCGCGCTCTCAGTGGAGGAATGTAGATAGAGGCTGAGCGTATGCCCACTGCTTTGCACGATATCAACGGCTTGCTGTACGGCAGTGGGACGCTCATCAGACGCTGTTCAGAATGGATTTGCACTGCTAACGGATTTGATCATCCACCGTCTCCTCCTGGACAACTCTGCACCTCCCACTGCCTCCTTTACCGGGTTTATTGCTCAGCTTGCACGTACTGGGTCCGTGCTGCAGGTCCCTTGCTCCCTTAAGGATGTTATAAATCATCAGGAGCTTTGGTCGTGGAAAAGGGGACATACTGCTTCATGGTCAACGCTTAGTCCCTCTTCCGTGAGGGAACCAGCTTTCTGGGATATGTATAGCTGACTCAGCTCTCAAATACAAGTCAGATCGAGACCTTGAAAAAGGAATTGGTGTGAATGAGAGAGCCAGAGAGGAAAAATATGAGCCAGTATTTAACTTTTACTGAACTCCATCTTTAAATATTGCAATTGATGGAGTGGCGAGATCTGAGGATAAATCTAACGGTGGTGTCATCTGCAAAAAGAGGGATTTGATAATCTGACGACAGAGAGTGCTGCTGCAACGGCTGGTGCTCGGAGACAACATGCAAATGATTTCACTCCTCCCTTTCCTTCCACCTTCTTTGCCCGGCACCTTTATTTAACATTTGTACCGTTTTGGTGATCTTGCGGAGAGCTGGAAGTCGTCTGGACGTATTGGTGGAACTGGACTAAAAGACTGTCCTTTTGCTGGATTCTGCAACCGCTGAGATTTCTACCTCCGGAATTCTATTGGGTGTATGCGCTTGTCTGTTTGTGAGTGTGTGTATGTGTATTAGTTTGTGGCAGTGTGTGGATGTGATTTGTCTGCCTTGATGTGTTCATAATTTTTTCTGTGTTCTTGCAGTTGTCTTTTACTTTCCGTTTTTATTTTTTTCCAATGTCTGGCATTTCTGGCCGGCATTCGTCCTGTGCTGTCCATGTCTGCCGAGCATCCGGCCTTGGGGTTAACCCTTAGTGTGCCACAGGCGAGATGAGTGACAGCTCGGGAGCAGTGAACAACTCGGGGGCTATGGTACTGGAGGAGCCCGATGGGAGAGGTGGCTCCGGTGGACGTGAACAAGCCCAGGCCCCTGTGCGTGGTGGCATTTTAAGGTGTGGGAGCTGTGCCCTTTGGCCCCGCCAACAGACCTGGCTCTGTGTGGTTCCGCTTCTCATTGGCTTCATAGGCCTGGGGCTCAGTCTGATGCTGCTGAAATGGATCGTAGTGGGTTCTGTGCGGGACTACGTGCCCACAGACTTGGTGGACGCCAAGGGTATTGGCCAGGACCCCATCTTTCTGTCCAAGCCTAGCACTTTTCCTAAGGGATCTGACACCACAACCACTACAACCACTATTGGTGAGGTCAGCTCGGTCACCCCCACCGTCACCACAGTGGTGCGGAGCAGGACTCGAACGGGAACTCCTCCAAACATTCCCCCTAGAGGCAGTGGGGCATCCGGCAGTCAGGTGACACAGAAGAGCCCCTCTACGCGCTTTGTCACACGTAACCCCACCTTTACGACCACCGTGGCCTCTACCACCACGTCTACTGTCCATACGTCCACATCCAGCCCCTCTCCCTCCAACCCAGCGGTCTTAAACGACTCCACCCAAATGTGGACCAGAGAGCAGTCATCCGAGAGGCATGTAACCACGCCTGGTCGTACGCATGTCAGCCGCAAGACACGTAAGTTTGATACTTTATGATCAGTTCTTGCTGGTTTTGCAATGGCAAGAGCTGCAGTTCTGCTGCTGTTGCTGAGTGTTGGTGATCAGACAGTCTTTGTTGACTTCCTTTGTAGATTGCAGTTTTGCATGGTACTGTTAGCACATGTATACTGTGTTAATGACATCCCAGAAGCGAAGCATGACAGACTCGTGGCCGGGTGCACTCCCGTCTATCATGTTGCCAGGGAGCGGCAGAAACACTAATGACAAGTAGCGACTCTGACCACTCCCTGTGTTTCAAAATGTGATATAGTGAATCAAGAAATATGAAGAGAATTTCATGGGTATAATAGTATAAAAAAAGGGGGGTTTCTTATTTTATCGTTTTTCACTGGCTGTAGCACATGAAATGCTTGTATCGGAATGTCAGTTACTGTAGGGAACAACAGAATATGTTTTCTTAAGCTCTGCATTTGCTGATTCTCTCTTTATTTTGGGTTACTGGAAGAGCTGTGAGTGATGGGTCTAATGATGGAGCTATACTTTGCTTAAATTTAAACCACACATTTTGTTGTTCATTTGAAAATACAGAAGCCTCTAAAAATAAGAAAACTGTATTGTGCGCTAATGTTACATCTCAGTGTAATATCAGTGACATTTTAATTGTATATGAATGCAGAAATTGATTAATGCGTCATCATGCCTGATTGCTCACACCTGCTCATAGTATTACCTGACACCACAATGTGCTGTCCATATGTGACTGTGCTGTGGGATTATAGTGGCTAAACTGTAGTCCTCAGAATGTCCAGAGATGCATTCACAATTAATGATCACATTCTTTTGCATGCAGTGGACAGCCTGTTCACACTGACATTTAGGTAGTTTGGTGTTACATCTGAATACTTGTCAAAAGGATTACAATGACGCGTTGTATTAGGATTTTTTGTTTTAGTGCTGTGAATGTCATAATATAATTTGAAGACCTCTTTCTTTGAATTCAGACGATAATATTGAATCATAGTTTTGGGTAGAAAGAGGCTGTCATGCCTCACCACTCTATGAGATTACTTCACTCTCTATGCTTAATCCAGATTAATTTACCTTCATTCATGAAAGCTGCCTGTTGCAACTACTGCTAGTCTTTAGAAAATTTACATTGTAGTTATGTTGGAGAAGCTGCTCTGTATTTTCAAGTGTGGGTTTTTCATGAGAAATTTTAATTTAAAGAGTATTAACAACAAATTTAACATATCTTGTTGACCCTCGTTTTTACAAGCATAAAGAGAGCACTCGTGCATATTGCTTTCCTCTGTTTATAATAATGTAGACCCCCCCTCTATTTGCAGTAATCAAAAAGGTCCTGTGAATTTTATGAGGTTTCATAAGTCTTTGAACAAGTCCTTATCGTATACTTTGGTTGTGCAGTAATTCATTACTATTTCAATTGTCTGACAGGGGATATCTTAATCCTTTGTTTCCCCTAGCAACACTTGCTTACCTTTATCAATAGCACAGAGAAAAAGATAATTAAAGCATTTGTGATCCAAATGCATTTGAGAGCTCACAGCTGGGGCTCATCTTAAAACTCATTACTGCTCGCCATATTTGATAATACAGCTAGAAACAGATATTTCAGTGAAGACTTTCCAAATAAAGACACCATTTTGTTTTCCTAGAATAATTGTCCACAAGATTGGCTATGGTGAATTGAGTGGCCTGTAATATTGTTTTCCCTTCATGGACTTCTGTTAGTTATGTTTGGTTGAGAACTTTTGATGCTGCTGCCATGGATGGATCTGTTAGCAGCTCATATAATAAGCAAAGGTAGTTAGAGATTAATGCACATTTGCAATGAGTGCTGGTGGTACTTTACGATGAACTTACCATATAAAAGCCATATCTCAATGTGATCGATTATGAAGTTGCCGAATCAATTGTAGCATTAAATGAAAACAGCTTTGGTTGAAACTGGCTGACACGATTCCTGGTTCCAGCTGACTGCCATTTAATGACCATTGATTCTTCCTTTGTTTTGTAACATCAGGCTGATTGAGAGGATTAGTTCATGTCATCTACCACACTGTATTGGGCATTTACTACACTGTCCCACTGTTTGCTCTCAAAATCATTTGATGCTTCTGACATTAAATCATTGCGTTGTTAAATGACCAAATATCATTTTGAATTTATGTTTGAGGATGAGGTGATTTACTTGCCTCGTCTGTCAACTTCCTGTTTTAATAGAAAGCCATAAAAGTGCTCCCTTCCAGTACCATTAGAGGTTAATTTCACTGAGACAAATTTAAAAAAAAAAAAATGTCACTTTGATTTATCTTTTTAAGATATCCTAAAGGAGGGATGAAGCTTTAAATATTAATGCTTAGAAAGGGAAACATGTTCAATATGTAGAAGAGCATGTGAATAATTGACAAGGGTGTGCTGGAAAAATTATCAGGCGAAGGGATGAGAAATTTGCAGGGTTTTATAAATAGAGGTGGAGTAGAGGATGATAAAAAAGCAGTGGTAACTGGATTCAGTGTGTTAATGTGTAGAACATACCAGAACTGGAATCTATGGAGGAGGACATGTTCCTTCTAGTCAAAACTTAACATGACTACTGTTTCCCCCTGCTCACCCTTATATCATTCCTGCATGACTTCTGTGGAACACAAAAACCCTGCACTAAACCCTATACACTAAATCAAATGTGATATAAAAATGCATTTTCTGAAGCAATCATGGCATTTTGTCTTGCTTCTACAGGTTGATGAGGTCTTTTTGAGTATCATAATTGTATTTCAATGGGATTTGTTGTGTTTGCAAGGGCACTTTGCATCTCATGTGCAAAGATGTACCAGGTGAGCCCAAGCACGTTACTAGTTACAAATTACATTAGAAAAGCCACATTTGTTGGTGTTTTACTGCCACTAATGTTCATTTCAGCTGGAAACTGCAGTCAATTATATGTTTTGTATCATTTTTGGACATTTGCAGAATGTAGGTAAGATACATTATTCCAATGAGCCAATGTTGATAGTAAACATTCTTCAAAATATCTCCATATGTCATTCCAAAATGTATGACTTTCTTTCATCTGTGGAACACAAGATTAATTGATGACAATTTTCATTTTTCAGTAAACTATCCATTTATGTTGGTCACTGCTCATTGATGTTAATCAATAATCAAGTAAATGTCTATAAAGCTAATCTACTGTATGGTTATAGTGCTATAAATCAATCAATGTCTTAGTCTGTATAACGGCCTTCTATTTTTCAAGCTTGCAATGTAACCAGCCTTATTTCTTACAATGATTAAGAGTCTTAATGTTCTTGATTCTACGAAAATGAATGCCATTAACAGCCATGTGACCACTTTATGCTTTAGTTTTTTTTTCCTTTTTGCAGTTTTAAGTTGAAATTAGCATTAAAAATGTTGACAGCTGACATTTTTGAATGAGGGATGACTTTTAGAAAATAACATTAGCGATTATAAACTCCTGAAGGCCTGGCAGGATATTTGCGAAGTGCTGAACTCAGGTTCAAATGCAAATCATTTTTCCTTTTTCTATTTAGTTAGGAGTGCAATATTCTTGAATTGTGGGCTGATTAGTACTTTTTTGATATCCCTCAATCCCAGCCCCTTGTTTCTGGAGGTAACAAATACGTCTCACAGGAGAACGACTTAAATCGTTGGCGATAAAAGATGCATGGGATGTTTATAAGAAAACAATAAGCTGTTCATCAGCTATGCTGGAGGCAAATGTTAAAGGAGGAAGCTTTGTCTTCATTACCACAGGTTTAGTTTCTGTCACAGGGATTGGGCGTCTAGATCAGTCATATAGAGTATCATTATAAGCACTGTTTGGAAATAGATCTTTCATTGATTCCATGAAGATAGAGATACTTGTTTATGACATTGAATTCACAAAGCTCTCAATTAACTAATAGCAGCATTAAGTCTTAATGGTGCTTTCTGACACAGACTAATGCTTTTTTTGTGTGTGCATGCTTCACATTGCAACAGTACTTACTCTTCTGTACTCATCATCGTAATCAGTTTAAAATACTAATATTATGCATGCTGTGAAAACAAGTATATCTGTCATAATTTTGCTTGTCAACTAATTCCATCTTGCATTAAAGATGTTTAGATTTTTTTTTTTTTTTTAACTTGGGGAAGAAAAAAGACAAAATACTTTTTTAGTGTAGCATTAATTATGCATGATGTCATTAGCTTTATTCACTGCTTTTTATTTCTCCTACTTCCCTTTCATTTCTTTTCTTTCCTTTTCTCTCATGGTATCCTATGCTTTTTGCAAGCTTACTTCAAACTCTTTAATATCTGTGGACAAACAAATATCAAGTTGCTTTGGCGGGTTGCCTTGGTCACTTGATGGTGTTCAGGCTTTTCAGTCTAATACCACAAAGAGCTGACCGGCATGACAAATGAGGACCACAACCCTCAACAAACCATTGTACTGAATCTCAGCCAATCAGAGATCAGGGACAATGTTTTCTCTCAGCCCAAAATTACAAGCCAGTATAAAGGAACACAGCCCCACTATCAATCCTGCTTATTACTGTTGCAGCTTTAAGCCAGTTGAATATCCCAGCCAACACAATAGAATGCTGTAGAAAAACCTGCCTACCATACAACCACAAAACCACAATAGTATCACAAAACAGTATACACAATATATACATTACTGTTTTTTCATTGGTTTAAACGGGACCTATTATGCCCCATTTTACAAGATGTAAAATAAGTGTGTGATGTCCCCAGAGTGTGTATGTGAAGTTTTAGCTCAAAATACCCCACAGATATTTTTTATAGCATGTTAAAATTGCCACCTTTTTTGGGGGTGAGCAAAAATGCGCCATTTCAGTGTGTGCCCTTTAAATGCAAATGAGCTGCTGCGCTCGGCCTAAGAGGGTGGAGTTTCAAGAGCTCATTCTCCGGTGTCAGGAGTCAGTCAGGACACACTATAATGTCAGAAACTGCGAATATATGCTGCATGGAGATATAGGTATAGTTTAGTTTAAATACGGTTATAACTTATATTGTCTTGTTTTTATCCACTATATTAGTACAAGCCTGTTTACAGATGAGTTTTATAACGTTTATTTTTCTTCACACAAAATATGAAGCGTCTACTTTCACTTTAGAAAATCACTGTAAGAGCTTAATAAAACACAGTGCAAGTGTGCATTAAAATATTATCCATAAACTCTCTCTCTCCCTTGCATTATCATCAACATACACAGCGAAGTACACAGAAACACTCGTTACAACTAACAGTAAACAAATATATAAAGACCGTATGCCTTTTTGGATGGTGCTTAATAAACTGGTAAATTTTATATCCCTAAAATCAACTCAGATGAACTGTAATAAAGTGCTCTCACCTTTATTACTGTCAGTATCACTTTGGAGACTGTAAGCTGGATCATGAACAGTTTGTACTGATCTATCCTTGAGTAACAAATTTTTAGCACAACCTCTGTTTTGTATTGTCCCTTTGTATTGACATTCGTTCACAAAGCAGTCCGGTGTGAAATGATTTGCACAGACATAAACAAATTTCAATAGAATTGAGGGAGCATTTTCTTTGAAAACAAAATTAATCCACCTCGTCTTCAGCGGCTCAGATTTCGGGAGTAAATGGAGAAAGCTATGTGGATTAATCCATCCAGCTACAGAACACCTAAAATGCTTGGGAGACGTTCTCGTCAGTGCAGCAATGGCGGACTGTGTACAACTCACTGCGAATTTGCTCAGGGCGGGTCTATGTTAAAACGGCAGTGTCTGTCAACATTCATGGGCGGGGCCTGTGGCTAATGTGATGTCACATTGCCAGGAACCTGCAAACGGCTTGTTCAGAGACACTGCTTATGATTTATGGGGATTAAAAAAAGGAGTGGTTGGATTTTTATCATTATAGGGTGGTTGTGTACACACACTGCCAACACACATTTATGTCCAAACACCATGCAAAAGTGAATTTTGCCTAATAGGTCCCCTTTAAATAGAGACAAAAAGAGACAAAAAAAAAAAAAAAAAACCTTTGTGCATCAAAACCACTCTTTTCATGTAAAAAAAAAAAAAAAAAATTGTGACAGCTAAAGGGAACAGTTTTGATGAGCCAAAGATGTTAGTCATTGAGAAACATGTAATTTAAGCCACAGAATAAACTTAGTATAATGAACAAATATGAATATGAATACTATGAATAATGTCAATCAAATATGAATAATGAAAAAAGCATTTCCAGCACATTTGAGGGTCAGTAATTAATGACATATTTCTTTAGATTATTAAAAAGTTCTTCACACACACACACACATATATATATATATATATATATATATATATATATATATATATATATATATATATATATATATATATATATATATATATATATATATATATATACAATTGTTCACTGAAATGTTCTTTGGGGAACTCAAATTGATTTTTCTTTGGCATATCTATGAAAACCCCCTTTTGGAGCTTTTATTATATTGGACATAGGAAGGAGACTCTAATACCTGACCAATAAACACTGAATCTGACTCTGTTAACATATATTGGCAAATATCTGTAATAATTCATTCAAACCATCATTATCTTTACAAATTAAATAGCTCTTGGGATTAGCTTGACCTTAAAAGAAGGTAATTTACACAGTTAACAAGCCTTTTCTTCTGCAGTGATATATAGAATAATTCCTCTGCATGTCCATTTCAGTCATTTGCTATATATGTTTGTGTGTGTTTGTGGCTGGTTTGCATTGTCCCCATTCAGTGCTACCTAAAAGATAAAAGAGTGCATCACACTTCCAGAGTCTGTTATGAGATATTGATTCACATGTGATTGTCTACGAGACTTGTGCCTCTCAGCACTTTGACTGGGATCAGTTTTAGTGTCACAGGACTGATTGCTTATGCACAGCACTTTCCTCTGTTCCTGGGTTTGATTTGAGCAGCCACACTGCCCTGTCCTTTGCAAGTGCACTAAATGTCACAAACAATTTCATAATAATTCAGTTTCATCCCTGAATTTGGTAGAAAAGCAGCATGAAATTGCATAGGCTTTGTTTTAGGCATTTTCATATCAAAACGTTCTCCATCCACATTATGTTTTCAAGACTTTTCCAAAAGTTGCTCGTCCACATTGAAAATTCGAAAAACGCTTAAATAATCTGAGCATGTTGAAAAGATAATAAAAGTTCACATAGATAATACTGAGAGACCAGACATAATAAAGTTTTCATGCTATCATTTTACTAGTAAAATATCCCACCACTTATCGGTGTGTTGTTGACTCTCAAAATCATTATTCCATTTCCCTCATGTCATCTTTGCAGGAATGTAATATGAAGATTGTACAAAGTAACATTTATTTTTAACAACTATGAAAATAACCAGATAACCATAGACATCTATGGGTACAATATGTGTCACATAACTAAACATGCATCATCATTTTTGAATGCCTCTGTTCAAAATACAATGCGATAATGGCATTTTCAAATATCCACTTGGGAGAGCGTCTTCAAAAAGCTCAGTTTTCGCAGGACAAAAACGCAGTCTCCATTTAGACGGAAGAGAACATAAAGAAAAAGATGCATTTTTAAATCTGGATTAATGAAGACATAGCCTTAGGATGTTTTCTCACCATCTCTATTTTGAGTCTCTATTTTCCTCTTTTTCAATGAAGTAGTCATGTCACCATTCTTACTTGGAATATCTCAACGCCTGTTGTACATGATTTGCCCTCCCACACTAGTCTGACAGATGTAGTTTGACTAAATCTGTCAGAGATTTAGATTCTCCCATTCTAGTTTGACTAAACAAGAATAAAAACTCTGCGATTTTTTTTTTATTTTTTTTTAGAGCTGTCTGAATGGTGCAGCTGCAGTAGGGGTAAGTCTTTCTCTTAGCCCTGAGGGAACGATCCTACAGCCATGACATGATCCCTTATGCCTGAACTCATTTAGGCTGCTTAGAGCGCTCTCTTTTTGCTTACCCTCCCTCTCTCCCTTTTTATCTCTCCTCCAAAATGCTGGTTGGTGGCTAATGTGCTCCATGTGCTCTCCATTTAGGCCTCTCTCCCTCACTTTTTCTCTTTTGCCTTCTCCTTATTCTTTTGTGGTTATCTAGGCAGATCTGTCACAGGGACACTGCACCTCAGGACATGGCTTCACACACCGTGACAGCATCCAGCCAACACACTCTCAGCTCAGATGGCAGATTAAAGACATGCACTCACAAACACACACACACATTTTGATGTCTTACCGAGGTTGATGAATGGTGGAAATGGAGCGAGTGTTTTGCACGGCTGTGTGGTCAGAGCTCCCTCGGTGAGTGTCCGAGTATGTACGGGGGGCGGTCAGCACGGATGCGGACCGTTAGAGGCCATATGTGTCATCTTCCCACTCAGATCTGGCTGGCATCAGCAGGGGTGAACGCGTCAGCACTAGTGCTGCCGTTCTCCCGTTTCAGCCACCTGTCAAACGTTTACTGGTAGTTTCCCACCGAGCCTCATTCCTCTGACCCCTAACATACTGTAGATGAGAGTCAGAATCAGAAATGACTGCTGTGGTGATAAGACTGCGCATTCACGCATGTGTGTTGTGTTGACGCGAGAGCAGATATTGTTTCGTGAACGCGAGTTGGAGATTAAAATTTTGTAAATAAAGCGGTAAATTATGTTGTTTTTTTTGCGCAAACAAAGCACTCATGTCACTTCATAAAATTGAGGTTAAACCACTGAAGTCACATGGATTACTGTCTTTACTACTTTCTGGGGCTCGAAAGTGGTAGTTGCGCAGTCTGTCAATGGAGGGACAGAAAGCTCTCAAATTTCATTAGAGGGGTGGTTGATTATGATTTCACTTTTTTAACTTTAATTAGTATGTAATGTTGCTGTTAGAGCATAAATAACATCTGCAAAATCACAATGCTCAAAGAATTCTCTGTTTAAAGACTACATCAAACGGCTGGCAGGGACTCCAACAAGCTTCTTCCCGGGTTGGTGACATCACTAACCCTAAAATGTACATAAACCCCGCCCCCCGAGAACACGCGACAAAGGGGGTGAGGACATGTTATTGCAACACAATATGTAACAAAAATTCAATAGCATGCCATAAAAGCAGGATGACAACATAAGTTATAATAGAGTGACCATATGCGCCATTCTTCCAGGACGCGGCCTGTCCAGGATTTCTAAGTTGCATAAAATGTCCCAGTTTTGGTTTTGTTTTCATATTTGCAGAAGGTAACGATTGAAAAATAATTTGACCAATAGCATGCATTATACCTAATCAACCGATCGTGGCTTGCAAGAAGGCTGGATCTACAGAGAACGGTCAAAACATTGCAAATACGACAACATTTTAATGCATTGCATGAAGACTGTCAATAAGAACAGTGGCTTGCACAGACCTCCGTGTAGAAATCGCGTTCCTAAAGCGCGTTCCGGGGGCTCATCGATATGACCACTTTCACAATTAAAGAGGCAAGGGCTCAAGCCATTTTAGGCAATTTAGAAATCCTGGACAGGACGCGTCCTGGGAGAATGGCACATATGGTCACCGTAAGTTATAACCATAATTAAACCAAAATATACCTGTTCTTTCTTCATGCAGCATATATTCTCTGGCTCTGTAAGCATCTTACAACAGTTCCCACATGAGCAATTTATAGATTATCATAACAGAAGCGTCCTGTTGCATTTAAAATGTTGTCACTTCTTGAGTCTCTCCATCATTGTCTGACTTCGGTTTGAACATAAAAGGCTGAACAGTTTCTGACATTTTCAGTGAGTCTGCGGCGCTGCTAACACTAAGTGCTAACGCAAGCTCTTGAAACTCCACCCTCTTCTTGAGAACAGCAGCTCATTTGCATTTAAAGGGACACACACGAAAATGGAGTGTTTTTGCTCACCCTCAAAAAGTGACAAATTTAACATCCTATAAAAAATTATCTGTGGGTTATTTTGAGGTAAAACATCACATACACACTCTGGGGACATCAGAGACTTATATCTTGTAAAAGTGGCATTATATGACCCCTTTAAAAAGATCTTAATTTGCGTTCGGAAGATGAACAAATGTCTTACGGGTTTGGAATGACATAAGGTCGAATAATTAATGACTGAATTGTCATTTTTGGGTGAGCTGGAAGTTTTTTTTTTATCATTTTGTGTAATTTTAAACATGTTTATAGATCTTGAATTATACAGTTTTATTGAATTTTACAAACAGTGCAAAAAAAAGTTTTTATTTTTTTATTTTTTAGGAAAGATTTGAAAATGAATTGAAAATTACTTCACAATATATTCTATGAAAAAAATCATTAGTGTTTTTTTTTGTTTTTATGTTTTTAATTATCTCATAAATGTATCTGTTTTTAATGATGGTTAGAGATTCCGCAGAACTTGAGCTTCTCAATTCTGTACCCACAGGTTCCGTGTTGGCCTGGAAATGAACGCTGATGAAATGGTGCCATTGACTGGAAAATGTTCTTAGTGCCATGAGCTCTCTTTAACTGACCTTGTCCGATTTCTTTAGTGGAATACTTTAGGGATCATCAGCCTAACAGTAATACCGTATTATAAAACCATAAAACTAGATCCCACTGTCTCACTACATTAGCACAAAGTAGGCCTGTCCACCCACTCTGTTGCTTTCTTATAGTGACGGGTGAATAGTTTGCCTACGATGAGCCCCATAAGATTTCCTCAATGCCCCATACGATCTCCTCTCTCTCTCCATGTAGGACACCGTTTTAAATTATGCATGTCATATTCTACAGCTTTAAGCTCAGACACATTTTTTTTCTATAGGCATTGTAAATAATTAATAGTGCAACCACAGAAAGTAACATCATTCTATCTGTCATTCAAGCCCTATGCAGCTGCTCTTTCACTTACCAATTGCTAACATGAAGAGGACAGCAAAGAGGGGTAATGATAGCAGTGTCATGTTAAGGATGAAATGCACTTTCAGCTCAATTTCTGCTTCATTTAGAATAATCAGAAATTCACAGTATCATCAGTGAAAGCTTGTGCTTAGGCAGGACTCCTCAGATCTGACACAAAATGGAGGCAGTGCAGATGAAATGATTGACAGTAGTCGAGAAACCTTGAGAGAGTCACTGGTTTAGAATGGAGTTCATTTGCGTCTGACTTGCTGTCATTTCCCGAGGAGCAGAGGTGGTGATAGATCGAAATGACTGTGTTTGCCTTTGTGTTAGATGAGAAATTCAGTGGTGTGACAGACTGACATGTCAAGATTCAGTGCAGAGATCTGAAGAGTTTCTGTGTGAATGATCAAAGTTTAGATAAGACCTTAGTAATAGGGTGAAAAGAGTACATTTCTGATCATTTGCCATTTCTGTTGTTTTAAAATGTTATGCCACATGGCTTAGCCTTTTACACAATATTTTTTTAACTAGCAAGTGTCATACTTTACCTGTATTTGCCAAAAGATATAAAAATCATACTCTACAGGACAGGGATGCATTTTAAACAACAGGGTGCCTCAGCAAGACAGCGAATAGTACATTAATAACAGAAAATGCACTGTTTTATAGCTTACCATTCTTGGAAGGGTTGTCTTTTGCTCTTTCTTCACAGGAAAGCAGTTCAGTACATTTTTGGAAGTTGGATCAGTGGTGTATTCACTGTCTGAAATCAAACAGTGATGGCGCTCTTGGAAAAGGAGCATTTATGTGTCTGGTATCTATCTCAGTGACAGCGAGGAGACCTGGGACATTTTGCTGAAGCGAGAGAGAGAGAGTGATAGAAATAAATATGAAGAGAGAGAGTTATTACAGATTACAGACTTAATCTTTTATTTATGGAGACAAATTCCAGCAAGCTGCGCAGTGAGCTCTTATGGCACATGCCAATGTGCAGGCGTCTGATGAGGACCAGCACCCACCCGACTGGAGATAGATGCTGTCTCACTCCATTTTTCATTCTGAGACAAGACCCAGATTTTGAAATATCTCTCTTTCACTGCTTTTTCTGTATCTTATCAATTCTATAATGCATTTTTTTTTTTTAAACCTACATGTCCTGTTTAGAGTCCCAATGCCGTTTTAATACCTCAGCAAATGCACTATAAAATGTATGTCATAATTTATTCACCTTTCATTGTATGGGCAAAAAAAGTTGAAACATTCTTCAAAATATCCACTGATTAATTAAAATTGAAGAATATACTTAGTTTATACTTAAGTTTATACTAAGTTTATACTTAATATATCATTGTTTTAAATGTAATTTATTTTCAAGATGTTTCCTTTTGTAAAAGCATCACGTCTTTGTGTTTTGCTTTACATAGTCCAAAATGGTCCCATGATAAGTCATACGAGTCACACGAGTTACACTGTAAACCCCAACAGTATAACTAACTTATAATGGAAAGTACCTTTTACTCAAACTGTGCCAAAAAGTTTAACTAACTATTATTTTTTAGTTCATTCAACATCTATCAGAGATTTAAGTTAACACTAAATATTTTTTTTTCCACTAAAGTTTAGAGTTTAGGGAACTTGAAAAAATAGATTCAACTATGATCAAATATTTTAATGTCAATGTGACGTTATCGCTCAATGTGCACTCAGGCGCTTTCCCTCCACAAAATACCCAGATGTTCTCAGGGCAGTTGGATTCGACAGCAAGTCAATTCAAGTCCAAATACGTGCTTTTTTATTTCGATAGCTACAAAAATATGCAAGTATTCAAAGCTGTTTATAATAATGTTACAGAATGGTCTAATTATAGTTGGTATTGGCTACACTCACACTGCCCACAGGTTAGGTGATCTCACTTTATATTAAGTGGCCTTAACAACTATGTACTTACATTTAAATTAATCATTTGATACAATGCACTTATTGTGTACATACATGTTTTTACATTGTACTTATATTTTAAAATACCTGCATGTAATTACATCTGTAATTACATTTATAATTACACTGTTGACCCTTCCCTTATACCTTACTCCTGCCCTTAAACCTACCTATACCACCAAAGCTTTCCCTAACCTTACCCGTATCCCACCTCAATAGCAGCAAAAGTGTTTTGCAATTCAAAATGACCCAATAAGTACATTGTACTTATTTTTTGATGTAAACACATAGTAGTTAAGGCCACTTAATATAAAGTGGGACTGGTGAGGTTATCCGCACTGTGAACCCTAACGCTCAAAATAATTAATTGGTTTGAGTAGGACAAACTTAAATTAAACAAATCAGTTCAGTCAAATTAACTTTTATGAGTATTTAGAACTTTCTTTTTCTTTCAATTTCACAGAACTGATATATTTTAAGTAAACTGAACTGTTTCATTGTTTTGAGTTTTATGAACTTATTTCTTTTAATTTAGACAAACTTAAGTTTAACTGAAACTGGGCTGGGATTTCTATTTCCCAGCATGCTTTGCCCATGGCACTCGAAAGGGAGAGTAAATGCTAAAATTAATTGTTATATAATGTTTATTCATTTATAAAAAAAAAAAAAAAATGATTTTTTTTTTTTTTATGTGAAAGAGAATTTTACTTGCCTGACCAGATAAGTAAGTTGATTAAAATGTCAATAACAACCAAAAGGCGAGAATGTGGCGATTGATATGAAATGTATATTGGCGGTGATAGCCTATTGCGCTGTTGAGGCGCATGTAACCTCTTGAGGAGATTTCAAAACAAATGAGCTCTGCTCACACAAAAAACTCAGTTTTCATGTTGCAATAAAAATTCAGTATGTGGGGTTTTTATAGCTAGCTATTTACGACATATGATAAAGGGGGAATACCCTTTATAAAGGTTAATAAAATACCCCCAGGGTAAATAACATAAATATGCAGATTTAAATATGTCACTGCTGATAAAACACTGATGAATGTTGCTTGTTTCAGAATAAATTATATTTATAACACATAAAAAAAAAAATCCTTTTTTTTTTCTCCCAGGCAAGCTACTTTTTTACTTTGACAAGTAAATGACCAATTTAGCTGTCCAAAGGACAAGCACAAAACAAGGCTTAATGTCGAACTCTGTATTTTGTATTTATATTCTCTCCTTTAATGATAGCATCACTCTTATATTTGATACTGACAAAGGAGAAGGCACAGGCCTACAGAAAGATCTTATTGTCATCAGATGTAGCTTTGCACACTACCAGCATCTATAGAATGATTTTGATCAGCATTTTAGTGTTTATAGCAGAGGGCTCTCTCAACTTGTTATACTTTAGTTTGTCAATTGATACGATTTTGTAGTCTTCGCATAAATTATTATTATATATGATCTTTCTCTGTGTCTAAGTTCCAAATAATATTAGCTATTAGCAAAGAAAATGGTTCCATGCTACTTGTAATGATGCAAAACTGCAGCTGATTTATGATTTTCTATCTTTCTTTTGTTTAACTTCTGGTAACTTTCCTGAGCTCTTTGCACCTTTCTCACCCTCATTAGCTGCAGAGACCCTCAGGCATCAAGTTCCAAACAATTATTAACCTTTAAGGAGAGGCAGGCGCTCAGACCGAGACGCAGTGCTCGGATGTCTGAATCGAATTATTTTGGGGTTACTGAGAGGGTGATATACGGCCCTGTTTGCAGCCAGCTAGCTGCCAGTTATTGGTCTCCCTTGACAGGAGTGTGTGTGGAGTGCATTAAAACACATTAATGCACATTTCTTATCCCATATACATATAGACCATACAGAATGTCCAACATATTTTTTGTGTAACCCTCTTCAAAGTCCACTGAGAGTGTGTGTGTGTGTGTATGATGTGTCCATCACATGTGTACCTTTTATCTCAGCAGGATATTCAGGTGCAGGGTCTTGTGCACGCACAGCATTATATGATGAAAACACCTTATCTTAGTGCTTTTACAACATCAAACATGACAGCCTTTGGTCTGTGTGTGCTTTAATGTGGTATATTTCAGTGACACTTCAAAAATGTACTCTCTTCTGGGGTGTTTTATAAATATTTTCAAGTTTTCACCGTACTTCCCCAAGCGTCTTGATGGACGTTAATCCTATTGTGGCAAGATACTCGGCAAAAGCCGTCGAATGTATCCCTGCTCAGACAGCGACTGCTCAATGATGGCCTCAGTCAGAGAGATGAACCTGTCTATCACAATATACTAGACAGTCATGGATAGACAGCTTTAAGCAGGTTGTAGAAAGTTGTTTGTGTGTATCAGATATTTCGGCCTTGTATCAGCCAGCCTTGCTTTTGCAGTTTGCTCCGGTCTGTCTGCATGTGTTTGTGTGTGTGTGTGTTTGTTTTTCTTGTGATGGAGTGTACGACCAGGGGCCACGAAGTGATGGATGGTGGAAGAGGACGACAGATCTCTCAGATGGCCGGCCTTTGCCGGTAATGGTGGTGAAATGCGATACCAGGGCAGAGCAGGAAATGGGGGAATAAGCAGGCTCCAGCCTTAATGCTGACAGAATCAAATGGGCAGCGCTTTCACTGAACTCCTCCGAAGGCGTTTTCTGCAGAGTTTCCGCTGAATAGTCTAGCGCTACCTGTTGTGTAATCTATATATTTTAGCTGGCGGCAGGGCCACTCACCTTTTACCACTTTGGCTGCATGTGGATATCAGTATTTGTTTTGGATGGCCACCCCAAACACCAGCTGTTCGGTGACCCCTCCCCCTGACCTTTATCCAAGCCTGTGATTAGCTGAAGCAGAGATGTTATAAATATGTATGAGGCCAAAACCACTGTGGATTTGCATAATACCATATCTGCCTGACATTTTGCCTTGTTACATAATTGCTAAATGAGTTAAAAAAAATGGCAACAAAAATCTCCCTGTTTAGAACTACTAAATCTGAATGTAGTGAGTTTTGTGTCAATGCTGTTAGTGAAGGGCAGTGTCTGTTTATCTTGCTCTCTATGGCCACAGGTGGCCTTTGTGGGGTGGCAGATGGGAATGTGGAGTGAAAGGATAGATGAAAAAAGTTTTTCGCTGTAAATTGTTGATCTCTATACAGATGGCTGCAGTTAGTGAAAGAGAGAGACACTAGTGGCGTGTTGTGTAACTGTGTGTGTACATAAGCAAACACTTATGAAGGATTAATGAATGCATTAGTGTCTTTGCCAGACAGACAGTGAACATGCAAAACGTCCATATGCGTTTGTGTGTGTGTGTCTGTGTGTGTGTAGAGTGTAAAGCTCATCTCATGAAAACCACACTAAATGGGAGCAATAAGCTCATGAGATGAGTTGATAAGTGCTTTGAGTACCTGCAGCGTTCAGATGCCTGTGCTTGTCTGTGTGTGTGTATGTGTGTGTGTGTGTGTGTGTATGTGTGTGTGTGAAGATAAACAAGACAAATGACACAGGAGAAGCTGCCTTTACTGGAGCCTTGTAACGGTGAATGACAAAATCAATCATTATTGCTCATGTTTCATACACGTTTGGTTTGATTGAATACTCTTTACAAAACAACACCTCATCTTACAGTAGCATAATGTACATATAATTTTAAAGGCATAAGTAGGATAAAAGTTTTTCTTGATTCTAAGAGATTTATTCATTGATTATTGTGCTATAAAAACATTGTCAGAACTCAAAACTTCTCCAATAATAATAAAAGGGCAGCGTGCAAATAGCAATAGATGCTATTTAAACTAAGTGTAAATACCAGTTAGATGCTATTTACACTAAGTGAAAATAGCATATTTTCTTAGCGATAGATACTATTTACGTTAAGTGAAAATGGCAATATATTCTATTTACACTAAGTGACAATAGCAGCAATTCTTAGCAATATGTTATTTACACTAGGTGAAAATAGCGATAGATTCTATTTACACCATGTAAAAGTATCAGTTATTTGCAATAAGAGAAAATAGTAATTACATGCTATCTATACTTTATATTGGCAGATATTTACACCTCAGGATTTTTGTACATTAACAGAATGCAATAATATCATGTATATTGTGTAATTGATTATATTTATTAAAATTATTAAATGGATGCCTTATTGGGAGAATAACTTGTTCGCAGTTTATTTCCACTTTTAGAACTTTAGTGGCCCAACCAGACATTGGTGGGCAGAGCTAGTGTAAATAGGGACGCTATTTGTATTTAGTGTAGACACTCCGTAATATTCAACAATAAAAATAATTATTGATAGTAATATTTATTACAGAAATATAATTACAATTCAACATAACTGTTTATTATTTTAATATATTTTAATATTCCTGTGATGGCAAAGCTGAATTTTCAGTAGACGTTACACCAGACTTCAGTGTCAAATGATCCTTCAGAAATCATTCAATCATCATTTTATTTTTTTTCAGGATTATTTCATGAAAAGAAAGTTCAAAAGAACAGCATTTATTTGAACTAGCACTCTTTTGTAACATTATAAATGTATATAAAAAACTGACCCCAAACGTTTTAATGGATGTGTATGTGTACGTGATTTAATATAAAATTAGTTTATACCTATATACTGTATGTGTTGTTTTTGCCTGGATCATTATAGGTTTGTTATGTATATATGTACAAAGCCATTTTTTTTAATTTTTTTTTTTACTTAAATCTGCAGTCTGTAACTTTTTTTGGTTAAAAATGATCCAAAATCAATTTTTGAGCAAGTACATAACCAGCCAGTGTTCAAAACAGTGTTCAATCTAATTATCTTGTCTCGATTCACAACAGTAAGCTTATTATATTATATTATATTATATTATATTATATTATATTATATTATATTATATTATATTATATTATATTATATTATATTATATTATATTATACAGTGCTCAGTGTAAATGAGTACACCCCCTTTGAAAAGTAACATTTTAAACAATATCTCAATGAACACAAAAACAATTTCCAAAATGTTGACAAGACTAAGTTTAATATAACATCTGTTGTACTTATAACATGAAAGTAAGGTTAATAATATAACTTAGAGAACAAAATTTTCAGTTTTACTCAAATAAGGGTGATGCAAAAATGAGTACACCCCACTGAAAGTCTCTGGAACAAAGCTAAATTTTAGACTACAAATGTCTAATTTAAGAAGAATTAAACCACAGGTGAGTCTAACTATTCATTTCACAGGTGTCCAGCAGACAGTTGACTATAAAAGGGTGTTAAAACCCCTTTCCATTTCATGCTGTCAGCAATGGCACCACATGGAAGAGAAATGTCACAAGGCCTGAGAAAGAAAATAATTTCTTAACACCAGAAAAATGAAGGCTACTAGAAGAAGCTACAAAGCTTTACTTATCCGTCAGAATAGTGTAGCAAAAGTGGTACAAAAATCTAAAAAAGATGGAACTGCAGGTCATCCACGGAGGTTAACACCTCAACAGGAGCGTCTTCTGATGAAAAGGGTTGAAGAAAATCGGCATACAAGTTCACTGCAGTTATCTAAAGAAGTAGAAAGCCAAACTGGGGTGACTATTTCCTGTGACACAATACGGTGTACACTGCAGAGGAATGGCATGCAGGGGTGCTGTCCACGAAAGAAGCTTCTCCTAAAGCCCAGGCACAATAAAGCCCGCCTAGAGTTTGCCAGGGTTCATGCTGACAAAGATTGAGTCTGGAGTGATGAGACCAAGATAAATGTTTTTGGAACTGAAGGCTTGAAAACTGTATGGCGTCGTAATGGTGAGGAAAACAAAGAAAAATGCCTACAGTGAAACATGGTGGTGGCAGTGTACTTATGTGGAGCTACATGAGAGCTGCTGGTGTCGGGGAGCTGAATTTCATTGATGGCATGATGAATTCACAGATGTACTGCTCTATACTGAAGGAGAAGATGCTACCATCACTCTGTGCCCTTGGTCGTCATGTACTTTTCCAACATGGCAATGATCCTAAACACACATCTAAGGCCACTGTTGGATTTCTGAAGAAGAACAGGGTGAAAGTGATTCAGTGGCTCCTGATCTGAACCCAGTCGAACATTTATGGGGAATTCTAAAGAGACAAGTTGAGCATCACTCTCCATCCAGCATCCAGTCTCTAAAAGAGGTCATTCCTGAAGAATGGAAAAAGATAGATGTTGCAAAATGTCGCCAACTTGTTCATTCCATGCCTAGAAGACTTGGTGCTGTCATTAAAAATCATGGAGGCCATACAAAGTACTAGATTTAGTAGTTTTTGTTGTGGGGTGTACTCATTTTTGCATCACCCTAATTTGAGTAAAACTGAAAAATAAAAATTATTATCCTTACTTTCATGTTATACGTTAAACAGATGTTATATAAAACTGGTCAACATTTCAACATAAGTCTTGTCAACATTTTTTGTGTTCATTGAGATATTGTTTCAAATGTTACTCTTCAAAGGGGGTGTACTCATTTATGCTGAGCATTATAGTATGTTAAGTTATGTTATATTATATTTTATTATGTTATATGTTATATTATATTATATTATATTAATTGGCATGTTGTGAAGATCTCTGTTCTGTTATGAGATCCCGACAACACAATTTGAAATCCATCTCCAGCCCCTTACCTCCCCTCTAGTTTGTCAGCCATGAGGTAGGGGACTGTTAAATTGCATGGGTAAAAAACACTGAATGGCAGCAACTCTCTCAGGCTCAAATCATGCTTTCATGTTCAAAGCATAGCTGCATATGACTGTGTATAAACCATGGGAGACGAAACAAGGCCATTTCCGTACATGGATACATAGACACTTTGTACACCACACACTGACTCTAATGCTTCTCTGTGATTGTGTCTCTCTGCAGGGACAGCGCTGTCACAGTGTCACACTGCTTGATGATGCCATGCCCTTTCACTGCAGCTCTTTTAGTCAGATGTAATAGTTCACATCTTAAATCTTCCCAGAGTAACCGGTCTACAGTTTAAATGCTCTTGTGTAGGGTCAGCCTAGTGAATAGAGAAGAATTTGGCGGCTTTGTATGATGAGCAGCTTCATCTCTCATTTTAATAAAATTAGCATAACATGTACATGTGTATTCACACACTCGCACACACACATTTTCAAAGCCCCTCAGAGGGGCGGTATCATGTCATGCTGTCAAGTATAGAAACACATTAGCATAGATTAGTCAGTCACAAGCTCTGGGAAAATAAACAATTAAAGCTAATTAATAATTGGTGCAGCAGGTGTGAATTCATGTTTTTGTCATGATGTAATACAGGAATAAGTGTACAGATTTTGGACACTTGAGACATTATTAAAATATACAGTCAAACCAAAATTTATTCAGACACTTTGAACATTTCATTCATTAATATAGTTTATTCGCTATAGTTTAAAAAAAACAAAATGGTAATAAAATATGACAAGATCTCAGAGTTAAATTGTGTCAGAAAAAAAATAATCTTAATTATGTCAGATAAACATGGTCAGGTCAAAATGTGTGAATAATTTTTGGTTCCAAATTTTTTTATCAGTTTTACTGGTAGTCCACTGTATGAAGAATGTTTGTGTACAATATGTCACAGTTTACTTTATTTTGCTATCCTCACTTACATAAATTAAATATACTACTGCACCCACTAGTAAATATCAAAAATGTCTGAATAATTTTTGGTTTGACTGTACGAATGTCATTACATTGATTAATCTTTACATACCCAGGGACCCCCACAACAAGATTACATTTCTCTACATCTTATTATAACTTTCATTACATTAAATAACATGTGTACATGATTTTTTATGCAATACTAGTTTCCTGAGTCACAAATATACAGTAAGTTGACATGTAAATCTTTGTTCCCAGCATGCACTGAATACATAGTGATTTACTACAGCATCTGTACATTAAGTATTATTTTGATGATTGCTGACTTTAAGTATACCTTTTGTCGGTTATGCTGTCACTGTTAGTCATTTCGGTAGCACTTTATTTTACAGTATGTGTACTTTCTTGGTACATGTATAGTAATTATATTATACATACAGGTAAAATAGTGGTAAAACAAGGTACTTACCTGACATGTATGTACATGGAAACTAATAAGAAACACTGCTGTACGTTCCAATGGTACATACATGGTAACTACTTTGTACCTATAGACAAGTGTTGGGTAATAACAGGCACTTAATATAGTGTCTGTATATGGTAACTAACAGACACATTACTGTACTTACTAATGGTAAGTACATGGTAAATATTTTGTACTTATGGACAAGTGTGGGTAATAACAGGCACTTATTTATGGTATCTTGTAAGACACATTACTGTACTTACTAATTGTGTTAAAATGCTTAAGCTTATTATTACAAAGATTAAAGCGCTGGTAATTCCTATGGAATGTTAATGTACAATACACTTTATTTTACAGGTCCTATTTCCATGTACTTACTATGAACATACTAGTGAATATACCAGTTAGTTAATGCGTAATTTACACCTGGTAAGAGCATACGTAACTTTCAAAGACACAAAACGTACATTTTTATGCTAAAACGTGCAATATTGAAATATTAATGCACTAAAACATAAAAATACTTACGTTTTTAGAGCGAAAAAAATTAAAATATTTACGAATATTTCATGTCATAAAGATATATGTATAATTTCCATTTTATCGTTTTGTAGATAAATGTAATATCCCTAAACCTCATCCTGAACCAAAACATACCCATTTTATACATAATGGACAGAAACGTGTAGGAAAATGACAATTTTAGTAAAAATATAACATTAAAACGATATTTTGAGCCGCTAATCCTACACCTACCTTTAAACCTACCCATAAACATGTATTAAAAATCCGTAGGCCTACTGTTTTAAATAAAAGAATGACAGACAAACAAGCGTAATCACAACAATTTATTTATTGCGAAAATGTCATACCAAAAGTAGTTCAAATGATGATGAGTTGCAGTCGCAGTCCTCTCTGGTGGTAAATAATAGTTTTTTACAAAGCAGAATATGATGAATCCAGCTTCTGTACGTGAAGGCGAGCACTCATTCAAATGTCAATCCACTGAAACACGGCATGTTGCAATCTGTGACGAAGCAGGTGAGAGCCAATGAGCGTTCGATATCAGTGCCGTAAACCATGTCGTAACGCTTCTCGAGGGTGGCGCTACTTTCAAATTTAAATTATAACAAGCGCGAGCTTTGACTGTCTGTGACGGTCGCTGCTGCTGAGAATGAAGATGAAGATTGATGGATAAAGGGCTGAATTTGGATCTGTCCCTTACAAATATATGGATTCTAACGACATGCAGTACAGCAAACAAATAAAATGGTTGTGATTTGTGAATATATGTTGTGTTTTGATGTACGTTATCTTATGGTTGTATTGTCAGTCGCTGCATAGAAGAAAACGCCTTCTGTCTCACAGCAAACAAACTAAATATTACAAGTCACGAACAGAAATGTTATTTCATATTAAGTAAATGAGTAAACTGTATTCAAAAAATGTGACGTTATTGATATGACAATTGAATACATACAACAGTTTAAAACATTAATCCCATGATTTTATTACAGGGGAATTCATTTACATTCAAACTTTACATTACATGATTTATGTTTTTATTGCTATTAATACGTAAGTATTTTTACGTTTTAGTCCTCTAAATATGTCAGTGTTGTACGTTTTTGTGTGTATGAAAACGTAAGTAAATGAATGTGTGGTAGAACCACATTTAATGTAAAAATACACACGTATTCTCACAAGATCACGTTAATTCCTATGTAATGTTTATGTACAAAGGTTCACTTTATTTTACCGTCCTATTTCCATGTACTTAATCTGAACGTACTAGTGAATATAGTAGTTAGTTATAAGTTACACCTGGTAAGATCTGGTAATTCCTATGTAATGTTTATGTACAAGGATGCACTTTATTTTACAGTCTTTTTTCCATGTACTTATTATGAATGTACTAGTGAATATACCAGTTAGTTAATGCATAATTTACACATTTCTTAGGGTGGGGTATGAGCATGGTACAAGATTCTTGAGTACTGAATGATATACTTTTGTGGTTCAACTTGCCTAATCTTTACAGGACAATAATTCACTTAATAGGGATATTTTGATGACATACAGATCAGTAACACTATTGAACTTGGTATACTCAGTTGTCATGTGTCAAAAGCCTTGCTTAAAATGACTACTTGATAAGTATTAACACTATGAAGTGCTGTATAGTTGGTGCAGTGCATTTTGGTAAGCACATTTGTTTCACAGTAGTTATTAAGAGTCCGTTATTTGTGTAGTTACCATGTATATACCACTAGTAAGTACAGTAATGTGTCTTACTAGTTACCACACATAAGTGGCTGTTATTACCCACATTTGTCTGTAAGTACTACATAGTTACTGTGTATATACAATTAGTAAGTACAGTAATGTGTCTTACAAGTTACCATAAATAAGTGCCTGTTATTACCCACACTTGTCTGTACAAAATATTTACCATGTACATGCCATTAGTAAGTACAGTAATGTGTCTGTTAGTTACCATATACAGACACTATAAGTAAGTGCCTATTATTACCCAACAGTACAAAGTAGTTACCATGTTTGTACCACTAGAAAGTACAGCAGTGTTTCTTATTAGTATGTACAATATAATTACTATATGTACCAGGAAAGTACACGTACTGTAAAATAAAGTGCTACCGTTGAGACTTTTCTGAACAAGAAATCTGTTGTTCCCTTGACAAGAATTTATTGGATAAAAAGACATTTTGCATCTAGTGAACAAACAAATTCAAATCAACACAATAAAGCATTATTAATGAAGACTGTTATTTAGAAAAACAATTTTATTGCACCATGTTGTCTTTTTCTTGTTTTGTGTAGTAAATAAACACAATTAAAAAGTACTACATAAAAAAAAAATGACGCCAGAAGTTTGAATGGTGATCTAATGCATGATCTAATATTTAAATATATATTGTATGTTTTGTGTTTTTGCCTGTTAAATTGATCAGGTTTGTTATGTGTGTATGTACAAATCCACTGCAATGAGAAAAACTCAAAAAAACAAGATAAATGAAGTTTAATTTTCAAAGGCAAAAATATTATGTATTTTTTCACTACAATTAGAGTTATTCGTAGTAGTTTATTCTTGTTTTAAGCAAAAAAGTCTAACATTATGTTATGTTATGTTATGTTCTGTTATATTATGTTATATTATATTAATGGGCATGTAGTGAAGATCTCTATTAATTAGATGACTGGACAATTTAACTGCACCATGTTGTCCTTTTCCTTGTTTTGTGTAGTAATGCAAAAACTCAGCTGTCATCACCTAAGTCTGAGATCACATCAGCCCCCTTATAATCTGTGATTATGGATTTTTCTGTATGTTTACTGAAAACAGCATCTGCATGAAGCTACCTTACATCATTTTAGTCTGAGTCCTCCGGTTTATTACATTAAATATTACCTGTCCTTCTTGCCAATGTCAGTGGTAGTTTTACAATTTCAGTGTTAGTTATGTATTTCACTTTTACTATCCATTCTTGTGAAAACACAAAATAAAATGGAAGCAAATGCAGTCCAGTTTCTGATATACATCCACCGACAAACAGTTGATGTTTTGATTACATCAGTATAGATTAGCCCCTTCACTAACCTTATGCAGCTCTCCATAATTGTCCATCATTGCTGTGTATAAGTGGTGCTTAACTTACAAATGCAGATGAAAGAGAAAAGGAAAAACTTCTGCTACTCCCTCATCCCCAGTTATCATTGAACTCTGTTTTGCTCCCATTGGGGGCACCGCAAAACACAGACCAAAAAACCTACACGTTTTTGGCTTTTGCTTTCCTTCTTCTGTGCATATTATTTTTATTGGATAAATTTGTTTCTTTTATTTATTTCTTCTTTTTATATATATATTCAATCCAGCTAAATTCACGTTAAATTGACAGATCTACATTTTTCATGAGGCAAATCCTGCTGCTGCTTTTCCTGGGCCTGTTTATAATGCTGTAGTTTATAGTACTATAGTCTTGTTTTACTGTGTGCCTCTGTTTAAACTGAATAACAGGGAACATTAACTACATAGCTCTTTTGAATACAGTCACAAGCAGCATAGATTGCACACTAAAACCAGAATGGTTTCCTCAGCTTCATCGTGACTCTCAATCTCTCCTTTGCATGCAGACAGGAAGAGGTTTCCATCGCCTGGCCTTTGACCTCGCGCTGCCCTGTTCTATTATGAGTACCTGGGGAGAGGTCATGGGTCACGAGCTGGCGGTTATTAGCAGATGTAGCGTGCGAGAGAAATGTCAGTCACATCTCTCTCTAGAAAAGCACATGACAGGAATGGAAGTTTCTGTCTGTCTCTGTTGCCCTTTAAACAAATAACAAAACCGTTATCAGTATCCTCTTGTAGTAGAATGAATGTGTGTTATTTATTTACAACGTCTGGTTGACTGAAATCTGATTTAACAAATGCCACAGAAAGGGATTGGCATGTTCAGCCAGTGTGATAAGTCTCTACATTCTTTCTTTTCACACACAGTAAAGCTATAGTATGTTGTAACCACTTCTTTGGCTTGATTAGCTTCTTACCTAAAGCTTGCGCTACTGATATCTCTGTCTCTGGTTCCACACTTATCATAGGTATCATTGTTATCTAATTCCAGCCTTATCTTCCTCAGCGGAGCACGTCAGGGTACCAAGGAGGTGGGCACATGTTCACAGGGCCATGCGGAACGTCATGTAAATCTAGGCTAAGAGGCTTAGCGCCTGTTCTCTCTCTCGGTTTCCATGGTGTTCCCCACAGATAGATGCCATCACGACTGGCCAAATGCCAAGCTTGCTTTCCCATACTTTATCTCATGCTTTCTCCCTTTCAGCCTATCTATATAGTTTCATCAGGCCAGAAGATCTATCTTGTGCAGAGCCAAGGGGGTGTAAGTAGGGCATCTAATCATCCCTGATCAGCTTAGTCCCACGACACCAAGAGAAAACATGAGATTTCGCTACATTTTGTGACATTTTCTGCCCTGAGTTGTGTGTGTTGCTTTCCAGAACGAATCAGTTGAGCAATCATAATGATGTTGAATGCTGTGTGTAATTGAGGGCATCTCTGAGTGGTGTTGTGACACAGAGTAGGCAAGATCTCATTTGCCTGTTGGTGGGCCTTTTCTGAGTCCGTAGAGTTTCAGTAGTTGGTAGCCGACCTTTATATGCATATTATGATAATTATGATGGCTAATTAAACTCGCTTCTTTCTCTCTTCCTTTTGCTCTATTTTCAGTTTTCAGTGCACTTCAGTATGGTTGATTGAATCAATTTTGATTCAGGTTGATTCAAATAAATGTGAGTTGTACACATTTTGTTGAGATGCATATTTGACATTTTTCGGTTGCTTTATTTAAAAAAAGAAAGAAAATGCTTTGATGTTTTCAGATACTTTTCAGAGACTTTTGGTGCTTTAAGAGACTTTTCAGAAACATTAAAAAAAACTTTTGAACAAAAAAATTACCGTGATTTTAACAGTAAAAGACTGTAAAAATGCTGCGGTGAAGAACTGTCAATTGGTTTACAGAACGTTTCCGTACTATATACGGTGAATAACCGTAATAGATCTAACGGTACATTAAAATACCGTTAAATTACAGCAAAAAAACGTAAATTGACATTCCCACAATTCCCTGCATGACACTTCACATTTGATAAATTTCCGTTGAAATAACTCTGTTTCTTCTTAGTTTTTCTCATTTTTTTCTAATCAGTTATGTACATTAGGGTTTTATGTTACATCTAATGTTGTTAAATTTTATTGCATTTTTAAAATTTCATGCATGTTACCGTGATGGTGTTTAGTGTGTGTGTGAATGACACTGTGTGCACCTTCTATATGTTAGTGTTGTCCTCCTCAGATTGTGGAAAATCTGCTTGTGATGAACTTTGATTCATCATGTGACTCTTATCACCACTGTGTTTGGTGACTGTCAGTGTATTATGAAGTTACAAAACAGATTCATTAGGTTGGTAAATTAACATTATATCAGTTAATGAAATATGTTATTTTACCGTAAATTGAACATATTTTTTTTTTACGTTGCTACTGTATTTTTTACGGTAGTTCTGGCAACCACAGCTTTTACCGTGAATTTTACTGGGATTTTTTTTGTATTAATTTATTTGGGGTTTTTGTGCTATGTTTGTTGTTATATGCCATGAATAAAAATTCACTACAGAAGTTGTTTGTGTATATGTGGAGAGTATTTCCGTATGCTCTTGGGCACAGCAGGGTTCTGATAAATTTTAAGGCTCTGTGATGTTTTTTTGCTGATATTCATCACTTCCTGTCCCACTCTCTGCTGGGAACCACAGCCCACAAATCTCACAGCATTCACAGCAGGCAGCCAGGGGGAACATGCCCAAATGTAGAGATTCATGGGGCATAAAACACTTTTCGTGTCACTGCATTAAGTTGGACTGGTCAGGTGAGTGAGTGGGAATGGAATGCATGACAGCTCATGTTCACTTCAGCATACTGATGTTCTCTACATGAGATTGTACGTACTCTTATGGAAGGTATAAATATGTACCTAGACTTTCAATATACATTTGTAGGCCCATCCTTACATATTTTACTTTTTTTTTTTTTTTTTTTTAAACTAGCACTTATAGGTTTAAATGCATGGGTCATGAATTGAGAAATCAACCTTTCCTTGAGCTTTTTATATTCAATTCACATTTATTTGTATAGCGCCTTTTCACAATAGATATCGTTTCAAAGCAGCTTTACAGAGAATGCATGTCAACATTACAATTTAGAGTGATCTGTTATCGGATGTGACTGTCCAATGTATGTAATTTCAGAAATTTACATATATAATCATGCAGTTAGCTAACAATGTAATAATTTAGGCAATTTAATTTACAATCACTGTTAGCAGATTAATGATTACATGTTAACAAGAATTAGGATATAGAAATTTGGGAATGTGCATGTTGATCCAGATGTTTGGGAATGGGAATATCCATGTTGATGCCGCCCACTGGCGTGTTAGTGAGATGATGAGAAAAGAGCGATACAGGACTAAAAATAACATTATTCAAAGGATCCTAATGCTTAAATAAAATTAGATATAGAAAGCAATAAAAAGAACGCTCCCTTTACAATCGCTTGAGCTGTCAATCAAACATCTTGAGTTTATCAATGACTGAGTTCTGGACTCGTGCCAAAACTCCCGTTTTATTGAACAGATCTCTTAGTTACATAGAATTTACACTGTTAGTTATGATGAAAGCATTCGTTAGTGTGCAGAAATTGAGTTGCAGTGATTAGATCACTGCTTTCATGTGCTCAACAACATGTCTGTGATCGGCTACAATATTCATCAATGACATACAGTGAATCTCAAACGCCATTGTTTCCTTCTCCTTATATAAATCTGATTTGTTTAAAAGACCTCCGAAGAACAGGCGAATCTCAACATAACACCGACTGTTACGCAACAGTCAGGGTCATTAATATGTACGCCCCCAGTATTTGCATATGCCAGCCCATGTTCAAGGCATTACACAAGGGCAGGATGTCTGGATGTGCACAGCTGAATCATCAGACTAGGTAAGCAAGCAAGAACAACAGCAAAAAATGGCAGATGGAGCAATAATAACTGACATGATCCATGACATCATGATATTTTTAGTGATATTTGTAAATTGTCTTTCTAAATGTTTTGTTAGCATGTTGCTAATGTACTGTTAAATGTGGTTAAAGTTACCATTGTTTCTTACTGTATTCACGGAGACAAGACTGTCTTTATTTTAATTTTTTAAACACTTGCAGTATAATTCATAAACACAACTTCATTCTTTATAAATCTCTCCAACAGTGTTTAATGTTAGCTTTAGCCACGGAGCACTATCAAACTCATTCAGAATCAAATGTAAACATCCAAATAAATACCATACTTACGCGATTAGACATGCTGCATGACGAACACTTTGTAAAGATCCATTTTGAGGGTTATATTAGCTGTGTGAACTTTGTTTATGCAATGATAGAGTCGAGAGCTTGGGAGGGGGCGGAGAGCGTGAGCAATTAAAGGGGCCGCAGCCTGAATCGGCGCTTTTCTAATTATGCCTCAAAATAGGCAGTTAAAAAAATTAATAAAAAAAAAATCTATGGGGTATTTTGAGCTGCAACTTCACAGACACATTCAGGGGACACCTTAGACTTATATTACATCTTGTAAAAAAAAAAAACGTTCGATGGCACCTTTAATGTTGGCTCATTTTGTCCTGGTGATATACCATCATCTACTCTTTATGTTTAATAGTGGTTAAACTGATCGCTGTTGATGCGTATGGACCATGGTTCGCCATATGTGATTCATAGATTATTTGCAAAGTTCAACCATCACACAGTGAAAGGTTATCATTTGCATATGTATTCTGTTGCTAATTTACACATACAAGCAATTTTAAACCATTCCAGTGCAAAAGAGAACTCAATTCGCTACTTGTGCCCGATTATCTGTGTGCCCAGCCACACTCACACACAAAGCATGTGTGTCCAGAGAGGCGTGCTTCAGATAGAGCGCAAACACTGAATGGACTTCTCTTTCGTGTCTCCTTGTGTTTGAACGAACACATACACACAAAATTATATAAAAATACCCTTCTCGGCAAGTATTCTCATAAACACGGTTGGTTATGTCTTAAGTGAACGTATACAGTTGAGAAAGAAATCAGATGTGTATCATTATATTGGATCTGTGCTTTAGTCTTAATGTGACAGCAGCTTAAAAATACATGTTGTTGTCTGTGTCATTAATGTTAATTTAACAACAAAACACAGTTTTAACACAGATTAATCTGTATTTTATTTATACAGTGAACACTATAGTGTTATTTTACATTTAGGCTTAATTATTACATATTTGTACCTGAATACTACAGTTAGACCTTACTCAGTTGATCATATTATTTGCTGTATCTATGCTTGTAATTAGTGTATTCCCCTCCCCTCTCCAATTAATATATTTTTATCTTGCTGATCTGAAAAATTATTCAATCCGTGACTCAAAAAACCATATGTTTTGTGAGTTTTATAAGTTTTGTGAACCGTTGAACCACTAATGTTTAATGCAAAGAAATTAAGCATGATATTTGCATTTTCTTGCCATATTGTTCTCCTCAACCCTGTTAAGTACTTGAATGTTATGCACAAATTTGCATTTCTGTATCAGTCTATTTTTCATCTATGTGCTTTGCTTCCGCTATCATCTTTTCGTCCTGCGTTTGACCTCACAGAGACTCACCAATCAACACTAGTCATTTCCATGTATCTGTCTTGCACATAAGTAGTTATTAAACTAAAATGCTGTCAGGGAGAGGCAGCATGATTTATATTACTACTTTCTAACACCTCATGCTATAATTATTGGCTGTGCTGACAGTAATACCTTTTCCTGGCTTTCAAAACTCTGAGTAGATCCAAAAAAAGGCTGAAAAAAATTAAGTCCCAGGGTAAGGTTGCACCAGCAATTTGCAATTTGTAAGTTCTTACTTAAAATGGAACATAAAGTCCACACTAGAGGCTTAGTAACTACTAGCAAGTTTATAACTAACTCTTTCAGTTTATCCTTCATTCTAACTTATTTTGCCTCTCGTAACTAATGGTAAAAATATGTTTCCATTAAATGTGATACTACTTAATCATGAATAACACGATAGGTATTTTTATATATAAACAATATTCAGAAACTGTATTTCAAGTGAATATGGTAAAATAAATACTGATACAAATAAAATAAAAAAACAGAAGAAATGGCATTTATTTATTATGACTCATTTTATTTGACATGCACTGTTTTAAGGACAGGTTCGTGTTGAAGAGCCGCTAACAAAGTAATCTTTTTACATAATATTCTCTCTCTTAAAATGTAAGCGAGTGTAAATGTCAGCATTATCATTTATGCCTAAAGAATTGAAGTCTGTCGGGTAAAACAAGCAATTATTGATGCAGTTCAGTAAGTCTGCTATTTTATTCCAACTATTACTTCTGATCGGATGCTTCTGTAAATATTTAGTTTATATAGAGTTACGCTTCAACTAAGTTTAATGGTGCAACGCAAAAATAATTAGTAGTGTGTAGGTTGTAGCTTTGTGCCCATTCATGTCAAAACTAGACTAAGTTGTATCTTACGCACAGCTGGTGCAACCGGCCCCAGGAGGGCAAACAGCATGCTGCTTTCTTTCATGTATTTGGTGAACTTTTCAGAATTGTGATCAATGATGAATTCAGCTCAGAAAGGTCTTTGTATTTTATAAATGAAGCTGAAACCACACTGTGGAAAGATGTTTGGCCAGTATTGAGTGCTTTATTCAAAGGTGAGTCCTCTGAAGGAAGGGTGCATTTATTCTTAGAAAGCTAAAGCTGTGCCTTTTCTCTGAATAGTGATAGATTTAAAAATAAATGACTATTTTTTTTTTTCTTACATTGTTTGATTATGGTTGTGAGACCCAGTCTTATTTCAATTTTCATCTAAATATGAAAAAATTTTAGCTGTAAAGGATGTTCTTGTACAAACTGACTTATGAAGCTGAAAATGATGTTAAACTCGACTGAGCTGCTACTATTACATTCCCAGCTTCCTGCTTCCTATACATGTATATGTTTGTCAGCATTCAAAATAAAAAAAATAAAATAAACAAAAAATAATGGGCAAAACATATTCTGATTGGCTAACCACAGACTGTTTACAGAAACTCCTGGCGTTTACAGAGATCTGTGTGATTATCTTAGAATTTGGATATTGATCCTAGAATAAAATTGAAATAAATATATGTATACTTGTTCAGTTATACACAAGCAGCTCATGATCCTGTGTTTTCAGTGTCTCCGGATGGCTTGGTACACAGTAATTCGGCTTCACACAAACACTATCTCTGTATCTGTATAACACAACATGCACAACCATCTTTCCAAATGACAAGTGTTTACAAATGGGCTGTTATCAACAAAAGCTAAAATTTAATTTAATTATAACAACTAAACAGAAACAATTTCAATGTACATTTTTAAACAATTACAAAAGTACTATTTTTTTTTTTTGTTCTATTATTATAATAATTATTACTATTATTATTATTATTATTTAGTCATATTGATCTATTTTAAAAATGGCAAATTGTGCAGCCCCACAAACCGGCACATTAAACTTTTTTTTTTTTTTCATTTTAAATTGCAATTACAGTTAGATTTCCCCCCCCCCACTCCCCACCCCCCTAAATCGTACACCCCATCACCTAATTCAGTGATATTTTTTATGTGGCAAACTGTAGTCTTTTATTTATATATTTTTTAGACTTGAATAATGCACCTAAAATTACTAGGACACTCTTGTTACACCTGTGGGTGTAGAATTAGGAGAAAATGGAGAATTTTCAAAGTGAACTGTCTTCCTCCAGACATTGTAACTACAATTTCTGGAGGGAAAATAGGACACAGTAAATTTATAATAATGTCTGCAAGGCCAGGCTCTCTCAGACAGAGGTAGCTGTGGGGTGTTTTATTGTGTGTGTGTGTGTGTGTGTGTGTGTGTGTGTGTGTGTGTGTGTGTGTGTGTGTGTGTGTGTGTGTGTGTGTGTGTGTGTGTGTGTGTTTATATGAAGGAGATACAAGACTTTGTGTCCTTCTACAAGTTTGCTTTAATGGTTGTATGTTTGGTAATTGTGCTAGTCAGAGTGAGAGAGTGTTTGACAGTGGCCCTCCCCATTAGATCCACACTGAATCATTCATAAATGTTGCAGCACATCACTACAGACATCCACCCCCATCTCTCTCTCTTTCTCTTTCTTTGTGTCTCTCTGTCCGCCAAGGGAGAGGAACTGAGGTATGCAGAAGTATCTTGGTCTGCTAGTGTCTCACACCTATTGAAGTATTCATATCATCCTCTGTACAACCGCAGCTTACTGCAGAACCACCTCCAACCAATCACAGGGCCTCACAAACCCACAGTAACCAATTAGTGTTCACATCACTCTAGCAGTGCTTTTGGCCAATGGTTCGCTCACGATATCTGGTTCGAACCAATCAGTGGTGTCTGCTCAGCATGGCAAGTATCATACTGCCTGCGTAATACATGCGGTAACCATGGGATCCATATGCCAGTCATCAATGGTGCAAGAGGTGTCACACAAGGGTTTACAGGAACGACAGGCAGCAGAACGAGGTTGGTGGGCGGCCTTCATGCCCTGTGGGAACGAGTGTGAAACACTGTCATTGCTTTCCCCCAAATATGAAAATCATTTGTAATGTTTTCATGGGCTATTGTGACTCATTTATTCCATCTGTCATGAAGTAGATTTCTAGGTAGATTTCCAGTATCTAAATAAAACAATTTATATAATCAGAAATTAACAAAAAATAGAACTAAAAGATCAAAACTTTATTTTGCCAATGCGTTTGGGCACACAGGCCTTTGTCAGGGCTAAAAGGTTACAGGTGTGTGTAGAGGTTACTTTAAGTAATTAGAAAAAGAAGAGAGGCTTTTTGTTTCCTACTGGGATTTATGAGGAATTGGTCTTAAAATAATTTTTATAGAAATATTTTTATACTTTGTTATAAAGGCGTGTATTCTAGAACTATTTATGTGATTGTTGTTACCTACATATACTAAAAAGAATATATACAAAGTTTTTTGTTTGTTTGTTTGTTTTTTCTTCATTTACTGTAAGTTTTGTGACTTTTGGATGATATTATATGTATATATTTTATGTATATGTAATGGGGGGTATATATTGTATATGTTGATCAAAACTATATATTGGATTGGTGTTATTTGCATATATTAACAATTATTTACACTAAGTCCTTTTTTTTTTTTTTAAGTAGTGTTCAATGCAAGGAAACCATTGGTTGATGCATGATCATTTACTATAAGTTTTGTGATTGGTGGATGTTATCATATGCAATTTTTTCATTGGTTCATTGTAAGTTTGAATTTTGTCTCTGTTTGCACTTAAAGTAACCTCTACACACACCTGTAACCTTTTAGCCCTGACAAAGGCCTGTGTGCCGAAACGCATTGGCAAAATAAAGTTTTGATCTTTTAGCTCTATTTTTTGTCCATTTCTGATCCCTCCACAGCACAAGTGTTGCTGGTTTTGTTCAAAAATTCCTTGATGAATAGAAAGTAAAAACAGACAAACAAAAAACAGCATTTATAATAGATGCATTTATAAGAAATCAATAACAGGTTAATTAAAAATACAATTCATTTATAATATATCACAGATATTTAATACTATATATTTACAATGTAATATTTACTGTTTTTTTCTTCTTCTTCTTTTAGCTAACTAATGAGCTTTGCACAATGAATAACTTTCCTGACATCAAGTGACAAGTTGTTTTATTGTGACGGCTCTTCACGGTTGAAACACTGTTTGTGCGATTAGACGAGAGATGATCATTTTGGCCAGTGGCATTTGTCCCATCTGATGTTCATTTATGTTTTTCGTGTTGTAATTTTGTAGAAAAGAGGAGCTCTGATCTGAGGAGAGACACCATGCAGTGCTTTTGTCTGAAATGACAACTGCATGATTTGACACATCACTTTTTTTCCTCTTACAAATGGGCTTTTGCAACTTATGATTAATTTTGATGGAGCATGTCACATACTTTGACTGTAACATATTTTAAAGATCATAATTAAATATATATATATATATATATATATATATATATATATATATATATATATATATATAAACCCCATTACATGAATGAAAATATGTGATTTGAAGAGATTTAAAGGGCAATTTTCTTTCTCGACTTTGAGCATATCAGTGTGAAACAAAAGAACGTCTGTGCTAATGGTGACATTTGACATGATGTTTTAATGAGCTCTTAGCTTGAGAACGATTCCTTTTTCATCTGGTATTGCCCCTTCAGGTTACTTTAGCCTCAGGAGCTCATGTATTGATGAGATATATTTGGCTGCAGTGAAACTGAAGAGACACTTTAATTGTGCTGAAAATCAATGGCATTGGATGAAAATATTCATAAGGCTAAAATACATTATGCCTTCGGAGTGTGTTGATTTCTAATATGCGATGTTATGCGTGTTTGTCGGTTGCATGTGAAGTTTACCATTTATGATTCTTTGTACTGAGTTATTGCAGGACTCATAAGGTCACACAGGAATCATTCTCTGTACCATTGTACCAGCTCAACAAAGCAGCAGATGACACATCCCCCATCCACAGATTTTTAATTAGACTCTCTGAAGCATCCAGTCTGGTGTTTTTCGTGTCCTCCTTTGCTTTTTTCTTCTGCTCGCCTCAAATGTTGGTCTTATTCTTTCTCTCACTCTCATTAGACAGGTGCTTACTTCCTATCTTTCCCGGGTTTGTTTGTGTTCATATCTCTTCAACTATCCTTTAATCACCAGTGACAGCTTAAAGGTTGTGTGTAGAATCTCTTTGCTATGATGTTTTCTCTGAAGCTTCTGCTGTTGGTATTCATTGATTTTCTTGGGTATTTGTGAAACATTTTTACAGTTTGTTTAAAAGAAGCTTGCAGCTCAGCCTTGATTAGACTATAGAATATGGCCCCTCAAACACATGATCAAAGTAAATGTGGAATAAGCGATGGCCATCATTAAAATCAAAGACTCACGCCACATAAATCTATTTTATAGCGTGCAAATTTCCTTCAAGTTGAAAATTATGGTTAGTTGTCTTCTGTATCTTCTTTCCTTTATAGCCGTATAATCCTACAGCTTGTGTGCCTCATTTTCTCATCTAAATCATCTCTGTCAATCAGACTTTTTCCATCATTGTCCTTTTTTTTCATGTGGTTGCAAGAGTTCAACATCTCCATTTCATTATTCTTCCAAAAATATTATAATATTAATGGAATCGCATAATTGAATGTTTAATGTTAGTTACTTTACCCCTTTATTAAGTTTTCTGACTTTGATGAACAGAAAAGAACAGCATCATGCGACTCTGAAGTAATGGCTGGCAAAAAATCTGCTTCGCCCAAATTGCATTTTATGATATATTTAAATAGAAAACAGTTATTTTAAATTACAAAAATATTTCACAAAATTACTGATTTTATTGTATTTTTTAATCAAATAAATCACCTTTGGTAAGCATAAGAACCTTTATTCAAAAACAATTAAAACAATTAAAAGCACCAAACCTTTGAACAGTAGTATATATGTTACAAGGTGCGGTTGCGGTAGAGACGTTGCGTTTCCGGACTTCAACAAACAGGGTATTTATTAACTACATACACACATTTAACCAACAATAAGAACAGACAAGGAGTGCAGGGAGTGAGTCCATTATAAAGGGAGTGCAGATGATCAGGAGCAGGTGCAGGTAATCCGTGATGATGGGGAGAAGACGAGGAAGTGAGTGCAGGTGTGCAAACAAGGAGGATCATGGGAACTTGTTACCTGTGGGCGCCCTGGATCCAGGGCACGTCCAGGAGCTTGGGCAGCCATGGTGAGTCTCGGAGCTCGGGCAGCCATGGCGGGTCTAGGAGTTTGGGTGGCCACGCCGGGTCATGGGACGTGGGCTGCCAGGGCGGGTCAGGGGACATGGGCTGCCATGGCGGGTCAGGGGGCATGGGCAGCCACAGTGGGTCAGGGGACATGGGCAGCCACGGCGGGTCAGGAGACGTGGACAGCCATGGCAGTTCCTGAGCCCCACCCACATGTTCCCCATCCACATGTTCCCCACCCACATGTTCCCCACCCACGGGTACATGGCCACCCCCCCCCAAATTTTTTTCGGGAGTTTTAGGTGTGGCAGGAAGGGCTAGTCGAATGGAGTGGACTCGTGGGCTGCAGGAGTGGATTCGTGGGCTGTTGGAGCAGAATCGTGGGTTGCTGGAGCAGGCTAGCGGGAAGCCGGAGCGGGCTTGTGGGCTTCTGGAGCAGGCTCGTGGGCAACTGGAGCGGACTAATGGGCAACTGGAGCGGACTCGTAGGCAACTGGAGCGGACTCGTATAGGCAACTGGAGTGGACTCGTAGGCAATTGGAACGGACTTGTAGGCAACTGGAGCTGGCTCGCGGGCTACTGAAGCTGGCTCTGTCCATGAGTCTATAAGCCAGTCATCTTCACACACTGGAGGCTTGGGATGCTCGGTGACAGGCTTAGCAGGAGGCTCTGGTGAGGTAACGGACATCTTTTTCGGCCATCTGGGCCTCACGGTGGACTTCTTTTTGGCCGGCTTGGGATTTGGGTCAGGCAGGACCACCCGGGAATACCCACTGGAGAGGCGTGTGGAGGAAACTGGTTGGTGAACTGGCCAGGCCGCCTGTATTTCTGAGGGGACCGGACGAGGAGAACACGATTCTTTTTGAACCTCTTCAATTACAAAATCAGAACCATTCAGAAAGAGAATCAGATTAATAGACTCGACTAGGGGAAAAAAAACATGCAGGTTCACTATAGCGAATCGTGTCCTCGTCCAGGCCCCCCAGAAAACAAGCGTTAAGCAGGGCATCTGGCCAGTTCACCAAGTAAGCTAGCTCAGAGAATTCCTCCACATACCTCTCCAGCGGGCGACCGTCCTGCTGAAAAAAAATTTCATTTTTGGGTGAACTAACCCTTAAATATTGTTAATTTCATTTTACAGATTTAATTTGGCTTTGCTATTTTTGTTTCTTTAGTTCTTCCATCAAGAACTGCTAGGGAACCTCTAGTTGGTAAAACCTTGCATTTGTGAGCACCTTGAATCAATTAATAAATACTGTTGATGTTCATTTAATTAATTTTAAGCCATACATTGTTACAGATCCCGTGTTCCCCTGGACTCCATTTCCCATCTTCCTCCTGTTCTCCTCACCTGCACACACTTCCCTCGTCAGTTCCTCATCATCACGGATCACCTGCACCTGGACTCTATTGTTAGCACTCCTATATATTGCACTCACTCCCTTCACTCCTTGTCCGTTCTCTGTTGTGTTAATGTGTAGTTTGGTGATCTCTGCTTTCTGTTTAATAAATGTATAGTTCGTCTTGTGGAAATCCGTATCTGCCTCATCCCTCTACCAGCTACCGTAACAAACATACCCTTTCATCATTTAATCTCTAGCTAATTATGGCAGCTTCAGCCTTTATCAGCCTTAAGAATTCCTTAAAAATCTAAACCACACAATCTCCTCATGCAGGTGGTATCTTCTTTATATCATTCCTTTAGTAGATTGTTAGTGATATTTTAATACTTCCATTAATAGCTACTCTGATTGTTGTGCTCAACATTTTAGTTCAGAAGTTTTGCCTTTTTCTGCAATATTTTAAGCAGAGTGTATGTTGTGCATTGTAACACTCAGTTGTGATGAGATGAAATAGTGACTAATTATGTGTCAGACAATGGCTAGAGGATTAACTAAAATGTGCTGAAATGTTCAGGAACTGTTATGAAAGAAAATAAATCATGTTAAGTCGCAAAAAAAAAAAAGTGGAATGAGAAGTTTATGGATAAGTAAAAACTTGTGAGAGAAAAGTCAGTGATTAAAAACAGGCATCAAATCCAGTCAGAGGTTAAGGTGATGAAATAAAAAGGATGATTCAGTTTTTTACTTTTTAATTTGATGTTGTATTCATTCTATTGCTGTTTCAGTTTAAATGTACTTCATAGTCCTCCCTAACCTTGTATTTAAGATTAAAATGTTTTTGATTGATTCTAGGGAGACAAAAGTGCCATCAGGATGATTTTTTTTTCTCACATTTGTGGAGCAGGCTAACCTTCATGAAGGTCTAATTTAGTGTAATGGAAATGTTCAATAAAGGAAGTTTTAGCATTCTGCACACTGTTTGCTCTGAAGTCTAGACGAATGAGAGAGGAGAGCAGAGGAAATAATAAAAAAAGGGGCCACTCTCCAAAAGAGAACACAATGCAATGAATGCGCAATCAGAAGATGGTCAGTATGAAATGGCATTGTCCTTGCTAGATTGCTCTCGTTGGGCAAAGTATTGCAATCAATGTCTATCTCTTTGTACCACACACCACCCTCACATCTTTCTGGATGAGTCACACGTTCGGAAGAGAATGACTTGCCGACTGTCAAGCGGCAACATTATGAATCCTGCTTTTAGTCTGGTCCATTGTGATTTTGCCACATGCCATCTGCAGAACATGTAGGCAGGAACATAAGTATAATGGTCCTGCATGAAGAAAACTTAATGATGTTGAGTGAAATCTTCACCACCATTTATAGCTGTGCCTTATTAATGTCTAGTGTGAGAATACAATCATCCATAACATTGTTTTATGTTTTATTAACTGTTTTATGAAGTCGATATTCCTGCCAAGTCTTTTGTTGAAAGTGAATACGGATAGAGTCTATGGCCACCTGTTCACATGAGAAGTAAAAAAAAGGCAATGATTGGCTTACTCAATCATAGCAGTGGCTCCTTTATGTGTGACAGTAGGGATGTTGTCTTTGTCTTCACAATTGGTGTGGGTTCTGGGTACAGGATAGGACATTTGGAATGCATGAGAACTATCGCGAGCACATTGAGAGGTGTAGAAATTAGAGGGATTGAAGAATGAATTGAAAATGACAGATTGAACTGAACAAGAATAGGGGAAGCCACTGTTCCAGACGGGAGAGGCTTGTCCATGTTTAGGATTGATGCAGGGAATTTCAAATGGGAGAGCTTAGCATGCACAGATGTTCTTGAAAGTTCTGGATGTAGAGTGGGAGGTAGAGGTAGGTAGGTCAGATGACAAAGAGAGAGGCCTTCTGTTGCATTAAAGTGCCAAGATTGTACCAGACACAATTGTTGAAGGGATAAACAGTTTCCCATGTCCTCTGAAACACCCTTTACTTTTCTGCTGCTGTTCCTAGAGGGCTTTGGCCAATTTCCCTCCTTAATCCCTTTCTTTTTGCCCTCTATATCTCTCTTTTTCCTGTATAGTCTGTTTTTTTTTCCATCCCTCCATGAGTGATTTTCACTGCTGGAAATCCTGACCTCCAGCCCTCTAATATTTTGGAGGCTGCTGGGGGATTGAGTGTGTGTCTCTTGTTGCCTTTAAGTCATGTCAGAATGATGATATTTATGAGATGAGCATGCATCAACACCACCACATGTCGTAATCACCGGTGCGGATTCTCAGGATTTTCTGTGAGCCTCGACATGACAAATTGGTATTGATCATAAAAAATAGTTTACGCTAACTGTGCGGTTGTTTATTCACATTTCATGTTCGCATAAATGATGAGTAATGAAAAACTATTCCCTCTTCTCTTCTCTTCTCTTCTCTTCTCTTCTCTTCTCTTCTCTTCTCTTCTCTTCTCTTCTCTTCTCTTCTCTTCTCTTCTCTTCTCACGTTTTTCTCATGATGTCTCTTCTCACCTTGCCTTGCCTCTTTTCATATTGTTTGTTTTCTCTATTCTTGTCGCCTGACCTCCCCCCTCTCTTTTCTTATCTTGTGTCTTCTAATCTCATCTAATTTCCTTTCCTTTCCTTTCCTTTCCTTTCCTTTCCTTTCCTTTCCTTTCCTTTCCTTTCCTTTCCACTATCTACTTTTCCCTTCCCTTCCCCTCTTTTCCCTTTCCCCTTCCCTCCTTTCCCCTCTTTCCCCTTTCCCCTTCCCTTCTTTCCTCTTCCCTCCTTTCCCCTTCCCTTCCCTTCCCTTCCCTTCCCCTCTTTCCCCTTTCCCCTTCCCTTCCCTTCCCTTCCCTTCCCTTCCCTTCCCTTCCCTTCCCTTCCCTTCCCTTCCCTTCCCTTCCCTTCCCTTCCCTTCCCTTCCCTTCCCTTCCCTTCCCTTCCCTTCCCTTCCCTTCCCTTCCCTTCCCTTCCCTCTGCTTTACCCTCTGTTCTATTGCATATGCACACAATATGTAAATATGTCTCTCTTCATCCTGTTTTTCCACATACACTATAATCCTGAGAGTCCTGGCTGCTGTTTGTAATTTGCCATGTATCTGTGTTCTTCCACAAGCCTCAGAGAGACATGCTTTGCTCACCCACTGAGAAAAATCTCTTATCTGTTTGCTCTGCATGCTAATCTCTGGCTCCAGAGCTGCATTTGTTGAAGAGTTTGGCCTTGTCTCTAAATCCTTGCTCCCTCTGTGTCATTCGATCCATTTGAAGAGCACCCCTCAGTAGACTTAAGCAGGCAAGACCAGTTCAAAGTATATCAATAACTCTCAAACTCTGGATTTATACATTTTAGCAAATAGTGATCAACTTCTTGACAGCTTAAAAGCACATATGAAAGAAGTCTCATAGGGTTAAACTGAGATGCATCCCCTCCTTGGGGAGAATAATAACTCAGCTGGGAGGACGCTCACTAGAAGCTGCCCTGTGCTGTTAGAGCTCAGTGTCAGGATCTGTCTGTAGGCTGTGGTGCTGAAACAGTAGGAGGCCTGGAGCTGTCACAGCCCTCCAGTGCTGAAAACAGAGCTGTCATCTTCTGTGGTGCTGAAAGAATGGGATGACGCTGTCCACACCCTAGGGTGCTGAACCATGGAGACTTACTCTGGGCTACAAAAGAGATGAGATTTTTTTTAATATAATAATAATAATAATAATAATAATAATAATAATAATATTTAATAATAACATTTTCCAGTGAATACATTTATAATATATGGCTTTCTTTATTGACAATATATTTGTCTATATGTAAACTACATGTATTTTTTATTCATTTAATTTGACTGTGTTTATTTATGTGACATTTCAGGGTTTTTGTGTTATTAATGAGACTTATGTTTGGTCATATATTTTTATTGTTTGCTTTACTATGATGTAAGCAAAATGTATTGTGTGCATGCTGTGTATGTATGTGTTTTGCTAGCATATAAGTGTGAATAAAGGTGCTGCTATTTGCACATTTGTGTCTGCTTGTATGTTTATATACCCATGGCATGATTAAAAAAAAAAAGGATTTGCCTGCTCAGTGGGCTGAGCTGTGCTCTAAAAGCCAATTACTGTTTAATTTACCCATTGTCAAATGTAGTTTTTTCTCTATATTCTGGGCTGCACTGTTTGGAAAATAGCTGCAGGCATATTGATTGAGAATAAGAATAAAATAAGACCCAGAATATTTCAGTTGTGGCCCAGGAGGAAATGTGGAGAAGGAGGGGATGCAATGCAGACTCAAATGAGTCAACCCATTGTATATTTATGGCTATACCTTACAATTGAGATCATTATAACTTCTCTTTCCTTTTTTTAAAGTTCTGACAGTAACTAGATATGGTTTAATTGCCCCAGGTGACATCTTAAGTCAAACATAGCCTCATGCAGTCAGTTCCCATTACTACTGCCCATCCGTCGGCCCCTATAGAATTGTAATAATGCACTGCTTGTACCATACTTCCTTCCAATTCTTCCCCATCAATGACTTTTGTTTCAACTGTATCTAGGGCTTTAAAGAGGTCATACCATACATTTGTCATTTGATGTTCGCCCCAGTGGTTCACTTATGTTGGTAAAGTAAAAAAAAAAAAAAAAAGAGGCAGAAAATCACTAAATGATTTTCTGCTGTATAGTTTCAATAAGTGGCCTTTTTTTAAGTTTTGAAAGTTACTATACACTACTGTTTAATATATATATATATATATATATATATATATATCACAGTTTTCACAAAAAAATCAGCATATTAAAATGATATCTGAAGGATCTTGTGACACAATCACAATCAGATACATAATTACTAGAGGCAACAATAATAATCAAAAGGTGAACATTTATTAATAAGCAATTTCATAAATGTTTATTATTTAATTATTATTTATTAAAAATATTAATAAATGTTAATTTCCAACCTATTCTGGGTTAATTTTAACTGGGTAATTTTTAAACAATAGTTGAGTTAAATAAAAACTACCCAGCAGGTTGGGTCAAACATTTATCCCAACAGCTGGGTTAAAACAACCCAATTGCTGGGTTTGTCCATTTTTCTCTTAAAACATGTTATAGACCCCAAACTTTTGAAAGGTAGTGCATGTTTTAATAGAATTCAATATGACATATCAAAGAAATGTAATTCTTTCTGAGGTGACCGCTTTAAATGTAAGTTTTCATAGGATTATATTTTCTATTGCACCTTTTAAAGAAAAGGTTATGAAAATCTGTGTAAATCTGATAGAACATTCTAAATCCGCTTTGTGCAAACCCTGAATGAGAGATTTAGAGTTGTCAGTTTCAGCTCAAGACTGGCCTCAGACTCTGGTGTGTGTTTCACTGATATTAATGTGCAACTTGACAAGACAGACGCACACCACAGTTGGTTCTTTCCAGGAAAAAGATACGACGTGGGATGCAGCAGGGCATTTGGAGCAGTGGTTAAAAGGAGAAGGGCATCTCCCTTGCCCCACAGAGGCCTGGCGTAATGGTCCATAACTCAGAGTTCTGAGAAGTTTCTCCTCTACAATGAAAAAAACATGTTGGGCAGACGATTTCTCTTTAATACAGCCCATTAGTTAGAGCTGGAGGGAGGAGAGAGGGAGGGAGGGGGGAGAAAAAAAGAAACCTAGAGCAACAGAAAGAGGTTGAAACACAGCACAGCCCTCTGAGGAGAAACCACATGGCCTAAAAGTGAATGGCGAGAGGTGCTCAGCTCTTGTGTAGAGACTATTCTTGTCTAATACGTGGTCTGGACAGGTTTCTGTTGTGTACCCTGATATGAAATTCACTGGTGCCTCTGCTAGTCATGTCTCCACACCTGCTATCCAGTTGTACTTCACTATGACCCGCTGCAGTCCCAGTCCTTGTTAAATTAACATTTCTATGATCATGAATGTAATTAATTTGGATATTTATCTTGCTGCATGACTTCATGTTCATACACTGGCTTAAATGCACATCTTCTATGAGGATCTGATAAACATGTTTTTAATTTTGAATTACATTTTTATTTATTTCTTAAAAGACTTTATACTACCATTCAAAAGTTTGGGCTCGGTAAGAAACGCTCCGTTTTCGTGTGTGTCCCTTTAAATGCAAATGAGCTGCTGCTCTCAAAAGGGGGCGGGGTTTCAGGAGCTTGTGTTAGCACTTAGCAGTGCTTCACATTACCTCACGCAGCAGACTCACTGAAAATGTCAGAAACTGTTCAGCCTTTTATGTTTAAAACAAAGTCGGTCAAAGATGGAGAGACTCAAGAAGAAGTGACAACATTTTGAATGCAACAGAACGCTTCTGAACGGTTAGTTGATGAATTTATATAGCTGATGTTGAGTTAACTATCTTAAAGTCTTTGATTAGCATATTCTGTCATGATAATCTCCTGTGGGAACTGTTGTAAGATGCTTACAGAGCCAGAGAATATATAATGCATACAGAATTGCCAACAATTAGTTTAATTATGGTTATAACTTGTCATTTTGTCATCTTGCTTTTATTACATGTTATTGCATTTGTGTTACATACTGTAAGGCAGTAACATTACCTCACCCCCTTTGTTGCGTGTTGCGGGGGGCGGGGTTTATGTCAATTTTAGGGTTAGTGATGTCACCAACCCGGGAAGAAGCTCGTTGTAGTCCCTGCCAGCCGTTTGTTTGTCCTTAAACAAAGAATTCTTTAAAAGAAAATATCTCCGTTTGCATTGAACTTTCAGTGCCGTAACTTTGCAGATACTGTTTATGCTTAAGCAGCAACATTACACACTAACGAAATCGCAATGAACCACCCCTTTAATATATTTGAAAATGTAATTTATTCCTGTGATGGCAATTTTCATCAGCCAGTTCAGTCTTGAGTGTCACATGATACTTCAGAAATCATTCTAACATGCTGTTTTGGTGGTCCAAAAACATTTCTTATCATCAAAGTTGAAAACATTTTAAGTTTAATTTTTTATTTTTTTCAGAATTCTTTGATAAATAGAAAGTCCAAAAGAACAGCAATCAATTGAAATGAAAATCTTTTCTAGCACTATTTATTAATCAATAAATAATGATTAAAGGTGCACTAGATTCAAACATTTAATTTACCTCAGCATAGTTAAATAACAAGAGTTCAGTACATGGAAATGACATACAGTGAGTCTCAAACTCCATTGTTTCCTCCTTCTTATATAAATCTCATTTGTTTAAAAGACCTCAGAAGAACTGGCGAATCTCAACATAACACCAACTGTTACATAACAGTCGGGGTGTACGTCCCCAATATTTGCATATGCCAGCCCATGTTCCCAACATTATGAAAGACATTACACAAGGGCAGAACGTCTGGATCTGTGCACAGCTGAATCAACAGACTAGGTAAGCAAGCAAGGACAATAGCAAAAAATGCAGATGGAGCGATAATAACTGACGTGATCCATGATAACGTGATATTTGTAAATTGTCTTTCTAAATGTTTCGTTAGCATGTTGCTAATGTACTGTTAAATGTGGTTAAAGTTACCATCGTTTCTTACTGTATTCACGGAGACAAGAGCGGTCACTATTTTCATTTTTAAACACTTGCAGTCTGTATAATTCATAAACACAACTTCATTCTTTATAAATCTCTCCAACAGTGTAGCATTAGCCGTTAGCCATGGAGCATAGCCTCAAACTCATTGTAAACATCAAAATAAACACTGTACTTACGAGATTAGACAGGCTGCATGACGAACACTTTGTAAAGATCCATTTTGAGGGTTATATTAGCTGCTTGAACTTTTTTTATGTTGTTTAAGGCAAGCGCGAGCTTGGGACGTGGAGCACCAGATTTACATTTCTATGATCATGAATGTAATTAATTTGGATATTTATCTTGCTGCATGACTTCATGTTCATGTTCATACACTGGCAGGGTGTGTGGTAAAGGGCCACACACCCTGAATCGGCTCTTTTCTAATTATGCCCCAAAATAGGCAGTTAAAAATATGAATAAAAAAAAATCTATAAGGTATTTTGAGCTGAAACTTCACAGACACATTCAGGGAAAAAGTTCTAGGGCACCTTTAAAGGGGAGTTTACACGACACCATTTTTAAAAAATGGAAAACTTTTTATGCATTTTGACCATTCATTTATGTGACAATGGCATTTTGGGGGCATGAAGATGCAAAATTTTGAAAACAATACCACCAACATCGTAGACATGTAACGTACCCTTAGACAAGTGACAAGAAAAGTGTGTGGTATAAGTGTGTTTTTTTAATTGATTTTTACATTACATGGCAATTTTATAGACATTGTTTGTTGAAGTGCATCCCTTTCCCCTTTGCTGACTGAAATCTCTGTGCAGGGCACCCTGCGTTTCCGTTCAATCTGGAATACAGTGGCGTGTAGTTGGCTATATGATGTATGTGTGTGTGTTGTGCCATTGTACACTTGTCTGTCTTTATCCCCATGGGATCCTCAGTCGGTCCATGTGGTTCCTCACAGGGGGCCGTGCTTTGAATGTAACACTCTGGTGTTCTATGTAGGTCAGGCATAGTGTTGTCTACATGCGTTGTAATCTCTGCACTCCCCTGTTAAATCTAACGCGTGTTTGTGTGAGTCTGATGGTATGCTTTATCTGCTGCTCTCGAAGATGCTAATGGGTGGCCATGAAACTTTAAATACCCTTGACTGATTCAATAATTTAATAATGATCTCTCGGAAGATTCCTCCTACGCACGGCCCATTTGTTTTCTCATTCCAGAGGTGGAGAGAAAAAGTGGCTATTTGGAAAGGCTAGGGTCTCTTTGCCGGCACAGTGCTTAAGCAGTTAGTGCTGATGTAGGAAAGCGAACATATTAAAGAGAGTAAAAGTTGTTTTAAACATGCTGTGACTAGTTTTATACTGCAGGCCAGAGCTGCTGAGAACACTTTCCATGGTTAATGTCTCGCTAATGCATGAAGAAATGATTGAATGAACCGAAAAGTTGAAAGAATAGCTTTTGGTTCACATTCTCCTTACTTATAGGCAGCAGCTGTCAGACTCACCATCAATAACTGTCTGTTTTACTTTACTCGTTTCAACTTTCATGGGGTTCACAGCAGTTCCCATTAGATTCAAGGATATTTGGCATAATACAAATACATTTGTTCTACTTTTCAATAGTTCTTTCATTGCACGCATGCACTATGTATGCATAGCAGTGGGATAGCAATCCAGATTCATGATAGCATATTACTGCTTTTACTGATTTTCTTATGCACACTGACATTTGATCTTATTTCTCAAGTGCAAATGTACTTTACATTCATTGAGTTACAGTGCTTTGCTCTGTGAACACATGTGTGGATGCACTGCAGGCTCTCTTCTCTTAACTGTCGGTACATTCTCATTCTGCAGATGGCAGTGGTCCAGTCCCTCCTCTTTTTCCACTGGGATGAATGGCCTGCAGCTACCGTTCTTAATTAATGATGTGTGAGCCTGAACTACCTGTTCTTGTCTTTCCAGCAGGATCCTAGATAAAAGTATTCAACTTCTAAACTCTACGCTGGAAACAATGGAGGAGGTATCTTAGATTATTTCACTCTGAATCCTCACCCTAACTGCCTTTAAAAAGATTTTTATTTTCCTCCAGTGATTTTCCATGCAATAATATCAAATTTGGTAAATGTTTTTAAAAACGGCAGTGTTGGAGTCATGTAATCGGATTACTTTTTTCAAATAACTAGTAAAGCAAGGCATTACTTTTTTGTTAAAAAACTTTTTTGTTAAAAAAAAAAAAAAGCAAAAAAACAAAACAAAAAACAAGAAAGTCCCGTCTAGGTGAGAACAATTAATGCAAAGGTAACAATGGATTACTTTCCATAAAAAAAAATTATAACTAAGTAATGCCATTAGTTACTTTTTTAGGGAGTATTGCAATATTGTACCGTATTACTTTTAAAAGTAAGTTTCCCCAACACTGAAAAATGGTTGCACTATTTAATATGTTGAACTTTGACAGCCCTATAAATACATTTTAAATTTTTTTACACTACACTTATATGCCCATTAAGACTGCATTTATTTTATCAAAAACTGTGACCTCATATCAATTAAAACAGTAATATTGTAAAATATTATTACAGTTTAGAATAACTGTTTTCTGTTTTAATATAATTAGGGCCCGAGCACCGATGGTGTGAGGACCCTATTGTAATTGCTCGGCCAATTATTCTTGTTCACCGAAATGAATTGCATTTTTGAGAACCTAAACATGCTCGAAAACTTTGCACACGCGTCAGAAGTGGTGAAAATTTACTTCTGATATGGGTTTCAGAATTAGGTGTGGCAAAATGGCTCGATAACACCACCTACAAAATTTCAATTAAGCGCCCTTCGTGCTACGTTTCACGTACAGGTATGAAATTTGGTAGACAGATGTAACAGCCCAAAACCTACAAAAAAGCCTGTGAGTGCAAAATCTGTAAACCCAACAGGAAGTGAGATATTTAGAATTTTCTCTGCCAATTTTCTTGAACTTTAACAAACTCCACCTAGAGCTTTAATCAGATCAACATCATATTTGGTCAGTCTAATCTAAAGGTCTTTGAGACGTTAAATTGCCAAGATGTAGAGTTTTCGCTGAAGGGCGTGTCCGTGGCGGCCTGACAAAGTTCGATGTTTCACCATGAAACAGGAAGTTGTCTAATCTTGAGGCCTTGGCGATGTTACATTGTGATGATCTTGAGTTTTCGCTGAAGGGTGTGTCCATGGCGGCCTGACAAAGTCTGATGTGTCTGATGAGGAAGCTGTTGTAAGTCAGACATACAATGTCTAAACTGCCCCAAACTTCACATGTGTGATAAGGGTCCTGGCCTGAAGACATCTATATGCCAATATTCAGTTAGTCATAGCGCCTCCTGCTGGCAGCAGGAAATGGCATGCTTTACACTGTAATTCACTCCCTGAAACATTTCAATATCCCACAAAGTGCCAAACATACTAGAAACACGTAAAATCATGCAACATTTGGCTAAGTGCTAATGTATGTGATTAATGCCACGAAACAGGAAGTTGTTGTAACTCAAGCATACAATGTCTGATCTGACAAGTGAGGAACACTTTGAATTGACTTTGCCATATTTCCCTTGTATTTACTCGTTTACATGCATGTTGCCCACTGTTCATGCCTAAGGCCAACGGTTGACGGTGAGCCCGGGTGCGAAGGCCCTTTTACCGCTGCTTGCAGCTTTAATTTAAAATGGAATTTATTCCTGTGATGGCAAAGCTGAATTTTCATCAGCCATTACTTCAGTCTTGTAACATGATCCTTCAGAAATCATTCTGATATGCTGATTTGGTGCTCAAGAAATATTTCTCAATATTAATTTTGAAAATAGATGTGCTGCGCATTTTTTTTTTTTTTTCGTGGAAACAGGGATCTTTTTCAGGATTGTTTGATGGTTCAAAAGAACAGTGTTAACATATTAACACATTAATCAATGTTTTCATTTTTTAATTCAGTCTTTTTTTTTTTTTTTTACACATTTACCAAATTTGATATTATTGCACAACTATGCTTAAAATACTCAGTGATGTTATTTCAAACAAACTATTTCGCACAAACGCACATGCACAACGAAATCATAGCACAAGGCATCTGTCTCTGATTGTTTCAGTTCAAGCCTATTTTAAATCATGAAAAACCTCCAGGTCTTCCTGGAGCTGATGTCTCTTTCATGGACAGCTGAAGAATCAAATGTTGCGTCCTGTCTGACCTGTATGTGAGAATAACAGTCTTTTCTGAGGTGTGCTACTTCAGTAAGCATCAGTATTGATGGAATCAGGCTGGAAGGAGACTCAGGTTGTGCGGCATTGATTTTGTCTGGTAGCGTTCACGCCCGGAGCTCTGCTATACTTTTCTACCCTGCATAAGCTTTTGTTTACAAATGCCCTTTTTTTATCTGACACTTTTGAATGGAGTAGTTTCATCCTTGTTGTTTGTGTATCTAAACTTTTTATTTTTAACAGTTGTATTTAAAAAAATTAAAAATCTGTGCCTCTTGCTCTCTTCTTCTTGTCCTTTTCTCACTCTTTCATTCTCTCTCTGCCTCATCTCTGATTTCCTTGTTACCCCCTTCGCTTCATCTTCAAAATCTCCTCTTCCATTCCTCCCTTTATTTGTACCTTGCTTTCTTGTGTTGAGTATAGCTGATTGGTATGCTAAACATTCAGCACTGCAGACTTTGAGAGTCTGTTGCTGGCTGAGGCAATGAAGGCCTGCAATTTGATTGACAGGGTGAGTGGTAATAAATGATGCCGGTACTGGCTGGTGAATGAAGCACTGTAAATAAGAAGTGCAACACACACACAGGATCATGGTGGAAGGCAGGTATGAGACGATACGTGCGCTAATGCAAGTTTACAGACTTTAGTGCAGGGAAGGTTAATAGTACAGATACTTGGGACATGTATAGTCAATGAAGGTCAGTTTCTCAGGAACCGGACATGGAAATACACTTGCATTAATGCAGGTATTCAGTATTAAACTGTTTTACTGACTCACATAAGCAGCAAATGCTTGCATCCAGATTTAACTGCATGAATTGAAGCCAAATGTCAATACCATACTAAATCTTCTCCCAATACAAATGGCAAATATAACTATACTGTACTATACTATACTATACTATAGTATACTATATGCAGTGTTAGTTGGATATGAACATTTACAGTTTAGCAAATAGCTGCAATTGCAGGTTTCAAACAGAGATGGCGACAGAGAGGCAAAACTTACTGACTGCAGCTTTAAATAACCTTTTGTTCACTAAAATAGTTAATATATGATCTCACAAATATCCCATGTATTGTTTTAATTAATATCATAAACAACATACTTTATCAGTTTTTAAGAGCCAAAATAATGTTTAAAATAATTTAGATAAAGTGTAGCATTTTGATCACAATGCACGCTTGGGTCGGTGCAAAACGTGAGTGCACTGTTTTTGGATTGATGTCTTCCCCATTGCTGAACTTTGAGAATGGAGGCCACCTCAAATTGATCTAATTGGACAGTGGATGTTAAACATCATTTGAAGGGTTTTGAGTACCTTAGAAATAGCATAAGTGTGTGTTCATTTGCCATGGGAGTATGTTCTCTTCTCTTTTGTATGGCAGCCCTCCAAATCATCACTCTATAGTCAACCATAATGAGCTCTAAAATCCTGTGGCACCTCCTCAGGCCTGTGTCTGTTTGAACGTGCAGTCGATGTATAGAATTTCCTGCTGCTCTTTGTTCTCGTTTCTGCTTCCATTTAACATGAGTTTAAATGCTTTGCATATTCGCATATCAAATTACTGATAGTCAGACCTATTATACAGACAAACACATAGTGCTAATTAGCAATCAGCCTAATGTAATTCATCTTTGCAGCTGGATGTTTAATTGTGATTTAGGCTTCAGTCTTTAATATAGACTTCAAAGTTAAAGATTATTTTTCCACACTCCATTTTTTCTTCACTTTTATTTGTAGTATACGCTTATGCAGTGAGATTCATGAACTTTTATTCCACAAACTCTCAAGTCAAATGGTTTGCAAGTGTTGTATGTGAACATATGTACAGTGCTTTTGGGTGTGTTTGTGTGCTTGTTTGATTAATGCTTTCTGCTCCTGAGGACATTATTCACAGCTGGAATACTGTCGGGCCAGCCGGGGCTAAAGGAATATATGCCAAGGCGTATCTATGTATGTGTGTGAGCAAAAACGCATGCGCCTCCCCTACTAATTTTTTTTAGGGGCGCAAGCACAATGTACCGTGAACCTGTTTAATTTAGTCAAGATTAATGCTATCATAAACTATAGAAACAATCTATTTTGTCAGAAATGTGTGCAACAACTTAGGAAATATGATTGCATGAATTCGGCTGGTTTTTTATTAATTTGTTTCTGTTTTGTTTGAGGATTGTTTTATCGGTTACACTTTATTTTAAGTTGTCAGTATTACAGTGTAATTATACATTGAAGTACTGAGTAATAATAATTAACTACATGTACTTACTAATTTAGAGTTAGGGTTAGGATTATGGTTTGGTTTAGGGTTAATTGCATATAATTATGCATAATTTATAGTTATTAATACAGTAACTACATGTAACATGTACGTGTAACAATGTAAAAATAAAGTGTTACGGTTTGTCATTTTCAAAATACAAGTAGCCATTTATTTGTGGCTATCAAAGTGCCCACAATACCATCAGTCCCATGGCTTAGAAAGCATATCCTTTTTCCAAAGCCTTTTAGGCTTTTCACCTTTTGTGTTCTGTTAAGGCCTTCGCTATTTCCTTCAGATTTGTCTACCACCCACAGGTTTTACATTGCCATGGGAACTACTGCAACGACCAAAATAAGGCTGCCCTTGATTGGTTCATACATCCTCCTAAAACAGCCAATGCAAGTCTGCATGGTATTTTATGGATTAAAATTGCTGAACTGTTGATCTTAGCGATGAGACAAACCTTCTGGCGCACCAATCAAAACTAAAAAAAACAAACAAACAGTGGGTAGCCACCTGTATCTCTGGCTCCATGGCTTTATTGTCTTTGAATCCGGCACATTTGTGCTGCTCTGCTTCCTCCATCCACTCCCTGCATGGATATATATCCAGAGTGCTCATGTGAAATGTGGAGGTCTGTGGTAGGAAATCGCATCCGCAAATCATCAGACTGAGACTATGAGCTCCATTAGAGGGGAAGAGCTGGACGTGATTCACTTTGTAAACTCATTAGGGATGTGAACATGGCATACTTTCAATGTTTCTCCACTCTATACAAAGACCTTGGACCATCTATCTTGGCATAATGACAAACCAGGGAGTTGCCGCATACCTACCTGTTTATATATCCTTAAAGAGAGTAGTCTTGTTTAAGTGGCGATGTTCGTAGGCTGACGAGTAAAGGCAGGAAAAGCACTTTGCCAAGTGCACACTTAGGAAACCATCCATTTACCTGCATGGAATACAAACACAGTCTTTATTGTTCTCTCTGAATATCTGGTCGACATTTGGCACATACAAGCACACATGCATGCATGCATAAGCCATAATTTTCCTTTTTTTCTCTCTCTGTCACTTTCTGTCTTCTTTTTTTTCTTTTTTTGTACAGAATGACCTGCTGTTTCATGCATTAATGCACCACTAAGCTGGCAGTGAGTATGTTAAGCGGCTTTCAGGCAATGCTTAGAGGGTCACAGGGCCTTTAACATGGGTGCCACAAAAGTGGGTGCCAAACATGAGGGAGAGGGACAGATAAAGGCGCCACAGCTTTGGTGTAAAATCTGAATAAGATTTGTAATGTACGGGAGACTGGGGCTAGTTGTCACAAGGCTTTATCTCAGTAACTATAAGGTTTTGAGTCCTATTGCATGAATGTGTTTTCTCTAGAGGTGGTTTTGTATTTTGATTTTTAAACATCTATTTCGAAACCCCCTTAAATTAGAAACATTTTTTGTTAATTTTGTGTGCAAAGAGGTCTGCTAGACTGCAGGATGAGATTGCTAATTAATTTTTACCCTATCAAAGTTTGTGCATGAATTGGAGTGTGTGCGCGTGTTATATCAGCATAAACATCCTGTTTAAAAGTATTCATAGTGCATGAAGCATGTGCCTGAGAGAGCAGCTTTTTATAACCTCATTATAATTCATATAGTTTAGCACATGTGCTTTGACTTTACTGTGTCCTCTTTGCTGGAGATGCTTTGCTGAAGAGCTTTAGTTTAGATTATAATCTTTGTCAAGCATGTCGTTCATGAATGCTATGTACTGTAGTTTTATATGCACATACTGTATGAGTTTTTCTCTGTTTGACACTGTCCCTTTTTGGAAAATCCAATGATCTATTCTTATTTTTCTTTCTAGGATGTCTATGTTTTATGTTACCTATCGGAATTATTGTAAATATGAGTTTCCTAGTTAAAAATAGGTCATGAATGCCCTCTCAAGTTGTATTTACCACTGGGAAGCTCAGGGATAATTTTGACACCCAAGTTGGGTGTGCCATAAACTTTAAACATGGCAAGCGATTGCTGCTGTGAGTCTTGCTGCTGCAGTACAATATATCATATACGAATTACCCATAGCAGATCTATACAGGTGGAGCTGGGGAAGGTGGAGGGTTTCTGAAACGAGCTGCTCTGCTAAGGCAAATGCTACCTAAGTATTTTGAAGGTTGAGCACGCAAGCTCATTGGCTACTGATACAGCAGGAACCAGTCAGCTGTGCCCTATAGATAATGATGCGATTATGAGCAGGTTGAGTTAAAGGACCTATTAGCCTGTACCATCTAGAGTTTCAAGGCAGAACTTTGTATTTTGACTTTAATAAGATTTTCCCAATAAATAGGCAAGAATAAACCTGGTGATTTCAAACAAAGCACTTGAATGCGACAAGCTTATAATCACAACTTCAGAAGTGGGAAGTAGGACGTTTCTGATAGCATGTGAAGGCAGCATAATTACATAAGCATCTGTTGCTAGTATGGTGTTTTTTTTAGGGCTTTGCATATATGCTGGCACATGGAGATGTGTCAATATTGTACCAGTCAAGAATGTAGTAGACCTCAAAAATATTCTCACTCAAAAACACTCTCTCCATCTGTCTTTGACATTCAGACACCTCAATATTATAATTTAGCTATATCTTATCTACCTGGAAGTATTTGCATATTGCCTTCCTTTCATCTATTTCATCTAATATATTTAAGGGTTTCAATGAGTATGAGTGTATCAAGTTTTATGTTTCAGACAATAATTTTGGACATATTTAGATACCACCAATATGTTGAGCTTAAATAATGCATGATCTTCCACAGTAGATAAAGGAAGGGAGAGTAAAGTGCATTCAGAACAGATTTATTATTTAAAAAATATTGCTGCTCTGTCACCAAATAATTATTCATATAGTGTCCTTTACGTGCTTGATACTCACAAAATTTCCAGACATCCTCAAGGTATTTGGATGAAGAGAAGAGCAGATGGTGAGTCAGGAGCATGAGCTAATCAGAGGAAGTTTGGCTGAGCTCCAGTTTAGAGTAGTATGGAAAAGTGAAGTGTTCTGGGAGAGGTGCAAGGACTATTTTTGTGGACACTTTATGATTCCCCTTGTCTCTGCAACATGCTGATTTTTATTTTTTTTTTTCCATTTACTGATTGATGTATGTATTTGGGGTGCTGAGTGTTTGTTCATGACACTGCATAATCAAGGCAGCATCAAGGAAAGCAAAGCTCATCAGTCTTTCATCAGCCTCATAACGTAACTCTAATATTAACAAGACAGCCTATCAATCATTTTTATCTAGCGCTTGCTGGCTCAGAGTAGACAAAGAGAAGATGATATGGCAGACACAGAGACATCTGTTACAGTTGCTGGTTAGGAGCATAAACACGCACGACGAGGAGTATAGAAGTATAACTTTCTTTAATAAATCCACAAGGAGAGTAATCCAATAACAGGTACAATGGAGAGACAACCAAACAACACATGAACGATACCAGATAATACTACACAGGGAACACAGGGCTTATATACACGGGAACACAAGGGGGTGATTGGACACAGCTGAATGTGATGAATGGAGTAATAAGTAACCATGTTGAATAACTAGTGGTGGGAAATGGAACAACAAGAAGTCCAAAACAGAGTGCACATGTAACAACGTCTGAGTAATGTTGTGAAGTATTTCAATTTAAAGTAATGGTTTTCTATTTAAATTTATTTAGAAAATGTAAATTATCCCTTTGATGGCAAAGCTGAATTTTCAGCAACAATTACACTAGACTTCCACGGTCACATGATCCTTCAGAAATCATTCTAATATGCTGATTTAGAAACATTTTTAATTATTATAATTGTTGAAAACAGCTATGCTGCTTAATATTTTTTGGAAATGGTGAAAGATTTTTTTCAGGATTCTTTTATGAATAAAAGGTTCAAAATAAAAGCATTTATTTGAAACAGAAATCTTCTGTAACATTATAAATGTCTTTATTTTCGATCAATGTAATGCATCCTTGCTGAATAAAATAATTCATTTCTTAAAAATATTACCCCAAAAATTGAATTGGAAATTCATTTGGCTGATAATGACAGATAAAACGCTTGATGCCTCTGAGCAAAATATGTCTGGTTTTGACTGAAAAGTGGGGGAAACCATCTAGTTAGAGACCCAACTGTCAGTCTTTTTCGTCTGGGCTTCCTGACACACTCCTCCTCAATTTTTGTCCTCTTACATTTGGTTCTGTGGGCCTTGGGAGACACAAAGCGAGCTGATGCCCAGGCCTGACATTAGCTGACAATGGAGTACTTGAAGGGATGAAAGAGGTGTTTGGGAGTTGTAAAAAGTGAGAAAAAGAAAAGCTAAATGGAAAGTACAGTAAGAAAAGTGAGGAGAACAACAGCTGCTCCAGTCATACCATTTGGCCACCCTATTTTCAAGAGATATCTGTGATAAGAAGCCATTTCTTCTGAAAGAGAGATGACCAAGCTCTTTTCCCCTCAATAGTGGCCAGAATAGGCCTCCATTAAAGATGAAATCAATAACATGTATACCCTGATCTCCTGCTTGTCTGCATGGTTCACATAGACCACAGGTACTAAACACTGCCTGCCTGGGTGAGCTGTGGGAGAATGGCATCCGGACACTGACCCATCAGTCAACAGCTACATCAGCAAGTTGACCTTTCCGTTATACCCTCTCTCCATTTCCTGCTGCTTTTCACTAATGGAGAGATGAGAGGATAAAGGGATGAAAGAGATGTCTCTGTTAAGCATAACAGAAAACAAATACCTGGACGGTTTTCTGGACCATCATACTGTATCTATATACTTTTATATATATATGATACACATAGTGGGTTTTTCAACTATGCTGTGGCTTCTGAATTTTGTAGTCTTAGGATATCTATAAAACAGTGGTTTTGGGGCACAGTTTAACATGTCTTAATGCTTCGTTTTTTAAAAAAAAGCTGTATTTTTCATATATTTTACCTTTATTCTACACCTCTGTTTCCACTGTCAATCGAACGGCTCGTTTGACTTCCTGCTTCTATGAAGCCACTCCCTCCGAAATACGCAATGTGCTCAGATTGGTTAGCTGGCCCAGTGTATCCAGAGCCATCGTGATTCGCTGAAGCGTCCGGAAAGCCACACCCCTTACCATTTGTTACCGGTTAGGTGGGCTTCGGGGGAAATGTAAATAATGGCGATTATATTGCTGTATCAAACTGAGCCCAAATCAGACCCAGATGAACTGCAATCCCGGCTTTTAAAGGATGTTTATGAATGGTATTTCATTTAGTATTTGTGCTATTTTGCTTTTTGTTAGCTTTCAATACACAGTTTTATCCTGATTAAAGCTTTACTGTACCCGAATACATGACTGATTAGTAGCATTTTTGTAAAGGTAGCGTTTAATTTATAGCATGAACAACTGTTTGTCTATGAACATAGAAGTTTGTTGGAGAACTATGCACTATAATACAGCTAACTGGCTAACGAAGCAAAAACGCGTTAGTCTTTGTTTATGTCCTTGATGCAACCAAAAAATAGCAACAGAACTATATGTTTAAAAGACATGTACAAACAATAAAACGTACGTACAGTTTGGGGCAATAAACAGCAGCTTCTGTTTTTAAAGTAGGAACTGCTTCTTTCAGTAATAGCATTTGTGCATTCAGTAATAGCCATCCAGCATTAAACTCATGTAGATTCTGGAAGCTGTCTTCCACGGCGCATCCAGTGTAGAAAATAACACAGATTATTATGTGTTCTTTAATCTTTTGACGCGTTGCGCCGCTCGCGTCCGGTGTACACAACTCTTCTGCTTCCACATGCTGCACCACATGGCCTCGCCCACTTTGTTGCGTGTTTCCGGGGGCGTGTTTTGCAGGATTTATGATGTCACCAAGCCAGGAAGAGGCTCGTTGTAGTCCAAACCGGTCGTTTTTGTAGGCATTAAACTGCCATAACTTTAAAAGACAATAACTCAGTTTGCATTGAACTTTCAGCGCTGTAACTTTGCAGATACTGTTTATGCTCAAGCAGCAACATTACACACTAACTAAAGTTAAAAAAGTGAAATCGCATTGAACCACTCCTTTAATAAATAATTTAGTTATAGTTCTGTTAATATTATATTATATAGGGGTCTTCAAATTTCGTGCTGGACAGTGAGAGGCCTTTGAGTCAAAGAGGTTAAGAACTAGTGGTTTAAAATGTTGAGCATTTAGGTGTCTTTTAGACTTACATTGAGTCCCACTGCTACAGATAAATCAGACATGTTGTCGGGTCTAAGTGATTAGAGAGGCGTTGAAGTGCAGGGCTCAGATTTAGCCAATCAAGTGGGTGGTGAAGAGAGGCACAAGCTTATCCGTGTAACGACATCTTGTCTCTGAAAGCCACATTCTGACTCTCTGCCAGGTATTTCATGGCTCTCTTCACCGATGACTATCTGTGGTCGCTACGGTGATTCTAGAGACAAAGACGCCTCCGTCCCTCTCCTTAAAGATGGTATCTATGGTAACTGCTGGGATCCCACAGCTGTAACAGAGTGTCGCTATTTCCAGAGTTGGTTAATCAGAAAAAATGAATACATGCTTTGTTTTTTTTTTGCTCTCTATCACCTTATGAGCAGGTAGTGTGTGACTTCAAAGTGCATTCTATACCTTTCTGGCTTATCGTGGTCCGCTTGTGTCAGCTACATCTTGTCTAGAGGCTCTGAGGCTGAGAAATGAATGACACTAGCAAAGAAATGGCAGGACATGTGTAATGGATAGGTGAGATGTAGATTAGAGAGGTCTAAGTATATGTCAAGCGCTTGAAAGTGAGATGTAGTCGACAAGGCAGGAATCTTGTTTATAGTATTTCTTCAACATGGATACGTAAAAAAAACAATCTCAAGAGTGAGAATGTATTCATGCTCTGTTAGTGAAGTGAAGCGGAAAACACGAATATTTTAGGAATCTGTCAAAAAACTAGTTTTAAACAAAAAATTTGATTGTTTTATTAATCAAATAACAAACTGAAACAACAGAATAGTTTTTATATATAATAACCAAAAAAAAAAAAAAAAAAAAAAAAAAAAATAAAATAAAATAAAAAATATATATATATATATATGTTTTATTTTGTATGGCCTACATTGGCTTTAAAAACAGCTTGCATTCTTGCTGGCATTGTTTGTATGTACTTTTCCACAGTCTCTGTTGTCATTGGCTTCCAAATAGTTTCTAGTTGTTCCCAAAGACTTGCTTTTGATGAAACTTTTGTGCGATCTATCTTTGAATCCATTAAATCCCAACAATAATTATATTTTAGCATTAGAAACACTGCTGTGACTAAAGAGCTTATGCATAGTGTGGATTAACCATTACAGAAACATAAAATGATTTTGGTAATCACCAATACTGTTAGTTTAGGGCAGCTGTGACACAAACCTTACATTGGGCATATACTGCATGTATGTATGTGTGCATGTGTGTGTGTGTGTGTATATATATATATATATATATATATATATATATATATATATATATATATATATATATATATATATATATAATTTTGCTTTCTTTTATGTTTTTTCAGTATATATTTTGCAGTTGATTCTCTCTTATTGCTTTGCATGCATACTTTCACCCTCTGACCCATCTTCACAAGAAATACAATTTCAGTGTACATCATTATTCATGGTCCGACCTTTGGTTTCATTTTAACACAGCTCTGAAGGGCCTTCTGACACCTCCCGCTGAAGTTTCATCAAATTTGCAAAAGAAAGACATTGATTTTCCAAACACACTCTGAATGACTGTCTGGAATTGAAAGTCAGTGTTTGGCGTCAACATCTTGCAAAATAGGGTCTGCCTCCGTTTTCATTTAACACAAATGCGTTGGTTAAAAATCTCTTCACATGAGTTAATTGAAGTGTTGGCGCCCATTGGGCGGATGTATTGAGCCAGAAATCACTTGGCATGTTTCTGTATCTCTCTTCCCCTTTTTCATTCCCTCTATCTTTTACATTTGGATTGCTCAGCTGACATGAAACAAATGACTGAGTTGAGATCTGGGTGCACAGCTGAGCCACTGTAGATTGATTTAAAGTGAATTGCTTTCATTTCTACACTGACGATACGTCGCTCCTCGTAAACAAACTTCTCTAGAGAGGAAATGAGAAAATTGTAATCAATGCTGGAGTACCCGCAAGCAGACATTCATTCCTTTGGATTAGGGCAGTTAGAAGAAATTAGACCTCAGGACAAACATCAGGAGAAAATATCTCAGTGGGAAGCAGTTTAGCGGGTTTGCGTTAACGTTTTATTGAATGTCGCTTATTGCCTCTGACTTGAGGTGACGGACACTCCTCGCATGTCAGGCTGAAAGGCCGTTTTTATGTTCGATAAACGTTGGTGCATTCACCCTTGTGGGAGGAAAAACAGAGCCACACTTGTCTTCCAGAGACAGACCATTACTCCCTCATTGTTTGCTGAGGTTGTGTGTTGTAAATAATGCACACCAGCTTTGTAGCTTCACTAAGTTTTACACCAGGTCACCTCCACCAGTGAGAGCAGAACATTAGCTGTGATAAACCAATGAACAGAGACCAGCTGAGAGTTTTATCTGTGCTGGCATAAACTTGGATATCTTGCCTAAAGTTTGATGGTCAATAAAAACAATCTGTTTGACTGTGTGCCTATTTCCTCTTAAAACACAATATTCTGGACAATAAGGAGTGATAAGAAATGGATTTACTGGTAGGTTTGACTCGTTTGGCTGATTTTCTGGTTTTAGAAAGGGTTTTAGGCAGATAGTCAGTCTGTGAGTCCAGCTTAAAGCCGGGTGCACACTGTGCAATTTATAATAGTCCTTTACGATTGTTGCTTGTCAGACTGTACGAACATGATCCTCATGTCACACTGTGGGATCTCAGTCATCATTTATGTCAGACTGTACAACAGTCAAGACGTGATAAAAACGGACATACATGAAAACTTGTCTGGAGTTTTACATCATCAACCCACAAACATTCGGTGACTTTGAACTGCATTACACACAGGACTGAAATGGTGGCTAACAAAGAAATCTCTAGCATTAATTTTGCACACGGTTTGTCCTAAAAAATTAAGACAATTTGATGTTTGTCGTAGGAGAACTCGACCTGTAGGCCTGTACTCCAAATCTTCTGACTAATTTTGTGGGAGGTAAAATTTGATCGCAATGGTCATTAATCAACTGTCGGTGAACATGTCAAACTAGCGATCGAAGACTATCAATTTTAGCTTAGGATTATAGAAATCTTTTAGGATTCTCAAAATTTGTCACAGATGACCAAATTGTGGCCAAAATCGCAAAAAGTGTGCCCCCGCCTTAAGACCAGAAAACCATCTTTGGTGGTTTATGATTTTTTTTCTCTGGATGATTATAAGATACATAAAGGGATAGTTCACCTAAAAATTCACCACTCATCATTTACTCTCATGTTGTTCCAAACCTGTATGACTTTCTTCTGCAGAACACAAAAGAATGTGTGTGAGTGAAAGAAGAGTCTCAGAGGTTTTTGTCCATAGAATTAAAGTCAGTGGGGTCCAGTGTTGGTTTGAACTGACTTGACTTTCATTGTATGGACAAAAACAGTTGAAACATTCTTCAAATGATCTTGTTTTAGAAGAAAGAAAGTCAAACAGGTTTGGAACGACATGAGGGTAAGTCATATTTGACCCAATTTTCATTTTTTGGATGAACTGATCCTTTAAGTCACAGTCATTTGTCAAGCATTATGTCTCCATTCCATGTCTTTATTCCTGAACTATAAAATGTTGACAGTCCCAAAATGGAGTTCCTCCACCATCTCATCAATAATGTTTTGTCTGTCATGGTGGCCTTAACTAACCTCCGGACAGGCCACTGTCCATAAGGAATGTTATGCGTTCACATGCCGTAATTTTACCTCTGAGTTTATCACCGGTGACCCCAGCTTAGACGTTACCGCAGGGATTCATCTGCTGGCTGCCCGTAAATCAGCAGAGTGCTGGTGTCTACATCCTTATCTCTAGCAACAGTCCTCAAGGGAGGGTCCAAAGGCCGAGAAATAGATTAGCAAGCTGCTCTAAAAGCAATCTCTCCCAGCTTCTCTCAATGGTGTCGCCAGCTACGGTTTGTCTTGGACTCTGGAATGCAATTACAGCAAATTTGGCATTATGTACCATCTTTATAGTGATAAATACCCAAGATGCTACATGTTGCCTCTAAACAGCCCTTGTGTGCAAGAAGTGCTGTCTGGGTTTTCCTTTCCTTTATGTCTTTAGCAGCAGAATTGCACCCCAGCTTACAATTTACATTTCAATTGCGTTCCATTTGTATGTTTCACAATTGAGCAAATCTGTCATACGCAGCAGAAAAAAACTAAAGTGGCGCCATGAGTATTTAACAGGCCTTATGGCAGTTCTAAACGAGTACAGTATAGCCCAGGTCTAGCAGAGGAATAATGTGTAGGCCTTAGGCAGGGTAGCACATATTTAATTTCATGCTATTGTAAACACTAGGTCTATCCTTCGCAGCCTTGTTTATATCTACGTAAAATTTGATATGAACCTGACTAAAGTCTATAGCAGACCATCGATTTACCATTTGTCTGGTATTTTACTTAACCACATTGAGGCAGAATAATGAATATCATCGTACTGAAAGTGATTAATTTATTGTTACAAAATAAAAGGTCAAAAAAGTTGTCACAATCAATAGCCAGATATTCACTCTTTACCTCATTCCTTATAAATTGTTTTCCTAACTTTCTTAGAATTATAGATTCTGATACATACCTCATTATTACCTTAACAAACAGAAAACGGATGTTTTTGGGCCATAGTGAAATAGCATTACCATCATCCAGGACAAATCCATCCCCCCTCCAGCTGGACATGTGTCTTTCTGACAAAGCAAGATGCGCCAGCAGTGCAGAGCAGTTTGATTAGGAGATAACTTACTCTGCAATTCAAATCATCTTCCTTCTGGGAAGCAGCAGAAGCACTAATTCAATTCTCTCACCTTTACTTATTAATTCACGTTCAATTTTTAAACAAGTTTGAGCATCTCATGTTTATTGATGCCACATTTTTTGAATCATCAGAGTAGGAGAATTAAAAAGGGCAAACTTGTAAGACTCATTAAGCATTGATCAAAAATAAAATAAATCGTTTTAACAGTACCTCATTTTGCTGTACGGCAATGCAAATGGAGTAAACTTTAAAATTTTGTGCTGTACATTATATGAAGATGTATTTTTGCATTTGGCACTGTTGTAGAACATGTTTCCAATGTTTTTTGATGTTGTGGATGTGGGTTTTTTTTTTTTTTTTTTGGTTGAGAAAAAAAAATCACTCAGATACACATATTTTGACCTCATCTTGTTGAGTCTCACTCTCATATGGCCAGGCAGTCTGGGCTCAAATGAGATTAATACACAAAACTAGATGGCATGAGTGGCAGAGGTGAAATGTGAGGCTGTGGATTCACCATTAGGAGTAATTTGTGCAACATTACAGCCATAGGAAGCCTTGGTGCAGATGGGCTTTTAATGGTCATGTGTCAGTCATTATAGGAATGACAGCCCAAAAGTAGGAGTGACTGCTAATTCACATTCTCAATCAAAAGTAGCTTTTGAATGGCTGTTAATGGTTGCATAGACAACAATTAATACTGTAGGTCTGTAGGTAGATCACTAATGGCCACTTGTCAAACATGAAATGCATAAACTTAGCCCAGTGGCAATCCATCATTTACAAATGGGGTGAGTTTGGGGATTTGGGCCTCACTTTGTGTTTTGTAGACAACTAATATAGTTAGCCAACTTTAAAAAATGTGATCAAGAAAGTATGTCGAACATGTTTTGGACAAGTACATTTTTGTTTTGAGAATTATATTTAATGATACGATTGATTTGGCAATTAATTAATGACAACTCAGTACTGGAGCAATATAGTTAAATCCTTCAGTATTTCTTAACTCCAATTTTTGATTGACTGGAAGGAAATATGTTTCAGGATCATGTTACATACATAATTTATCATTTCAGCATGTTTGCAAACAAACCAGAGAACATGTCCACCTTCATCCCATTCACACATTTTCTGCCATAACGACACTGATTTCACAGTCAACAAGTGCTATTGAGGACATGACAAATCTGCTATTGATTGATGCGTATTTTTCTCTCTATGCTCTTGAATTTTATATTAAACTGCAAAGCCTCATTTAGATGGTAATTGTTTTACATGGCGACATCATGCAATTTCAGCATTTACAGATGCTAGTCAGTGCTTTTATTGCTGTCCAAATAGGAAATGTCAGTGTTTTTCTCTCACCACCCATGAGAAAATTGCCTACTGTTTTATGACAAGCAAGCGTGTGGTAATTTAATGTCTGTCCAAATTGTCATTTATTAGTTTACATGAGGAATGGAGGAATTTATCATTTATAAATCAGTTTTGACCGCTGCTAAGTCCCGCTTGGCTGCTATTTGACACTTTTGCAGGTAATGAGTATTTGGACATTTGGCACAAAGGACACTTGTTTCAGAGAACTTTGAATTGAATGCAAAAATGACCTGTATGAAATTCATTAGTTATTTCATAACCCGTGATGGTTGAAAGTGATAACTTTAGAAAAATGTTGGTGTCTCATGGCTGTTAACATGGATGCAAATAGCTAAAAATGTTTGGGTAGCTGTTGTGAAGTGGTATTAGCCAATGGAGACATATTTAAAGATGGCTATGTTTGTTTTGTAGACCACAGGTTTTCTGAAATTCTGTTGTTTCATGTGGTTTTCAGTCCCATAAATAGCTTAACTCTTGTGTAGTATGTAGGGCAGTGTTTGACTTTAACCTTATCTGAGACAAGTGGATTTTTTTAAGGAGCAAGTGAAAGAGAAATTTGCTTGCTTGACCAGAAAAGGCTGATTAAATATAATTTAGGGTTGCACCGAAACTTCGGCCACAAAACATTTTGGGGTAAAAATGATTCTGATTATATTACATTCAGTGTAAATGTTGAGTAATAATGTATAATGTATTGCTGGTAACAAGGTTGCGCCAGTTGAGGCATATGCGGCCTGTCTATGTGTTTGAGAGAGACTCTAGAAATGAAAACAACTGAGTGCAACAGCACAATATTAGACACAATATTGACACGTTTCGCCAAGGAAAATAGTTCCAAACAATGTCATGGCAGAATACGTGAGTTTTGGTGGAGCCATCATGTAGATGTTCTTTTACATATGTTAGCCTGAAGGTGCATTCACATTTACATTTTCAAAGCCGAAATCCAATAATTTCAATAGGAATCGCCGCAATTTAGAATTTTATGTGAGTACAAAAGTTTCACCATGCAGATTTCACAGTTAAGTTTTGGTCATGCAAATTCGCCCTTTTGACCAAAAGAAAGCTGCTTGGTTTGAAAGTGGCCTCTGTGCTTCATACATTGGTACATTATTGACAATAAACAATGTACCTTTTTTGCCTGTGAAATTTCACAGAAATGTTGCTAATGTGACCACAACTTGAGAAACAATTACGGGATTTACAGGCTCATGATATCTGTAGCAGATCCCTCTGGCAGTGGCGAGTTCCATTAGCTGTCTGCAATGGATAACTTTAAGAACACTGTTTTTCATTCCAACAATCATGGTATTTGACAAGCCAAAGCCCACATATAACAGGCCAAGCTTATTGTGTTCCCTTATCAGCAGTAGATCGTGTTGGTGGGGGATTCAGGCAGATTGAGTAGATATCTTCAAAACCCACCTGAGATTATATGTAACAAGTTTCTTTTGGGTGATTTTTGAAGTCTGAGTTACATCACCTTGTCTTTATAAATCCCTTGTGTTCCAGAAAATTCTGGATTCTCCTTGACAGGCAGTATCCAGTGACATTCAGATCTTGTAGAGTGTGCTTTAGTATGGCCCACCATGCCTTCTACAGAAGTGTCAGTAAGGGAGAGAGACCTGTCACACATGTATGTATGCGCACACACTCTCTCACACTCACTCTCACTCAATCTCAGTATAGTCCCTAGGGCAGCGCTGCATAGAAATAAACTTCCTGGGCACCACTGCCAAGAGTAGCGTTGGGAAGTACGGTAGAATGATCACAACATTCCTTCATCCCTCCTCTTTCAAAATTCTTTCTTCCATTAAATAACAATCTGTTATTTGCAGTAATATTATTTAAAAAAACTAGAATTGATTCACTCTTTGGGCAACTCAAATAAGCCAACACAAACCAAACCAGTGATAAGTCCAGGGGTGAGGAACACATTTGAAACTAATATGTAACTATAGAAACAAACATAATCAGCAACCAGTGAAACCAAAACTAAACAGAGCAGGGAAACAGGAACTAAAGGAAACAGAACAGAATGTCAAAATAAGGGCCCATTATTTTAACTTTGAGCACCACTTTACAATGCTCAACCGACCAGTAATGTGTCGCCAAGGTAATGCTGAAGCTTAATTTTATAGAGACCATGGCATTGATTCAATGCATTGACCAGTGCTGATTGCATTCATAGGAAATGCCCTTAAACATTGACTGGATGCTATGACAAAGATTTCACTTTCCTCTTCGGACATGGCAATTTTTTTTTTTTTCACAAATATATGACTTGACCAGAGGAAGGACAGGCGCGGATAATTGCACATGCTCAGTCAATCTCTCTCTCTCACTCGCTGTCTATTTAGTCTTGTTTAGTGCAAATCTACAAATCACAATTGTACACAGAGTCTTAAGTAAAAAAAGAGCCAGTTGGCAGAAATAAATGCATTCTTCACTCATGTTATTATTTTTAACTTATTTAACATTCAACACTCCTGCATGAAGTGTAAAACAAAAAGGGCTTATCCTGATGAAAAAATGAAAAACATTGTTTTTGTGAACATTACGGTTGCGACAGTTGCTTGCATTCCTCGTCAGTATCGCGGTATTACAATATTGCAGTTATCGTGACAGCCCTAGTGGGAAGACAATGAGAAACTGGGATTACAAACCAGATTACTAATAAGCTACAGTAGGAGCTTATGCATTTAATGTTATGGTATCAGTCACACACTGGATGAGAAGCGCCAAGATGTACTGTGCCGCGTTGCACATGGGACCCTTTTTTTTTTTTATTTTTTTTTTTTTTAAATATATGTAAAATTTATTCTGGTCCTTTCTGCAGGGGTATAATGTAAATCAAGCTAAAGAAGGACATTTTTGGATGTATTAACACATGTTGCTATCATCAGATATTTACTTGTGAATACTATCTATCATTGCATATTCTCAATCAGGAAAAATCATCTTACTACCACACAATCTTGTGATAGTGAAGGATGAATAGTGGCTTCCATGCAGGTCTATAGATTCAGCTAGTGCTGTACTGTCTGCCCTAAAAGCAGTGCTGCCTTTCCAAGACTATTTTAAGCCTCTATATGGTGTCTTTGTAAAAATAATATCAACATCACAGGGACTACTACTGAAATAAATGGGCATTTGTATTGGGGTCAATGTTTTTCAACTTTGAAAGGTTGAGTTTCCGGAAGGGAAAACACTTACTGAGAGAAAAGTAGAGAACATGTGCATTGGATATTAGATAAACTTTTTTAATGCTTTTGTTCCGGAAGGAAGCAGTTTTCCATTTTGGAGAACTACATTTACAGCCATTTATTCTGTATTATTTATGTGTTCTCTCTGCCCCCCACCCTCCTTTTTTATTTTTGAGATGAGACCGCAAAAATGCCTATTTGTTCCACAAGAGAAACAGAGTAAAGGAAGGATTTTCTATCTATCGATCTATCGATCTATCTATCTATCTATCTATCTATCTATCTATCTATCTATCTATCTATCTATCTATCTATCTATCTATCTATCTATCTATCTATCTATCTATCTATCTATCTATCTATCTATCTATCTATCTGTCTGTCTGTCTGTCTGTCTGTCTGTCTGTCTGTCTGTCTGTCTGTCTGTCTGTCTGTCTGCGATTTATGTTAATCTACATAATATACTTTTCCCACCATCTGATTTCAGATTATGTACATAAATCAGTTGAGCAGGGAAGCTAATCTAATTTCAAATGAATTTCAATTAGGATTTTTCTTTTTTCTTTTGCACATTGTACTGGGTTACCTGGGGTCCATCTGTTTTCTTGGTATTATTGAAGTATTACAAGGCAAAATTAGATGGTATCTTTCCTCCCCTGTCTCCCTCAACAAACATCTTATATGCATATTTCATCACTCAGGTATATTCAGTCTTTCTGTATACAGTCCAACACATCCAAAAAAAACTTTATGCAAATTATAGCTCCAAGCTATTTTGTTTTCTCCCATGGATGGTTTGCTTAAATAACTAAATGCAGTAATTAGCATGGAATTGTTTTTCTACAGATATTTGTTCCCCACTATTAGATGTGTTAAATTACATTACTGTTCCAATACTAAGTGTATACATTCATATAAATGATATTGGGTAAACAAAGTATTGGCTATGTCTGCTGTAATTGTTGTGCCCTGGTCTGAATGCTAAGTCTGTTACTAATGCTAACATTCAATACTGTTAGACACGATGAAGTCCAAACTCTCTCAGAAAAAAAAAAATATGGTACAAAGCTGTCACTCTTTTAAGTACTAATATGCATCATTCATGAGCAAATAAGGTATAAAAGGTGCACCGCCCCAGAGATGGCTGTTGTACAGTTTTTTCCTGATAGTGAATAAAAGACAGACATGGATAGATTTCTCTGTGTCCAAACCTGTGACCCCAGCAGGATTCTCTCACATTGGCACAGCTCTATCTCTCTGTAAAGTCTATGATTTGTCAGCCTTTCATCAGGGTCCACTCACAGTGTAGCCCACACACCAGATCTGCTGCTCCAGATGTGAATGTCTATAGTGTATACAGTAAGTGGACTGGGAAAGGGAGCTGGGAAAGGGAGCCTGACAGTCCATAAGCCCCACTGCATGCTTTCAATTTGAGACAAAATGCACAAAAATAAATACCCAGCACGGTTTGAAGTCATTTTCATGTTCTCCATCATTGTCCCTCTTCAAAGTCTTTGTCCATAAGGGGTATTCCATCTGTGCTGTGTTTTAATGTTTTGGTAGGTATTTAGGTCTACATAGGTAGCAACACAAATGCACCACACAAAATATATTTGATTCCAATAGAGTTTTATGTTTGCATATTGCTAGGCTAAGGATGTGGTGTTCAAAAGGCCCATTCACACCAAGACTGATAATGACAACTAAATTAGCATCCAATAATAGCACACTGCAGTTATGTCAGTTTCCGCTTTAAATGTTCAAGCTCTTTAAAATCAGTGGATTCTGATTGTCAGTTTTTTCTTTCTTTTATTATTGAGCAGCTGAAAAAAGCAGCTGATAGTGATTCCAATTATATTGTTCTTCTGTATCTTTAGAATTTTAGTTATGGTGTGGACTTTGCTGTTATCTTGATTATTAAAACTTTATAGTTATTGTTAATTACTGTCCTTGATGTGAATAGGACTTAAATCATAGCACACAAATTTTGGGGAAAATACTACCATTTTTAATTGGACTTTGCTTCATTTGTCATCTTGTATCATCATTGCAGTGCATTCAAGCCTTTTAAATAAAGTATACATGCAAACTATGTATTAAAATGTGGGTATACATAAGGTAGCATAATGAAATTCTCTATATGTTAGAACTTTCTGCATTTTAAGTAGCATATTTATGCCTTAATGCTGTCTACAGTGCTAACTAGGATTTGGGACAGAGAAAAAAAGTTCAACTCAGATTAGTCTGGAGACAATATTAGTATATTTATATATGGACAAGCATATGTAGTGTTTATATTAGCAATGGTGATTTTAGATTTAGATTGTGTCCTGTGTGAACAGTCTTTGTTCTCAGTCTCCATTTAGTAGTTAAGCTGTAAACTACTCCAGTGCCACTCATACACTTAGGGCGTACTCACACTAAGGCGTTAGGTGTTCTGTGCCCGGCCGCGGTTCGTTTAGCCGTCCCTGGCCTGTTTGGAAGAGCTGGGCCAGAGCGCGGTTCGGTTGGGCTTGAGCGCGGTTCGCACGCAGTGTGAGCTGAGTACAGAACAGCTGCTACTTTGTGTGTGCTACTGTCATCATTATGACGGCAAACATATTTATTACTACTCTGATAGTACATTTATCAATTAATGTAATTAATTTGAGTGTATTTTGGTATATAAGGGGTTATTCTCACCTTATTGATGAACAGGAATTGTAGTTTGCGAGTAAAGTGCAAATTCCTCCATTAACGTCAGTTGCTTTTGTAATAATCCTCTGATACGTGCTATTGAAAATGTGTGCGCGGCATAAATTATAAATAGCCTATATTAGATAGTATCTTAGCGAAAGTGCATTTCTTCCTGTTTTCTTCCATTCAAAAAGTTGCATCGTATATAAAGTATAGCATGCTCTGGCCTAGAACGTTAAGTGCAATGTGAGTGCAGGCCAGCTTGGGAGTGGGGAGGGGGGACAATCGCGCTCGGGCTCGGTTTAAGGCAACCGTGCCTAGTGTGAGTACACCCTTAATAGCAGATTTCTCTTGTACAGAAATCCATCTTTAGACCCGATTAAATGTAATTTTACAGTCAGTACTTGGAAAGGTTTGCTTTATTCAGGGCTATTCAGCTTAAGATGGCTCCCTGGTAGGGTGTCTGGCTCACCCTCAAATCCATTGCCTTGACAACAGTATCTCACACCAGTCGCAGAATGTCTGCCAAGCTAAACTCAAATAAATAAAAGCTACTAGCAGGGGCACACTGCAGGAGTGTTCCATCTGTGTTTTGTTAATTGATACTCTTAGTTAGTGAGGATTAACAATAGGATGACCACATCCTCCCCACCTTGAGGATGGTCTTGGACCAGTTTCAATAGCTCAACTATATAGTCAGGTTTAGTGTCTATATAGGACTACTTTCTTAGAGTCTGTCTTAAAAAGACCCATTTTTAATTCATATAATCTTTGGCACCTCATTACCTCGAAAAGTGTTAACAGTAATGTTCCCTGCGCCTCAATTGAAAGAATCTAATTTTACGCAAGTTTTGTGACTTCCTCTCATTAATGGAGTAGTCTTGAGTACATCCTGGGGGTTTTGTTATACAATGAAACATGGGCTTTATATTGAAGTGCTGATTGGTTTGTAGGGGATGCTTGTACCTGTCACTCAGACAAATGACTTGTCTCCTCCGGATCAGTCTGATGCACATTATAGCCCATTCACTGCATCTGATAATGCCCTTGAAACTACCAGCCATCAGCTTTAATGCGGCGTGCAAAAAACTAGCAAGCATTTGAGTGTGTGTTTGTACATGTTTGTGTATTATTGTAAATGTTTTTGGAGGGGTGTGTAGATCTGAAAGATCTTCCAAGTGGGAAGGTTCTGTAGAAATATGTTGTGACAAACACTTCCATGCAGAAATGGTTGTTTTGTGCGTGAAGCACACTGATGTGACAGATTATGTGAGCTGTAGGTCATGATTAGGCCAATGGTCTAATAAACTGTAATCACATGCGAGGAGCTCAAGGAGTCACAATATCCGTAATGCTGTCATTTATAGACTGGGTTGAGGTCGCTGACTGACACGGGGGCTGTTCACCAGCAGGAGATTATGGGAGTCATTTACCTTGAGCTTGACGGTGCCAGTGGTTTAACCTAAAGCCTCCAATCCAATTAGAGCCGAATGCTCAGCCTAGATCTGCCACACACAGACCTCTCGGTGACCTACATATTATGTGCTGTGCGGGGTTATGTTCATTTTAAATCTAATGTGATTAAATGCATCTACGGCATATAGGAATAACTGCAGGTGTGTTTGAGCAGTTGCCAGCCATTTTGCATAGTTACTGGCAGTTACACAGCAGCAGAGTGCAGTTGTCAGACTGTACAGTTCGGTTTTAAACAGGAGTAAATTGTTCTGTGACCAACTAACATGGTGTTCTTTAACTCCATAGAAGGTTGAGGACTTACAGTAGCATTTTGATGTTTGAATAGGGCAATTAAACATCACATCTGTTAATAAATACAGCGGTCAAACATTGGTTCTTCAACTTTGCATGATTTTTTATTTTATTTTATTTTTTTTTCAAGGATTTGATTTTTATTTAAACTTTTAGGTTGAAGGTCACATTTTATAATTGACTTGGAAACATTTTACAATTACTTGTCCAATTTTTGATACTTTTCAAATAGGCTTTGTTTTATCCTTGTCCCAGAGCCAGACTTTTAATCTTAAAATCTGAAAATCCATTACATAAATGTGAACTACATTTTAACACTGATAATTTAAAAATAATTATAAACTTTAATTGTTTGTGTGAAAATGACTTATAACATCTTTTTGTCAAATTATGACTGACCCAGTGTTGCTGTCATTTCATCACACCAAACAATTTCACCTAGTTATTTATTTATTCATAAAAAAGTTTGTGTACCTGCTTACCAAAGATACAACAGTTTCAGTGAAAAGATTTAAAGGCATTTTAGGTATGAAAATTTTTTTTATTTTTCTCATTTCCAATCAACCTATAATTTTGTCAAATTATGTAAAAAGTGTGAAAGTGGATAAAAATTGAGATATTACTACAGTTGTCATTTCTTTCCGGGAGGAAAAGTATGTATATAAACTACAGTAGCTATTGGTATCTCACGAGACGAGACAAGAGTCGCGATTGAGTTCACGAGACGAGACAAGATTTTTACACACTATTTTTAAGAAATCCTCAATGGCGAAATACATGACTAGAAAAAATATTCTGCAGGTATATTTGAAATGTTTTAACTAATCATCTTGTAATACATGTCATTTCAGTTCTACTTTCTGAGTATCAATTATCATATACAGTAAAAGACAATAACACTCAAGTACTGTAAAAGGTTTTGCTACTACCTCAACTGACTGACTTCTCTTCTGTATGATTTCAGTCTCTTCAGACCTTACTGTACATGATTTATGAGCTTCTACAACTTTTGACCTCCTAACTGAACTCCTTTCCACAAACTTCAACTTCAACTTTATTAATTTTTATAGCACATTTTACTGCAATTTCAATTGCCCAAAGTGCTTTACAATATCACAAAGACATAAGCAATATATATCAAACCAATTAATACAAAGGAATTTAAAACAAATAAAGAGATAAAGATAAAATAAAAACTGATCATAGAAATAAAAACAGTATAAATAAATATGGTAACACTTTACAATAAGGTCTCATTTATTAACATTAATGTATTAACCAACATCAACTAACAATGAGCAATATATTAACATGAAACCTTATTGTTTGTGTTTAATAAGATTAAGAGAAAACACTTTACAATAAGTGCAACCATAATCGCACTCTCTCAATACAGAGCTAAGAGATGGTTACAACTACACTGCCCAGCCTAAAATAGCTTTCATATTGAGAGATATTTGCATTCATCAGGGAGCCTCTTTCAAAATGTGGGGTATTGAAATCGCGTTTGAATGCGCGCTTGCGTTTACTTTCACTTTCGCGCCGTCATGCGTACTCTGTGAATATGGAGCGGCGGCAACCGTTATCCAACTGAACTAAATGTTTTTTTATTTAAATACAAAGCAAAACGACAGTGGAGGCGTAATGTAAACGTAGCGGTGGCATATTCTTTCCTAATCATCCTAACACTCTGTCATGGCAACATCACGAGACTACTTCTCGTCACATTTTAGTCTCGCGAGATCTCGTGACATGAGATCTCATCACACCCCTATGTATATGACTTTCTTCTTTCTGATGAACACAATCAGAGTTATATTAATAAATATTCTGACGCATCCAGGCTTTATAATGGCAGTGAACGGGACCAATGAGTATGAAGCTCAGGAAAGTGCATCCACGCGACGTCAGTTACATTTCCTTCGTAAGTTAAATATGGAAGGTGGTCTGGCGGAATATAACTTGTTAAATATGGATATTTTTCTTACAAAAACACATTGCTTCACTTCAGAAGGCCCTTATTAATCCCCCCTGAGCTGTGGGAAGTACGTTTATGATGGATTGAAACACTTTCCTGAGCTTCATACTCGTTGGTCCTGTTCACTGCAAATATAAAGCCTGAATGCGTCAGGATATTAATTAATATAACTCTGATTGTGTTCACCACGAAGAAAGTCATATACACCTAGGCTGGCTTGAGGGTGGATAAATCTTGGGGTAATTTTCATTTTAAAGTAAACTAATCCTTTAAGTGCAGAGACATTTGTTGTGTCATGTGTTGTGGTATTCAGCATTTTGTGCTCTTCGCCTTCCTGTGCCTGCCTACTTTAACCCCGCTGACCTTACACCCTGCCTCTTATTTCTTTATTTGTACCTTTCAGACTTTTTTGACCTTTTAAAGAGTGTCTGAAATGTCAGCAGCACATAGACTGTCTGCGATCTCAATATATGGTGGCATTTCCACAGTTAGTTGGTATTGGGGACTGTGCTGTTGCAATTTTAACTGGTGTGATTGAGATTAAGGAAGCTTTTTTCACTCCTTTCTTTTATCCCCCTCGCCGGCCAACACTCTTCCTGTCTTTTCTGATTTTTGGGGAGGAAATAATGTCCTTTCAATATTTTAGTCCTTGAATGCAACAATGGATGTACGCTTTTCATTTATTGGTACAGCAGTCTTTAAAGACTGAGGCATCTTTGGTCTTTTGTAAAGTGTTCACTTGGATGAGTTAGACCTGAGCCCTCCAACCTCTGGCCATAATTTCTCTGAAACTGGACAATTTCTTTTGAAGCAGAAAATGTGAACGATAGCAGTGTCCATCTGGTGGATATCTGTCAGAGCATGACATGTTTACTTCAAGAGATAATTTCAAGAATCCTGAGTTTGTTTGGCTTCGTACAGTGAAATGTTTGCTTTGGGTATTAAATAATGGAGCATTCTAATGGGAGCAGCTGTCAGATAGGATCTTAATGTTATCAATACATAGAATACAAAAGAATCCGATATCAGAATGGTGAATGGAAGCAGCTATGCGTAAGATGGTTTGGTTGGGGAAAAAGATTTTAGTCAAAGATAAGGCTGGTTCCAATTGTCTGGAGACTGTATTTATGTAGCTATTGTTTTCCTTTGGCAACATGGTTACAGTGTTTCTTAAAAATAGTCTGTAGTAAAGCAACAAAATAAATCCATCTGAAAGAACCTCAAGGTTTTTATTTTAATATTTGACAAACCTACACTCTAAAAAAAGATGGTTCTTTGAAGGTTCTTTACATGTTGTAACAGTTCTATTTAGAACAGCATGACCCTGAAGAACCCTTTACATGCTGAAATGGTTCTTTGTGTTGGAGTTTAGGGTTCTTTTTCCCGCCTTTTTGTTTTTCAGATCTGTAACTGTCAAAGCCACATCATTACTGGTCTTCTGGAGCTTAGCCATTCAATTAAAAAGACTTTTGTCTAATTATGTTGAAAAAGCAAATTATCATAGGCTATATAATATCTAGTACATTATTACAATATGTGTAAAGCCTGGTTAATATTCGCCATCATTTCAGCCCATGACAGTGCACTCATTTCTAATGACAGCTCAGAGTCTGTATCACGCAACACCTGTCACAAACCTGCAAGACTTGCTATCTGTTAGACCCTGCTAGCGAACTCAACACCTCCTCACTTCTTTTGACAGGTTCCAACTCACCAATTTATCCCTTCACAAAACCTTCAACTTGAATAATCTTGAGATATTTCTTAATAGAAATATTTTGAGAAGTGTTTTCTGCACCACTAGTGGTACCAGATGGAATTTCAAAATGAATGATCATCTCCAAACAGGCGATTGTTTAAAAAATTATGTATATTATTGTTTCATTCAAATATGCTTGAGGTGGTTGCATTGTTATTTTATTTGAAATCGTTTTAGGAATTGTCAATAATTTTTTATTGGAATGCCCAGTGAACAAACATGCATTTTAATGCATGATCTCCACTACAGTTTTTACTCTTTATTTTGGTAGTCCACTTTAAGTAAATTTTGCAACTACAACTTTCTAACTCTCGCTAACTCTAACTTAGTAGGTCTGTTAGGTTAAGGTTAGTAGAATCAATTGACATGTAGTTACTGATAGAATGTCAAAAGTGGACTATTGAAATTAAGTGTTGCCTTTTTCTCCAATTAAGGAAAATGATTTGAAAAAACAAACAAAAAAACATTAATAGCTGAATAAATATATTCCTTAGATTTTATTTGACTGAAAAATAGAAGTAGATATAGAGCTACTTGGTGCTTCACCAATTTTGTCAGCCATTTTGAATTTATGTTGTCATAAAAAATACAATAATATATAAAGTGTACAGTCATAAAGAATATTGGGTCAAGGTCACAAACCCATGTTTTTTTTAATTTTTTTTTAATTTTTTATTTAACATCAGACTCTGAATGGGTAATTTATTTTAGTGATGTAGCAGACAACATGCATTTAGAGTTAAACTGCAGTGGGAGTAATTACTTAATATACACCTTTACCTATAAAGAATAATAATATAATGTTCAATATTAACAAGTGCTTTTGAGATATTTTGGACAAAATTCAAATTTCTAAACAAATAACTTTACAGTACAAGATATAAAATGTAATGTTATGTAATGTAATCAGTATAATGACAGTGATCTAGAATACATCATATTTGTACATGAATTGTTAAAAACTAAAGTAAACTAAACTATTTTACCATATTTCCAATTGGTAAATGGTGATGATACAGCATAATTCAGTATACCATGAACTTCTGCTCTCTTTATCATTTGCTGTTGTTACTTCCTGCCTATAAACTTTTATGATTGTTCATATCCAACTAAAGAGACTTGCGCCCCACACACTCATCCCCTGAGATCTGCAAGTCTGTACCACTACCGCTGGTTAAGCTTTTACACCACTTAATGAGATGGAAGGGGGTTGAGAGGGAAAGAGCGAGCCCGGAGACATCAACTTTCATCAATGCCTTGTTTTACATTTTGAACTATGATGAACACAGAAAGGCAGGAGATAAAATATTTTGTACATGAATGTAATATTTAGATAATGGTGGTTATTCTCAGCCCACCAAGATGAGTAGGATTTTTTTTTTTACTAACATAAAAAAAGTGTAAATAATATTTGCCATGGGCATAAATTTCAGTTGCTAATGAGCTTAAAATATATAGTGGCAGCAAAATGTATTTTGACATTTAAGCCACATTTAAAAATGAATGAATTTCATTACATTAAACAAAATATCAAACCAAATGGCATTGATTTAAAATAAAAATAACACAACTTAACTTTCAAGGAAAACTATAAACATGATTGATTGATTGATTGATATTTTATGTCTAGTGCAATTAAATTCAAATTAAGATAGCTTGCTTAGTTGGGACACATTATTTGGCAATATATTGATTTGACTGTAGTGACACTATTGGAATGAGAACTTAATTGAGCTGGATGATAACATCACTGTTTTCTACAGAACTGCTTTGAACTGAATTGATCTCATTTCATATTTGATGACCTTTACACAGTTATTGAACTGAATCAACACTGAACTGACTCAGTTGAACAATTACACAGTTTTCTTTATAGAGCTGCTTTGTAGCAGAATTGAACTCTGCTTGCATCATTAAATCATTATTTTTTTGTAAAGCTGCTTTGAAACACTATTACCCATCTTTTGGTTTCATTTGCCTTCCTGTGAAAGCGTTTGGCTACTTGATAATAAAATCTGATGTTGGACGTGTTGGCATTCAGGTAGTCTCTCATGAACTCATGAATATTCCTGAGGGAGTGACTTGAGGGACTGCTTGTCCAAGGTAAGAGTGACAGGGAAAGGGATTTAGTGCTGACAGGGGCTATTTCGCTGCCACAGGCAAGATCAATAAGGATTCGGCTGTCTGTTGTTACTTGTTGGCCATCACACATACTCATGCAGAAAGAGAGTGGAAGATATATATATATATATATATATATATATATATATATATATATATATATATATATATATATATATATATATATATATATATATATATAATATTTATATTCATTCTTGTACTTTTTAGGCACTTTATTGTCCATCGACATTCAATAAGGGTAACTGAATCTGATCTCATAACATGGCTTTCAGAGCATTCAAGAACATACCTGTCGGTGCATGTGTTGCAACTGGATACGTGCCGTCCTGAACCGGAACCCAGCCTAGCAAGGTCGCCTGGGCCCATCTGTCACCTAACTATAGTTACCAAGTTGCAACCAGAGTATGTTCACTCTCTCCTTGTGCCCTTGTCTCTGCAGTAGGTAACATAGGTGAGGAAAGAACCGAACAATATGTGCCTTTAAATATAGTTTAACAGGCATTGTTCACCTACAAAATTAATATTCTGTCATTATTTACTCACCCTTATATTGTTTTAAATCTGTGACTTTTTTTCTGTGTAGCATTTAAAATTAGTAGAATGTTGATGTTGCTGTTGCTGTTTTCAGTGGACTGTCAAGCTCCAAAAAATGACAAAAAGCACCACAAAAGGTTCTTTGTAGATTATATCTTTTAGTTCTTTTTCAGATCATTCAAAATGGTTCTATTAATGAAGGGTTCTTTGGGGAACTCAAATTTCTATACAGTGATAACTGTAATTGATTCTTGTATGATTTGTAACTAGTAACACCAAATTTTGAAAAAGCTAATACAAAAAAAAAAAAAAAAAGGTCAAAACAAAAAGTAATAAAGTATATAATCTTTTTTATAAGCTTTCTGTGTTTGAACTTTGCAGTAACCACAATAGTTTCAATTACAAGTTAGTTAGGGCACATATTTTCACCTTGCTGTAAATAGATGCTCACAAATAGAAGTTGAGTTTGCTTGTCTTAGGAAGTAGCCATAGCAACAGTAGGCTGCATGAGCACTTTTCATTAGGTTCATTAATGGATGGTACATAATTATTGCTATAATTTATTACTGCTATTATTACTGATAGGGTGTTTTTTTTGTGGGTGTGTGTCATTTTTGAAGTTCCTGGCCATCCATTTAGTTTCATTGTGTGAAAAAAGAAGGTCTCTTTTTGTGGTCTGCAGAAGAAAGAGCATCGTACAGGTTTGATACAACACGTGTGAAGTAACTGAAAAATGTTTGGGTGAACTATTCCTTCAAAGATAGACCAGACAGAGTAACTCATCTCTTCATCACTAAAAGGGATAACATTGACTCACCCAATTACTGTATGTTCAAAGCAAACAACACAAAAGAGCAATCTAACCTTCAGCATATTTTATGATGCAACATCTGAGTTCTCATTCAGATCTCTAAGAGGGAATAGCTAATGACACTATGGTTTAACTCTTTCATTGCTAGGAGAAGCCATCAATGTGTCCATAAGCGAATAATATTCGTTTGATCCCATAATGAGTGTTTCATGAGATCATGAATAAATCACCCTTTTGCATTATTTCAAAGAGATCTGTGTTCAGCTGATTAGAAGCTATTTAATGGATATTACAGATTCCTCTTATGGCATATGCACTTACACAAATTAGGAGTGGAAGCCAGCAGCTTAGTTTGAAATGGGAAAGGCTTAGAGTTAATGTTTCAGGGTGATAACTATGGAAAGCCTGTCTATGTATGTATGTATGTATGTATGTATATATGTATGTGTGTGCATTCTCAACTTTCAACAGATGTGTAATTGAAAGACAGCGGTGAATATAGTCAGTCCCTCAGACCATTGACCACAGTATGCAAGGTCAATACTAGACGCTGTTTGGACAGACAAGCAAAACCAAACCCTATGCTTCACCAGCCCAGCGCTGACATATTGATTTGCTCATATAAGACCTGTCCTTTAGTGAGGAGTGGACTGCTAAGTGTTTGCTGTTACTTCACTCTTGAAGGGTGAGCCTGGGATCTGTTCGTACTAAGAGGCATCACTGTCAGTATAGAGGAGGAAAATAAGCTCTGTTGAGGAAGGATGTTCCCGTTTCCTTTTGTTTGCTGAATATACACACTCTCAGCCCTTAGAGCACACGGCTGTGTGTACAAACGCATTGTCATCATCTGAAAATCTTCAAACTCTGTTTGTGCCTCACAGCCTTGGAAATCCTGGCTTTTCAAAGCACTGATTCAAGTGTTCAAACTTTCAAAACCTACAGCATTTGTCCCCTAGAAGCACAATGGCACTGTATGCACAGTAGATTACAATTACAGAAGGATTTTTGTGCGTACATTGCCGCAACACTTTTGCTCTGGTCAGTTTTTATATCCTTGCTGATATTTGACACAGATTAAATGGTGAGGAAAGTCGCAGGTTTTCTGGCAGGTTTTTAGAAGACTCCCCATCCTTCTGTTTGTTGTGAGGTTCTCCCCTCAGCAGTCACACTTTTCCTTTTCATCTCTTCATCATTCACTTGTTTATATGTCTGTCTCACTCTGAGCTACTGGCAACAGAGCACATCGTATTTCACTCATTACGATATTCCCGCTTTCCCCTCCAAAGTTTATTTTGGTTTTTTCGCAGCCACTTCCTCTTCCCACATATTATCTCATTAGCTACATAGAAAAGGGCAAAGGTCATGTGCACCATATCATTTGATTACACCAAGTTGGCACAGTACTTCATGTCTTTCTGCCTGTTTGTCTATCTGCCTATCTCTCTGTCATACTATCTATCTATATATCTATCTATCTATCTTTCTAGTATAGTATTATACAGGTATTTTAGGTACATTTGGCATGTATAACCTTTGAACTTAAGAGCATATCAAATGTTTTTACACTTTTTCTTTCCATTTCTGTTTTAAAAATTTAGTCTTGTCAGTATTTTTCAGTAACATTTTATACCACAGTATTCACAGCATATTTACACACTTACTGGGACTAATGAGACAAATACTAATGAGCTACATGCACTTACTGTATAATTATTTTATGGAGCTTGTGTGGGAGATTTTATAGAATGTTTTCACATGAGACAAAACTACATGCCTTTGTAAGGCGCTGAAACAGCTCGTCAGCTAATTAGTATGCCGCAATTAGAATGACAGAAGACACCATTCTTCCACAGAATACACACATGGCAAGGACATTTGAAGGACTTGTGGCCTGTTCACACAGAACATGTTTTTGGTTCCATTACACTGCTTTTTAATTATATTTTATGTGCAAGCATGTGCAAGATTGGACTATTGTGCTGCTTCTTACATCTTTTTCGGCATCTTGTGTTTGTAAGCATAAGAATGTATTATGCGTGAACGCCCCTTAAAGTACATTAACTTGATACAGAGTGTAAATGTTCCAGACCGCAGTGGTGTGTTTGGTCATCAGTGAACCTGAGAGAGTCCTCATTACTTTTCTTTGTCTCGCTCCACCGACTTGCAGTAGCTGCCAGAAGTTTGAGACACTGATGTCTACGTATAGAACAGCCGTCGGATCTGCACCCTTACACTCACTGCAAAACAGTTTCCTGCAAAATGTAGTTTTTAGTAAGTGAATGTGACCAAAACCACAAAATCACTTTCACTGCACCTCAACAGAGTAATGATCTATGTTCCATTAAAAAAAATATTTTTTTAGTATTGCTGCATTCCTCATTTGCAAGTCGTTTTGAATAAAAGCATTTAATGAATATATATATATATATATATATATATATATATATATATATATATATATATATATATATATATATATAATATATAATTTTAAAAAAGCAGACAGAACATTAAAGGCATTGAGAGTTTCATATAAAAATATTTGCTTAGTACTTGAAGATATATTTTTTATTAAATATTCTTTTTTTATTAATGTCTTCATCTAAAGTCCCTGGTTTATTATACTTGAAAAACTATTTTCCTATGATTTGATTTATTTGAGGTCTTGGAAGCTCAGGTGTACTAATACTCATTTCAGTGGTGTATGACAAATTTCTGTGAACCCACCCATCAGAAGTGATGTTAAGTTTGTTGTAGGGGGCGAAATGATGGTTTTGATGCAATCTACAGTAATGTTTAGAAGTTTGGAGTCAGTAGGATTTTCATTTCAGGTAAGAAATTAATTTCTATTTCAAATAAATGTTGTTATTTTGAACTTTGTTAATTAAAGAATTCTTAAAACAATGTATCATGATTTCCACAAAAATATTAAAGGTGCCGTAGAATGGAAAATTGAATTTATCTTGGCATAGTTGAATAACAAGAGTTCAGTACATGGAAATGACATACCGCATTACACCATTGTTTCCTCCTCCTTATATAAATCTCATTTGTTTAAAAGACCTCCGAAGAACAGGTGAATCTCAACATAACACCGTCTGTTACTTAACAGTTAGGATCATTAATATGTACGCCCCCAATATTTGCATATGCCAGCTCATGTTCAAGGCATTAGACAAGGGCAGAACGTCTGGATGTGCACAGCTGAATCATCAGACTAGGTAAGCAAGCAAGGACAATAGTGAAAAATGGCAGATGGAGCAATAATAACTGACATGATCCATGATTACATGATATTTTTAATGATATTTGTAAATTGTCTTTCTAAATGTTTTGTTAGCATGTTGCTAATGTACTGTTAAATGTAGTTAAAGTTACCATCGTTTCTTACTGTATTCACGGAGACAAGAGCCGTCGCTATTTTCTATTTTAAACACTTGCAGTCTGTTTAATTCATAAACACAACTTCGTTCTTTATAAATCTCTCCAACAGTGTGTAATGTTAGCTTTAGCCACGGAGCACTATCAAACACATTCAGAATCAAATGTAAACATCCAAATAAATACCATACTTACGTGATTAGATATGCTGCATGACAAGCACTTTGTATTCATTTTTGAGGGTTAGATTAGCTGTGTGAACTTTGTTTATGCTGTTTAAGGCAGTCGCGAGCTCGGGGGCAGGGAGCACGAGAATTTAAAGGGGCCGCGCGCTGAATTGGCGCATATTTAATGATGCCTCAAAATAGGCAGTTAGAAAAATGTATTAAAAAAAATTATTATTAGACTTATATTACATCTTTTGAAAATGTATTCTACGACACCTTTAAGCAAATGTATTTTTAACTAATAATATTAACTGTTTTAAACATGGAAGATGATTCTTTCTCACCACATCATATCAGAACGATTTCTGAAGGATCATGTGATACTGAAAACTGGAGTAACAGCTGCTGAAAATTCAGCTTTGCATTTAAAGGAATAAACTACATTTTAAAATATATTAAAATAGAAAACAGTTATAGCCGTTTTACTGTATTGTTCATCAAATAATTGCAGTGCAAATAATCCTTGAGCATGAGACTTTCAAAAACATTAATCTTTTAACCCAAAACTTTTGAACCGCAACTTTTCAGTTTCTACTATCTGTGTGCAAGAATAAACAGTTCAGCTTTCAAGCATGTGATGCATAATTTCCTGTGATTGTGATTTATATATGCCTCTTAAGATGTGGCTTTTTAGCACTGTGAAGATGGCTCTAGAAAAACAATTCTTAGCTGAATTTAATTTCCTCCCAACACCGCAGTGACTGTGTGGGCGTCCCATACGCCCGTGACTTATATCTATGACTTTTTATTGTCTTCTCAAAACTCACAGAGAGCATTTGTGACTCCTGTGGCTTACCGTAACAGCAGAGCATATGTCATTAAAATGAGATTAGAAAGAGCTCTTTGCTTGTTGTGCATTTTGGCTCATTGTTTGAGTACAGCTCCACCATTCTAATATAACACTGGATAATGCATCTCCCATTGCTCTCTCGCATTCAGCTGACGGCACACTATTCTGAGGAGGGCATTCTTTTACAAAGAGCTGCTAGGGAAAATGTTGAATGGTGGATGAGATCCAAACACACACACTGCTGTATCTCTGGTGTGAAGATCTCATTCTATCCCATCAACGAAAATATACACCCACACACCAAACGAGGGCTAAAATGTTTTTAAGCACCTGGTGAATGAGATCCTACCACACAAAAAGCTCATCTCGCACAATATGCAAACACAACAAAACCTACTTAAGCTAAATCAGTCTGGTTCCAGATGTATGTAAGAGCAAGACGTATCCATCCTTTTTACATCTGGACTGCTCGTGTTCCTCTCATGGTTACACGTGTTCTCCTCTGTTTCTTCTCCTTCGGAGGAGCAATTACTGTCAGCACGCCATGCTGGCTCTCTCTGCACCTGTCCCTGCTTCTCCGAAGCTTCCCCTCTCCTGACACAACCTTGTGTAATTACTCAGCAAAGGATTCAGGCTCCAGCCTCCACACTGCCACCTCCGTTAGCCTCCTTGCCGCTTCAATTTTAATTGAATCTCAAGTGCTGATTGTGAAAGGTGACTCGCTTTGAAAGCATTTGAGGTCTTCCAGACATATTGTTTCTTTGGAGGGATGAGGAGATGGACTGAAATTGAGAGGGAGATTTTTTGGAATAAAGGACATCCGTGTTTTGGGGGTCTTTTATTTGGTTTGGTTTTGATGAAGCGTCATTCGAGCTTGTAACTCTTAATAAAGTTCATTGGATTGTTTACCATTTTGATTAGTCATGTCAAGTGATTAGCATTTGAATGGAATTATTTAGCCCTCAAAACATGTTTGTACTCTCAGCTGTACTCTGTATGCAGTGAAAACAATGAATGCTTATTACTAGTTAAGTGAAGCGGTATTAATTCAAGGTTTACCCTTAGGCTACTGTTTTACTGTATCAATTTAGATACGTTTGACTCACTACTTCTCTCGTTTTCACATTTCAGCCGAAATTATCTTAAGCTTGATGTTTATCCAGTTAGTTCTGGGTAATTATTTCATATAAGTGTTGTTCTAAAATTCTATTTGTTTGTTTGTTTAATGAAAAGGTTAGGGGTTAGTATTTGTTTCAGTGTTGTATAGGCAGGCAGCACTGTGTCTGAAATGACCAGTTAAATCTTTATAATTGGCAACAGAGTGCCAATTATAAAATCACATTGCTTGGGTTTTAAACAAGAAAGGTTTTGGAACATAACATGCATTGTAGTTACATGTATTACCAGATCCACTGTCTAACTGAATTTACAGTATTTAAACTTCTCCTCATCACAAAGGGGATTTTGAGGCATCAACAGCTTTACAGTGAAATTCCAGAGACCTTTTTGTTATAGGAATCACGAGAGACAAAGACAAAGCAATAAAACATGTCTTTTGATTGACCTTTGACCTCTGCGAACGTTCTTGAATACATTTAGCCCATAATTATGTCCTCTGTATCTTTATACTGTGAACAGTCTGTCCAATGACACTCGACTCTGTGCTTTTCTTGTGACCTTGATTTATATGTGTAATTCTGTGGCCTTCATCTACCCCACTGACCTATGGGAGAATGTTTTCTGTGAGATCATAAGTAATGGCAAATGAATCTCCTACACAACACTTAAGAAAGTTTTATTATGCGAGACAGGTACACATAAGTTGCTGTGTGACTATACACAACTCTGTTCTGCACTGTTGAGGAGAGTCATTCTTTTTGTCCCAGCAGCCATCAAAACATGATGGAATACAGGCAACATACGTTGACACAACTGCAGAGTACGAATTCTGCAGCGGGTCAGTATTGGGTTCTATTACAGTACAATCACTCTCAGTTAATGGAATCATCAGGGTTTCCGCCCAGCTGGATAGAGCTAGTTCATTTCTGGAGTGGACATCGGTGGTTGCAAAGTCATTTTATATTAGCTTTCCTCTGAGCGCTGTTGACAGGAAGATTGCAGGAGATTCCTTTCTCAATGTTTGGTTTAGAGGGTAAAACTCCAATGCTAGTTTGTTTCAATGGATCTGTGTCCTGAGGCATTGACCTAGAAGCTTTAATCTAGGTTTTCCATTACAGCATATATACAGAATGCCACAGGCTGGTCATGTAGCCTGCGTAAAGGAAACCCTTGATTTTCCTGGTGATGTCTGACATCTTAAGTTTTTGAGTTCTTGATATGGCTACAAAGATTAGTTTTTTCCTACTTTACGGACAGTTTAAGACCTTCTTACAGTGTGCATGGTTATTTTGATGGTTTGTTTTGTTTCTTGCACTACCTAAAACAGTTTTGAGGTAACCTGTATGTAAACCAATGAGAGAAATTAGCCTTAAATGCGTGTGCTTTACTTTGTGGGGAAGCAAAATCATATGTAGAACCTTTGAAGATTGTGAGCTTTAAAGGTATTTGATCTTTCATGTTTTTTCCCTTGCAACTGTCCAACTTTGGCATCTTTTAGCACTTTTGAAATTTTTGTGTTTTGGAAATATTTACCTATCCATATTCACTCAGTAAATAAGTACTTCAGCAATCTGTTATGCTTTCAGAGTGTGAAAAAATGAATCTCACATATTCATACTTACAGATATGCATGAAGAGCATTACCAGTGTGAATAGCAAATATTGGAAACACAAGCATGTCCATGTTACTGTACATATGAAACAATGCAAGGCAGAAAGGATAAATGTATAGGAAGTAAAAAGAAAAGACAATAATTTTTCAAATACTTGTCAGATGGATTTTACAGTGTATAGTTGTAGCACACATTATATGATGTGCTGTAGATTAGATTGATGCTCTGAACGTTGACCACATTTGTGCTCACCTGCAGTGAGGAACCTCTGTCACTGTCGGTAAACAATGATGAATAGCCTTCCATTTCCTCCTAAAGTGGTTATGATGTTGAAGTCAGTTTTAAAGAGGAATTTCTAATGACTCTCTGGCTTGCAGTAATTCCAGGATACAAAAGATGCCAAATGTGCTTATTAATAGAAAGTCTGATATTACAAAACCATGTTACATTTGATGTATTTTAGGACCGTTTTTATGCCATATTCTGACATTAAACCAGGGGTTTCAAATTCCTGACCTCTCAACCGTTAATGATGTTAAATGCAGTCTTCAAATCAATTTTAATTTTCTTAATTTTTGGTTTGGCCTTTATTGTTTTCTTGTAATTCCCTTAAAGAACTGATAAACAGTATCAGAAATGCATTTTTTTCCCCCTACATGACTTATTACAAGTCTGAAACAAATGTAAATGTTTTTTTTCTGCCCTAGAAGCATCTGACATCAGAGACTGTACTGTAAGAGTCATTTTGTAGAGTTGTAGAAACCCCACCCACTACTCAAATTCATTGACACACATCCATCAGACACAAGGTGGTGCTATAATAAGCACTTTTGTATGTTGGGTCATATCTCTTTAACTGTAAGTTTAACAAACCTTAAAGGATTAATGCACTTTTAAATAAACTTTTCCTGATAATTTACTCACCCCCATGTCATCCAAGATGTTCATGTCTTTCTTCCGTCAGTCAAAAAGAAATTAAGGTTTTTGATGTAAACATTCCATGATTGTTCTCCTCATAGTGGACTGCAATGGCTTCCAGACAGTTGAAGGTCAAAATTACAGTTTCAGTGCAGCTTCAAAGGGCTTTAAACAATACCAGACGAGGAATAAGGGTCTTATCTAGTGAAACACTTGGCCATTTTCAGAAAAAATACAACTCTATATGCTTTATAAACACGAAATATAAAAACATACTTCCCGTTTCCGCATTCTTTAAAATGCTTACGCTGTATGTCCTACGCCTTTCCTATTCTACATACGGAACGAACGCGGCGCCAGTTTTGTTTTTTTAGTAAATAGAATAGGTAAGGCGTAGGACATACAGCGTAAGCTTTTTGAAGAATGCGGAAACCGGAAGTACGGTGAAGCTGCACTGAAACTGTAATTTTGACCTTCAACCGTCTGGAGGCCATTGAAGTCCACTATAAGGAGAATAATCCTGGAATGTTTTCATCAAAAACCTTCATTTCTTTTCGACTGAAGAAAGAAAGACATGAACATCTTGGTGAGTCAATTATCAGTAAAATTTTATTTAAAAGTGGACTAATCCTTTAACATTTCCCCCTCTGATTTCTTGAGTCATACCTTATCTCTGATTTCAGCTTTTTGTTTGTTTGTTTGTTTGTTTCTTGATTTTCTACGAAATGTACTTTAAACCATTTGTCCAATTCTCACAAAGCTTGGTATGCATCATGCCTAGATCCTACTATTCTACCTACATTATGCTTTGTTTTTTGGTCCTTACATATTTAAACAACTTGAAAAACAGACCTTTCAGTGTCAAGTGATCTCTCCCTCATACATAGATCTGCACCAATAACTGTATCTAGTTCAAATTCATAGTTGTAGAAACACTTGTATTTGTCAGGTAATTTGAGTTTGAGCCTATGTTTCAAACGTTTTTCCCCCCTCTATATTACTTTTGCCATTAGCAAAGCAATCACACATGTTTGTCATAGGACTCCACATTATGCAGTGGTTGGTGTGGAGGTGAAGCCTGTGTGAAATGTGGCTAGAAGTTCAGAAAGGTGCTTTGATTCAGGGAGCTCCATCTTGACTTCTGAAACTTTTGAACCTGATCTCCATAGCAACTGCAACAATGGGAGCAGTTGCTGCTGGTATCATTATATGCTGCTTAGTGACTGGCATTTTGAAGTTGAGATGGAGCTGGCCTGAGTTAGCCCTAGAACTGAGTAACAGGCTATAGTAATGAGATAGACATGTCACATGTGTCAAAGCCAATGTTAGCATTCATATGATATCTTTACTGCCACTTTAGTGAATATATGTCTTTCTTACTCTCACTTTTCCTCCATTATTGTGCATATAGGCAAAATCATGCAACTCTTCTCCCCACTCCTAACCGCTTACGTACTCTGGCTATGAATGAGAAGGTTAAAGGCTACAGATCAAATGTCATGATCTGCACAATGCAACATGACTCCACTCTCACAGTCAATCTTCCTAAATGCATGAACTCATACACGCCATTGCATTGGCTTTCAGAGTAGAGCCAGTGAACAGATGCCCGCTCAGCTGGAATTATGGCTCTTATTGCGGTGAGCTCAGTATTTAACACTGTGGATGATGTCACTGTTGCTTCGTCTGACTATACGCTGTTCACCAATTACATGTTGCAGATGGATGATTTCTGACATTTGCAACTGTAGAATTCAACTTGTCAACCTGTCATTTTATACATATGTGGGTGGGGAGTCAAAACTCATCTTGGAGAGAGTTTATTTTAAGAAAATGCTACTAAAAAATGAATAGTGTTCTTATGTGGAGCATGAAACAGTAGGGGTGTGTTGTCCTTATCATGCCAAGTGATGGGCGGAAGCTGAAGTTGAGCTGTTCAGAAGGGTGGTAGGTCCACAGGCACAGAGGCAGATAGTCATCATCTTAATGGTGTCCTGGATATGTCAAGCCTTACCTTTGTGAGACTTGTGCTAAGAGATGTGATCTTGGATTAAGTACTGCAGTAACATTTTGCCACATCTGATTAAGATGAATGAATAGTATAGCCCTATACACGTAGACTGTATGTTTGTGGATAAAGTTGGACATACTTATATATTCAAAAGCAGGTTTATATAAAATATAAACTATAATATATATTTTTTTAATATATTTTAATAAATTATACAGTAACATATTGTCTCGTGATACTCCTTGCACACAAATAGACTTGCAACAAATCTGTTGACTCATCACAATGGGGATTTTGTTGCATCAACAGCTTTACAGTGAAATTCCAGAGACATTTTGTTAGGCATCATGAGAGACAAAAAAAAAAAAAAAATTAAACATATTATATAAAATATTATACATATGTATTATGCATTTGCTGCTTTGTGAGTATTAATTTTGACCCTGGTTGCTGTGGCATTATTTTTGTCCTTGACTGTGAGGAAACTAAAAACTCCTGAATATGTAATTTGGCAAGTCACAGAGCACCTGCAAATATGAGATGACCACTATCTGAATGCATTTAAGAGCATTTTCATTTATCTGTAGAAATACAAATATATATATATATATATATATATATATATATATATATATATATATATATATATATATATATATATATCCATTCCATTCCACCCTGCTGACTCCTCTTACATCTTTTTGTCTATCACACTCTTTCATGTTGGTGGACCCTGTTGAATCAAACCTTCGGTGTACATTACTGTTTTGTGACCTTGACTGAGCTAATCCACCTTTATCAGCCTCAGTTAAAAGCAACAAGAGCACTTTGGAGATATCGTATTCTCTTTCTTTCCTGAGGTGCAGGTGTCTTCCAAGAAATATTCAGCACTTATTGAACGGTAGGATTCCTAGTAATGGATATTGCATGGAATCTCTTTCAAGCAAGCTTTTGATAGTCATATCTTGGAGGTATTTTGCAACCTTTTGTGATTGGATGGTTTTTAATTCATAGTCTTTATATGCCAGTTCAATCCGAGACGTTTCGCAGATTTTTTTTCTTTTCATGTAAGCACTAGCAGGCGGGGGCCATGTGCGTGCAAGGCTTTGCATTTATTTTTTTAATCCTCCCCACCACAGACCTACTATAATCATTCTTCATATGCTCAAAGAGAGGGAAAAAAATGCAGGAACATCCACATGTATCAAAGATTTCTCCCCCTCTTTGAATCTTTGACTTACACTGCCTTGGTTTTCTTGTAATACATTCCTTGGCGGCTCATTTAGCATATGGGTTTAACTTTTCAGCTTTTGCCTCATGTAGCAACAGAGGATCTTGTTTATCTAGTGATAGCCTCACTATTAATGTCTAAAAGGCCATTTCTTCACGAATCATTTGCCACTAATGTAGACTAGCAGTAAAAAGCCATTTTGGAAGTACCCCGTAATGCGACTTTTTACTGGTCATTCTGGGTCCAGATATGACGTACCTGTGGTGACAGAGTAGGGATGTACTCCAAGCCGAATACCTTCGGAAAGGCATGATTAGTCTTACCGAATAATGTATACTGTATATTTAAAAAAAGAGAGAGAGAGATTATCCCAGTAAGCGCAAGGATAAATCACTATATTTTAATGAATAAATCTAAAATTACAGTGTCAAGTGAGTCTGTGAATGTTTTATTTTTATTTTCTTTTACATGAATTTTTATTTTATTTATTTATTTTATTTTACATGAAGGTTGTAATAAAAAAAAATCATGGATTATGAGGCATATTTTTACTTCACATTTATATTTACTATTATTATTATTTTTTTTTTTTTAACATTCATTTTACTTGAAAATAGAAAATGATTTTTTATAAATTATACAAGGCATGTTTACAATATAGAAACCATAAATTGGATAGTTACATCTAAAAATAGGGTTTTCCCCTGGTTCAAGCTCGTACACTTATTTTTATCTGAATATAGTTACAGAAACCGATACATTTTTCATTGCAACAGATACATTTACGGATAATGGCTTTGCTGCTCACCCCTAACGTATAGCGCTGCTAAGTATTGAGATGGATGGAGAAATTCGTATTCATTTCCTCAGTGTTCGTTGCTTGTTGTTCAGAAACGAGATTGCTCAGATGTGCCTGTGACAAGTCTACCTGGTCTGCTTGACACCCCATTTGACATGTTCTAGATTGAATCTCACTCCGCGCAGCACTGCCTTTTGCGATTGATTAACATCCCGGCAGCCACACTGCAGTGCTTGCAAAACACTGGAAGCTTGCACCAATATTTGGCCAAATGAATAGGAGGAGTGGGGTGGGGGGATGATAAAGCATCTATGTGGTGGCTAAAAATAGCATGGTAATAGTTTCTTCATCTATAGTGACTCATTGTGTGTTGCCTGGGCCTGCCTGACTTCACACGCATAAACTTGCACGCATAGGCTGCACACAAACACCCAAGCTAACTGACTCAGCAAAAACCTGCCATTGTGCTCTTCCACAGTGCAGCTGCAATAAGGCCACTGTTATGAGAGAGTGCAGGAGAAATGAAAAGCCGGAATGAAAGAGAGAGTGTACAATGAAAAAAAGCCCTTATAGACTGCGAGAAAAGAGTGGCTGTGCAATGACTTTTTAAATTTTTCAACAGCAACGTTAGTGGGCCGTTTGACATCACAGTCACAGTTTACGTGCTAGAAAGCAGAACCAAAGGTAAAAAACACATTTGGTTTAGCGGTTTAACTGAAATCACAAGCCCTAATTGTGCGTTTGTTCCCTGATAAGGCCATCTGGGTAATTGCCAGTGCTGCCAGTTATCAAACTCTGTCAATAGCTGATTAACAACTGTAACAAGCCTCTGTTACAAGTTCAAGAGGTTTGCGTGTACGCTGATTTGGCAGCTTTGTGAAGTCCAAAATCCGCTTTGGCCAGTGGCGAGTCCTGATTTCATTAATGGCCAATCACTATTAGCGTTGGAATGGTATGAAACTGAATATGTGCCAGTATGGCACATAATTGAGAATTTTATGCAGTGAAAACAAAGTTTTCACATTTTATACATTGTAAAAACATATTGATGCCTGTTGTAGTGTCATAGTCTTACGTCACCATCTCTTCAGTGCAATGACTGATGTATAACACCATTACTAGATTCACAGACATACAGTAGATGCTAATAAATGATCTCACTGTGTTTTACATGCCAGTTTTTAAATACTTATGTTCTTGCAATAACTTAATGGGATAGTTCTTCAAAAATGAAAATTCATAATTTATTCACTTTCATATCCAAACGTATATGACTTTTTCTTTTGTGGAACACACAAAAAGTCAATGGGATCTACAACAGAAAATAAAAAAAGACAGATGTGAAAGGACATGAAGGTAAGTACATGATTTTTGGTGAACTATACCTTTAAATGTCATCATTGGTAGTCATTATACATGCTTTTCTAGGTACCAGCTAGAGGGGGTGGTAATGTGTGCCCCAACGGCCCGTTAACACATTAACAAGACGACACTGCATTTTAGCAAACAATTCACATTTTAAATACATTCAAGCGACTAGTATTAGCATAAGAAATACGCATATTTACAAATGTTATCAAATATATGGTGATCAGAAATAGCAATCTTGTCTAGGGTCCCAAAAAAGTCTTGTTTTTCTGGCAATATAGAGAAATGCCCACTAGCAGAATATGCTGGTGTATAAATCATTTAAATTCAAGGGGTTCATGACAGCATTTTAATGGATAGATCCCCCTTCCCAATGAATAGGTTATACCAGGGGTCTCAAACTCAAATTGGCGGGGGGCCGTTTCTGTGATTGACATCTCATAGGAGGGCCATATTAACATTCAAGCGCAAGAAAGCGCAACATTTCCGAAAATTTACTTTCCTTTGCATTGTTTCTCATTTACTTCAAATTTCATTAGGCCTTCTAAAATATTTATATAGCAATGCTATAAATATTTTATTTACCATACTAAATGTAAACAGCAGTGTCTCTCTCATTGTTACAGGGTGTAATATAATTATATAATAGTACTAATATAATACTACTAATATACTAATATAATACTACTAATATAATACTACTAATATAATACTATTAATTGCAATGGTGCAACTTCTCACATCCAACAAGGTGCATGGAATAAAAATTATTAAAAAAAAAATAGTAATTTAGGAACAAAACCAACACTTGTGGCATGGACTCCTGGAGGGGTGAGAAATAAACAAAAAACTGGAGCTATATATATCAACTTCAATATATCAAAATCTCTCATTGTTACATACATTATTAGTTTTAAACATTTAGTGGAAGTATTTTCCCTTACTTTATGTTAGCCTAAATAACTGAACAACACTGTACCGAACAAATAGAATCCCTGAATACATGTGTACACTTTTCTGTTTCTTGACAGACAGGCAGTGCTTGCGCTCACACAGCTGAGACACGTTTGTCCAAGATGCCGTTTGAGCTTCGGTAACGTTTAATGGTTGCATCGGACGCGTTTCGGTGGTTTAAATCGACGCTCGTGACTTAAAGTCGAGTGCTTTTACTATAATTTAGGCAAGTGCGTTCATAATAGAAGTGACACGCTTGAGAGCGCGGCTCATGGTTGCATAGCAACGACAGACGCCACTGGAGCGAAAGCGCGTTGGAAAGAAGGAGAATGCGGCGCGGCCGCTTATGTGACGCGATATGTGAATGCCCCCATAGAACGGCGTTAGCAACTAGAGAATAACAATAATACAAATTTTGCGGGTCGGATTATGTTTTATTTTTGAGATCAGTTGCGGGCGGATCGAGGGGGAGGGCGGGCCATAAATGGGTAAATTGAGACCACTGGGTTATACCATACAAGCTGGCCCTTGTTGGAGGGATGTAAATGCTCTGCTGTTCTGACATTGCAGTCAGAATGAATCATTCTTCTCCTTTCCATCTCCTAGAAATTTGCCTGGAAAAGATCAACATATTCATAAACAGTATAACAAAGAGTGTCTGAGATAAACTATGGTATGCTGTATCATATATTACTATGGTAAAGGGAATAAAAATGCTTCTTAAACCACAAAGATAGTGGCAGATAGTCTTGAAATTGACCTCCACCACCATTAGCTGTTCCTTTTTTTGCTTCTTAAATAAATTAGTATGGAAATCAAGCATTCACATGGGCCAAACTACAGTCTCTATTGAACATAATGGTTGTAACAGTGGAATTTGTGTGCAAGCTTTTACAGCCAGCTACCATCTAGTCTGAATGGCAGTGGATTCTGATTACTTCAAAGTTTTCATCTCCTTTTAATCTTCAGTATTAATGAAGTAATTAGAAAGTAAGTGCAGATTTTCAGTAATCTCCTGAAGGCCTGCACTCAACTCACAAATAAATGATTATAAGTGTTAGTGACATCATCCTTAATGGTACGGGAGGTAAATGATGTAAAGGGAAATGGTCATTCGCTTATCTCTTAATATTCTTTGACCACAAGAGAACACGCATGGCTTTTCGGATTAAACCTCCACGATGACGCACATGAATAAACAAAAGGATAAATGCACTTACAGATATACGCAGATACACGCATAGACGTTGAAAAAGAACAATCTTTCATCAACATGACATCGATTCAGCCAGCTCAGGCACAGGCATATGCAGAAGACCTTGATTTCAGCATCAAAGATAGTGCGAGAAAATGAAATTGCCCACAGAAGGGGAATTTAAAATAGACGAAAGAGAGAGAGAGAGAGAGAGAGAGAGCACTGCTCTTGCATAGATGCTGTGCTTGCCAACTCCAATAAATCCTGCTTCCATTATTGTGTCTGTCATAGAGATAAGAAAATGTTCAGCTTTCTATGCTTGAGGAACTTGATAAATAAAGAAATTTTCCTGACTATATGCTGGTTTAACATGGACATCAGCTTGTTCAAACAGTACTTTATACAGTAGCACCTCTATTCAAATGCTAATGCGCACTGGAGTCATTCTTGTATATTGGGGAAAAGGCTTGTTGGTGACTGCAGTTTCATTTGCTATTTAGAGACTGTGTTTGCATCAAAATGGCTACTTTGTGGGATTATTGCATTGCCTTCCGATGAAACTGTTTGCATTATTTAGATACGAGGAGCTGAAAATGAAATCGCTTTAGCTAAGCGTTTGCTTGCATAAACATGAAGCCTAGTTCCACTATAAGGGACTCTTCCCATATTCCATTTTCAGTAATTCAAACTTTACAACTTTGTTTTGGAAACCAGGATAAATAGTAAGAGGAAACTGCAAGCGGCAAGTGTATGCATTTCAGGTGCTCCCAGAAGTCGCAAAATAGTGATGGTTATGCCAGGTTTTTATAAAAATGCTCTGATTAAGCTTGGACACTTCAACTTTATTTATTATGACTTTATTTACAGAAAAGTTAAAATAAACTGTGTTAGATGAATGTAGTTAGATCTTGAGTAGTTCCAGCCTCAGACGTCACACCCACAGACCGCTGGCTGGCTGAATGCCTGATGCATAAGGCACACAAAATTGGAAACCCTTTGGGAGTTTTGAAGTCGTCATCTGATTGGTTGAATTCTACAGGATTTCTGGGAGATGTGTGTCACATTCTTTAACAGTCCATCTGGAAACAAAGCCATTGTGATTCCAAACCCGCTCATGAAAGAATGTTGTGTTTACAACAGTGACAATGAGAGCTTATCAGGATCAACTAAATGCTGGATTTCCCAAAGTATGTGAAGTTTGTTCAAAACAAACTGTGATTGGTTGCTTCACACGTCGGTCAGACGTCCTCTTGAGTGGTCCTTGGCCAATGAAAGCTGAGATGGAGTCCAGACCTTCTTCCATCAGTCTGCAGGTCTTGCTTTAGGGTGTCAACTTGAAGTTAATTTTGAAATTTTGTAAATTTTATATTATCAATATTGATATTGTATTATCAATATGTAATTTTGTCTTTGGATAAAATGTTTTAACATGACACAAACAACTAACACCACAAAACAACAGAATTTAAAATTTATTTCTAAATACATGCTTGGCAGGTTTGGTTTGATTAAAATGGACTCTTTTGAGATTGCTCTGTTAGTGCAGTTCATTTGATTAATGCTGCCATCCGAACCCTGGTGCACACCATACAAACTCTGGTGCAGTTCAACTGAAATATGAACACAACATGGACCACAGGCATCTAAACGAACCAAAAACAAAGCTGAAGCATAGCTGTTTTTTTTTTCTCGTCACGTCAGAAACGCAGTCTCCTTTGTTTGTGTGCAACAGAGGAATTCCTGCCACTGTTATGACTCCTTTACTCATTTTATAAACTCAACTTCATGATGTTTCCTGTGGTGCACTTATAATGTTAGTACGCTTTTTAAATCAAAATGGACATAATTTAGAAATAAAAGGCATTTTCCTACCCTGATTTTAGCCCTCTTAATTGAACACTCTGTTTTAAGGGGCATGTCTGCCGTGAGACTTCAGTGTAAACGCCCACTGCTGTGATTGGCTAACATCTTTGCAATATGAAATAGCCAAGTATTACTCTCTTGAAAACTTTTAGCATTTTTTTTTTACTATTACAGCTCTCAAGGTTAACTATAGGTGCGCACATCACATTAATATTGTTATAAAACAATATAATGCCATGAAATTTGTAAATTAGGCTAAAATCACTTACTTTAGGTGTTTTCCCTGTTACGAGCAAACTGTATCGTGAGTCAAAGGAGATGTCACCTGTGAGAAAAGTTTCAGCTCGTTTAAGTGTGCAGAGCATTTAAATATCACTATAAATCAATAGGTTGTAAAATACATATCATAAATGAGATAAAACACTTACTTTCGGCGTTTCCCTGTTAAAAAGCAACCTCCTTGGTCTCCTCCACGAAATGCCTCTCTGAAAGCGGTTTAGCCATGCACAGCACATAAATATTGCTGTTAAATAATATTGTGTTATAAAATGGTATAAAATACATATGTAATTGCAATAAAACAGTTAATATCTGCGTTTTCCCTCCTATGTGTGCTCCGAATAGCAATTCAAAGAAAATAGCGCTGATGAGAAAAGTTTCATCGAGCACAACGCATAAATGTCCCGGATTTAACGAATTACACTCTTGTGTTATTGAGATTTTTGATTTCTTTAGTGGAGGCAGCGTTTCACCTCATAGATTCTAGGATCAGTCATTCGCTGGGTCTGGTGTCAATAAAAGCTTTTATTGGACTAACAAGGATGTTTTCAGTTCTGAAACTTACAGGATTTTCTTATAGTTCGATGACCTCTTATATATTAAAAGATCAAGGAAAAGTTGACGTTCTCAACAAAAGTTAATGCTCTCAGTTCTTAACTCTTGACATCTTTAAAAATGACGGTGTGAATGCTAAGCAAACCAGGACTAAATGTTTGTGAACACGTTAAAAGTTTTAAAGTGTGAACACGTTAAAATTCACCCCTATGTTCACCTAATGTGATTGTCAATTCAAGTCACCTTCATTTATATAGCGCTTTTTACAATGCAGATTGTGTCAAAGCAGCTTTGATACATATTGGTAAAATTGATTGATAATTGGTATATCATTTTTAGAATAGTGTCAATGCAGGCAGATCAAAAGCACTGTTGAATAAATGTCAAGGATACTGTTGAATATTTTATTTTATCACGATAATGATGTCTGCTTCTCTCGATTGATTTTAAATAATCGTCACGATATTGGCCCGCTCTATTAAAATGTACATAATTTGGAAATATTGGAAGTAATATTAGGAATTTCGCTGTTTTATCTTTTGAAGTTCCTAAAGGTTTTACCAGTTTTCATAATGTTGATCAGCTAGAAATGATTTTTCTTTGCTTTACGAATTTGCCGGGCAATTTGAATCTGGTTTGTCTTATTGCAAACGAATAGTGTTGCTTTAAAATCTAATGTGAATACATATTACAAAGCGCTTACCAAAACCATGTTTTGCATTGATTTACCATCTAACGAAGTTATCATAGTTGGTTAAATTTAAGTCTTTGTGCCACCTACAGGCCTTTTGGGTGAAGTGTAGGTTGGTAAAGAACTTGCAAAATAGCCATAGTTACATTGCTCTTTTGATTGTATGTAATATTTTATTTAAGATATTAAGACTAGGTTTATTTTGTGATACTGATTGGCTTACTGTAATATCCTGTACATGATGAGGACATGAAAATGGACTGCATTGTAAGATTGAGCAGGAAGACATTTCTTGAACATGCCATCCCAGAGTCCTGCAGTGAGTCAACCTGCTCAAACCCTCTGCTAAGACCAAACCATACTTCAGTTTGTACTCTCACCTCCCTCAGCAAACAGCTTGCTCCGTCTCCCTTCTTTCTCACACGAATCCTCTCAAACTGTCCAAACTAAAGGAAGCAGATGGTGTTCTCTGTTTTTAGTGGGTGCTTTTCTCTGTCATGTCTCTGCTTCCTTATTAAAGCAATGTGGTTTGATTTATGGTATCGCTGACTGTAAGACTGTCGAGTTTAAGAAAGGACTTTGGGTGATATGTCATGTTGTAAAAGAGGCAGGGCGCCATCTTGTCGCCCCTGTCTGGCATGTTTGGTGCTGAGGGTGGCTTGAGGTACATCTGGATGTCAAGGTCGTAAATCACATGCATTGTGCGTTGGTGGGGTGGAGGAATTGTCTTAAGTAGCTGAACACGAACCATCCCAGCTATATCCTCACATGCTGATAAGACTTTATATATGCACAGTTCTGCCAAGGAAGCATAATGGTGAGCATGCTGGTGTGCATGTTTAAAGGCACAAATTCAGACACACTCTCTCTCCCTGTCTCTCACATAAACTGTAAATTATGCACAGGGATGTTAGCATGCACATGCTGTATGCCAGTTGCCCTTCTTGATAAGAGTGTTTTCACTTACATATTGCCTTTCGTTGAGGTTGATTTATCGCCAGTTAATAATTTACATCTTTTGCATCATGTTCTTGCATAGCCTGGACTTTCAGAATAAGGTCTGGTCCAGTTGTGCAGCTGTGGCCTAATGGCTAGAGAGTCTGACTTGTAACCCGAAGGTCGCAGGTTCCAGTCCCGGCAGGAAATGTAGGTGGGGGGAGTGAATGAACAGTGCTCTCTTTTACTCTCATTACCCACAACTGAGAACAAGGCGCCTAACCCCCAATCACTCCCCTGGTGCCGCAGCACTGCCTACTCCGTGTGTGTGTGTGTGTGTGTGTGTGTATGTGTGCAATTGGATGGGTGAAATGCAGAGCACAAATTCCACCATACTTGACTATACACATCATGTCAATTTCACTTTACTTCTTACTGCTGCATCACTTTCAGTCATATTAGAACTGCAAATTTTTAGGTTGTTCTTGCCAGTTTTGTGAGCAACATGCATCAGAAGGTCATAGAACAGACTGTGGGCGTGCTGTCTGGTACTATTTTCATCCTCAGACAACAGTTTTTTCTATATTTTTTCGTTTTTGCTTGTGATTTAAGTATTTAATACAGAGGAAAGATTTGGCTTCATTCATTTTGCTTTTCTTGGGGTTTGTAAGTTTAATGAAGATTAACAGACTGAGGGGTTGAGACGCCCTGCTTTCTTCAAACTCAAATCTGAGTCTGCTTTCAAACATTAGGAGATCTGAAGGATGAAGGAAGGAGGGAGAAAGATCAGAGAGTCTGGTTTGTCTAGTCTAGTTTGTCTCTCCTGTGCTGCATAAAAAAAGTCTCTGTGTTTTGCTTGTCACATCCCTGTCTCTGTTTTTTGGGTTCTGGTATCCTCCATCTGTCGAGTTGTATCCATAATATGCAATGTGCCTTCTTCCCCAGAGAAACATCTGGAACAATAGTCATGTGGTTTTACCTTACAAAAAACAAGAATTGCCCTAGAGCTTGTAAATAAAAGGCCAATTCTTATGTCTTCTAATTAGCTTTAATGTAAAGTTGCTTATCAGTTAGCAATCTTCTGTAGTGGTGCTGATTGTTTTGGTGCTCTGACAAAAAAAATCTTTGTGTCTGCCAGACTTCTTAATTTTCTATTCATTGGTGTGCAGGTCATAGGAGGCACCCAGCCGTGCATGTGTCCGCCTAGGCCTGTGATTCTATGGGCTTTTTCTCTGGCTAGACTCAGCCTCTGATGTCTGATCAAAGCCTTTTCTTGCTCTGCTCTCCTCTGACTGAATAGGAGCCCCAGGAGTCCTAGGCCCACCTGCCTAACTGACTAGAACAGAGAGAGAAGGAGTGATGGATCAAGGAAAACAATGGCTAAAACAATAACAAAAAAAAAATGATGCACACACTTATGTATTCACAGTAAAAAAAAAAAAAAATTAAAAAAAATGAGCGTGTTGGGAGGGAGGATAAAGGCACAGCTTCTGTAAGGGTTAGTGTAATTAGACTGGACAGTCTACAGTGGTGCCAATGTCAATCCCACACTCATCCTCATTCCACTCAATCCATAAAATCAAATTATCAGTACTGCACTGTCTGAAATGACATTTACCACACACACTCATAACCATTATCCTGTTTGTGTACTGCACCATATCACAATAAATGAGAAGGCATTTCCCCGCTGAATGCTTAGACCAGCATGAATTTCTAGGCCAGATGGTTAGTTGTTCATGCTGTTCAAAATATATATGATGAACCTAGTAAACTAGCAAGGTCTTTCTGGTGAAGCTGGTTGAAGAAGGTTTGTCATGTTATACTAATTAAGGCCTTGTCTACACTAATATGTTTTTGTTTGAAAACACATATTTTCTCTCCGTTTTGGCCTTCCGTCCACACTGAGATGGCCTTTTTGTCAAGGAAAACAGAGCTTTTTTGAAAATGCTCTCCAAAGTGGATACATTGGAAAATGCGTTTTCGCATTGTAGTGTGGAAGGCGAAAACGATGGCGCATGTTTAGTCATGTGATGCATATTGTACCCATAGAAATCTATAGTTATTGTTGTGCATGATATTTACATCGAATCTTCGTATTACATTCCTGCAAAGATGACACTGAATTTACTCACATTTGCTGTCCTGCATGGCAAAATATGATGACAGTTGCATTTTAATCCTGATTTTGAGCGAGACCTGGACACAATAGTGAGCGATGTGATACTATGCTAATAAAATGATTGTGCCAGAAAAATAGTGTGAGAACTTTATTATATCAGCTCTCTCAGCATAATCTTGTGAGCTTTTAGTATGTTTTACGCAGTAAGGTTATGTAAGCGTTTTCAGACATTCTAGTATGGATGAGCAACTTTTGGAAAACGCTTGAAAATGCTAGTGTGGATGAGGAGCGTTTTTCAATGAAAACTCTGTTTTCAAATGTCTCCGGATTAATGTAGATGTAGCCTAAGAAGACATCGATTCCTTAAGGCAAAATAATTAAAGGGGGAGCAAATGGACCATTTGTTTAAAAATGAATGGGAGAAAATGTAATTCTTAAATTGGGGACTGTAAGAATGGACTTGATAACATCAAAGTCTGATATTATTGTCAGTAAATTGTATTTCTGATCTAGTTTTTTCTCTGATTCTTGTAATTTTTATTTTTTTTTTCCATTTATTATACACTTTTAACAGTTCAATCAAACATTAATTAACAATAAACAATAGTATACATATTTTGGGGTTAATTAAAAGTGACAGTAAAGACATGTATAATATTATGAGATTCCTATTTCAAACAAATGATGTAATTTTGAACTTTATTCATCAAGGAATCCTGGAAAAAATTATCATTGTTAATAAATGTTTCCTGAACACTTAATCATGAATGATTTCTGAAGGATCATGTGACACTGAAGACTGGAGTAATGGCTGCTGAAAATTCAGCTTTGCCAACACAGAAATAAATAAAATTTTTATATATATTAAAATATAGAACAGTTATTTTAAATTATAACAACGTTTCACAATATTACTGTTTTACTGTATTTTTGTTCAAAATAAATGCAGCCTTGGTGAGCATAAGAGATTTCTTCAATGCACGCCATAAGAACTAGTTGTTCAGTTTGGTTCCGTACACACTGCATAGAATTTCTGTAAATGCGGTTGTTATTACCTGAATTTTTCGGGAGTTAATACGGTTGTAGAATGCGGTTGTTACTCCCGTATTTTACCGAACTGTGTGTACGTGATTAAAGCACTAAAAGGTGAACTGGCAACCGGATTTAGCTGCAGTGTGTACGCAGCCAATATAACATTCATCTAGATTAATAATTGCTGCTATAAAACATTTGTTCATTGTTAGTTCATGATATCAAATACATTAACTAATGTTGACAAATTTAACCTTATTATAAGTGTTGCCTATTGAGTACAGAGAAAAGAGCTTCCTGCTCCAGGTTGTTACCAAGATGTCAGATGAGAGACTTTTTCCATTGTAAAGTAAATGGATGTATTTTCTGTGTTTAAAAAAAAAAAAAAAAAGCTGAGAAGCTGCACACAAAACGCTCATGATGTGGAATTTATGGGTTTATTTAGTTGTGTGAAGTGCATCAGAGTGTGACTCGGTGAGTGTACGTGTGTCAGCCGTACATTGGGGACACTAGTGTATGCTGGTAGGGTTCTCACACAGCTGCTGATCCATGAAAAGATTAAGTGCCTTGGGACACCTGAGCACAGCCACTGCTCAGCATAAACAGGCTTGGATAGACTCACACGCACTTAGCCTGTCTCTGTACACACACGTACGTAACACACACCATCTAAGTAAAGCTCTATACTTATTTACTAATGCCCTTCTTCGCTCTGCTGCTCACAAACACACACACACACACACACACACACACACACACACACACACACTGTATTTCAGTGTTCGCTAGACTTCCTGCTTTGTATTCTCTGCTTGTTTTCAGTGTACTGGTTTTGTGGTTTGTTTATCACTGGAGGTTGTTTGCTCCCTGGTGAGCAGTACTAATTCTCAAACAAACTCCTTTCCCAATTACCGCAGGATCCAGAGACGAGGCCTCACAGGCAGCTGCCACTGCTCTGATCCTGTTCACCAAACAGATTCACATTCACCCTCTAACTCCCAAGATACAGAACCCAGGCCTGGACCTAGAAACAAAGCACTTTCCCAGATTACTAAGACTCTGTGGCCCCAGGAATGATTTCCAACTGCAATTGCATGCTATTTAAAGTTGTTTTCAAATGTAGTTTTCCTAATCAGACTGCATTGTTTTTGCGGTTTTATCCCTGCCGAAAAGACCAGCATGAACTTCTATAGTTCTATGGCTTGTTAGATGCTGTTGTGGCTTATGGACCAGTATATCCATGCTTTTCACTTACAAAACTTGAAGACTTTTTCTGGTGAAGTTGATTGAGCTAGTTAACCCTTCAATGATTTTGGAGTCAGTAGACCTAATTTCTAAGAAACATACAGAGAAAAAAGGCGTTTTTTAACATCTTTATCTAAAAGTACACACTGTTCAAGTTATTTCTGAGGCATTTGCATTTTGCTATAATTTGAAAGATTGAAAGACTGCTAGAGACATTGGTGGATGAACAATTTTAGGACCTCTTTTGTAATGCCTGATCAAAAGAACCACAGAGTAACATTTTACAATAAGGTTTCAGTTGTTAACATTAACATTGTTAACTACATTAATTAGCATGCCATGAACCAACAATGAACAATACTTCTAAATTATCTATTAATCTTAATGTTAATTTCAACATTTACTAAAGGTGCCGTAGAACGTCTTTTCAAAAGATGTAATATAAGTCTAAGGTGTCCCCTGAACGTGTCTGTGAAGTTTCAGCTCAAAATACCCCATAGATTTTTTTTTTTTTTGATTTTTTTAACTGCCTATTTTGGGGCATCATTAACTATGCAACGATTCAGGCTGCGGCCCCTTTAAATCTCTCGCTCCCTGACCCCCGAGCTCTAGACTATAAGTGCAGTTATACAGTGCATAAACAAAGTTCACACAGCTAATATATCCCTCAAATGGATCTTTACAAGATGTTTGTCATTCATGCTGCATGCATGCATCGATTCCTGTGAGTATAGTATTTATTTAGATGTTTACATTTGATTCTGAATGAGTTTGAGGCTATATGCTCTGTTGCTAACAGGCTAATGCTACACTGTTGGAGAGATTTATAAAGAATGAAGTTGTGTTTATGAATTATACAGACTGCAAGTGTTAGGGTTAGGAGCTTGTGGCGACTACAGAGACCGCGTTTTTTTACAGTGTGTTCAGGGGACAGGCAGCTAGCGGATAGTAAGGAGATGTTTGCTGTATGTGACAAAAAATGTTTTGGCCTAAAAACGCGTGACATCACTTAGAGCACCTTTAACATACAGACATTTATATGACTTCTAATCAAGCACTGAATAGAGTACCCAATACTCTGGACTTGATTCAACCAATAGAACTGAATTGTTTGTGAAACGGTCACACCGGTGACCTGTACTGGGCGCCATCCAAAACTCATTCCGTCACTCATTTTCTATCAACTTAAAATTCTAAAATGTGGTTAGACTCATTTAACTTTTTAAGTTTCCCTGGAGTACAAGCTGGAAATTGGAGTAGAATCAGCAGTCATCTTAGCTCCCAGCCTCTGCATGAACACGTTTAACTCCTTTGCCAGTTCCTGGCATGGATTTGGAAGGCTAGGCTGACACTATCTTTCCAAGTATCTGCCATCATTGCAGCCCAGGCCAGTGACTCACATCAAAGGAGACTGTCCTGCACATCGTCTATTTGCTCCTGCGGGAAAAGAGAGCGATATGGAACCCCTTCAGAGCAAGTGAGAGATAGCTGCACAGCTGCTGTGGACATATCCTCTCCGCTGAGCTGCCCAGGAGCTTGGAACATCCTGGACTCTGCTAATACAGTAGAAATTATATTCTGCTTGAATATGATAGTTAAGCACATGTAAATTAGCTATGCTAAGGCATGATGATGGGGGTCTCTTGTAGGGTTGCAAACTTAGGTTGTTGCCCTTTTTCTAACAAAATGGTGCTGGTTGTCGTGCTGGAGCCAGTGTTGTCACTAACAAACATACAATTTTTTTTCCCTTTTTTTTTTTAAATTGCAATAAAATTAAACACAAATATTAGGTGTAAAACTTTGACTGAAAATTCTGAAAGTTTAAATTTCAATTTTAATTTGAAGTACTAAAATTACTAATTGAAATAAAATGTTTAAAAATGTTTAAAAAACAAACAAAAACTAATAAAAATGACAAGCACATTATATTTGAATTAGCTTTTATTTTTTATGTTTTCATTTTAGTTTCATTTATTTTGTAATTTTGTTAATTAAAACTATAATAGTAAACAAATAATACTACACTAACAATAGATGGAGCTGATTTTTTTATTATTTAATTCAAAGAGCACAACAGTTGCTGTATCCAAAAAAAAAAATCACATAAAATAAAGTAACGCTTTACAATAAGGTTTCATTAGTTAACATTACTTAACTACTTTAGTTAACATGAATTTAGAATGAACCATACTTCTCCAGCATTTATTAATCTTAGTTCATGTTAATTTCAACATTTACTAATACATTATTACAGTCAAATGCTATATTTGTTAACATTAGTTAATGCACTGTGAACTAACATGAACAAACAATAATCAACTATATTTTTATTAACTAACATTAACAAAGATTAAGTACTGTAAAAAATGTATTACTCATTGTTAATTCATGTTAGTTAAAGGATTAGTCAACTTTTAAATAAACTTTTCCTGCTAATTTACTCACCCCCATGTCATCCAAGATGTTCATGTCTTTCTTTCGTCAGTCGAAAAGAAATGAACGATACCAGACAAGGAATAAGGGTATTATCTAGCAAAACAATCTGTCATTTTCGAAAAAAAAAATACAACTCTAAGATTTATAAACACAAAATATCACCTTAAACGTACTTCCGGTTTCCGCATTCTTCAAAACGCTTATGCTATATGTCCTATGCCTTTCCTATTCTACTTACGGAACGAACGCAGCACCAGTTTAGTTTTTTTTTTTCCATAAGTAGAATAGGGAAGGCGTAGGACATACAGCATAAGCGTTTGGAAGGCGATACTTTGTGTTTATAAAGCATATAAAGTTTTTTTTTTTTTTTTTCCAAAATGACCGATCGTTTCGCTAAATAAAACCCTTATTCTGCATCTGGTATCGTTTAAAGCCTTTTGAAGCTGCACTGAAACTGTAATTTTGACCTTCAACCATTTGGGGTCCATTGAAGTCCACCATAAGGAGAATAATCCTGGATGTTTTCATCAAAAACCTTAATTTCTTTCACGAAAGAAAGACATGAACATCTTAGATGACATGGGGGTGAGTAAATTATCAGGAAAAGTTTATTTAAAAGTGGACTAATCCTTTAATACATACATTAATACATTTTTTTCCCCCTGTGAAAACGTGGAATGGTTCCAGATTGGGCACAGCACCTTGTAAGTGTTTGAGAGTGAAAACCTAAAAAAAAAAAAAAAAAAAAGAAAGAAAAAAGATTGCTGCTATATAAACATCAGAGCTTTTGTGACTCCTTTAAAGTGATACTTAAATTGAAGACTAAACTGAATTCCCATTCATATTCCATTCCCGAAGGCCTGATCGCTTCTTGCATCTCTCTCACCTCTCCTCCTTAACCCTGTGGGTAGTTTCACATGATTGCAGCATCTGCTCAAAACACTTGTTGGTTGTGGGGTGTAGCTCTCCTACCAAAATGAGCTATGCTTTGATCGCCATTAAAACGTTACTGTCGCAGACGATAGATATCAGTTCTCTCTTCCTTTCTGATCCCCTGCTCCTTGCCCGCTTCTCTCTCATGCCGTCACATTTATGTCACAGTGATTAGAGACAGATTAAAAAGTCATCAGGGAGCAGATGAAGGCTGTAACCATCAGTTCATCATGGAAGCTTCATCCCCCTACCCCATCTCCTGCTGACGAATAAATGTGTGTTTTTGGTACGCTGGGATTAACTCTGTAATTAGCATTTGATGCACTAACCGGGTTAAACCCTCTAACTGCCATGTTCACCGGCGCCTTGCTTACATTTGGAGGGCAAGAGAGAAGAGATAAGGACGAGATAAGGATGTGTCTTACGGACAATGCATTACACCCACAAAGTGGGATGGTTCATCTCCATCTAAAATTGTAATGTAATCTTATGAGACACATTTTCATTAGCAGCCTGTGTGCCCTCTCTCATTTACATGGCCAGGCTGCAGGGGCGTAGCAAGCATTGAAAATGAGGGGAGCAATTTTATAGATTACTAGGTCTGACTTTATGTTAAGTGTCTTTAACTATAGTGTGTACTAACATTTAAATTGATCTACAGTGCACTTATTGTGTACATATTAATTTGTACATTGTATTTATATATTTTTTTTAAAAATACCTGCATGTAGTTACAGCTGTAATTTATTTCTGTAATTACATCTATAATCAGTTTTGGGGTAACCAACCTGATCTCACGGCAATTCGTACGTATTTTATGAGGTGGCTAATTCATACGAATTTGGCAACTTGTAAAATCTGTATGATTTAACAAAAAACGTATGTTTTTTTGTAAAATCATACATATTTTACAAGTTGCCAAATTCGTATGAATTTGTACTAATGACTTACCTCTAACCCCGCCCCTAAACCTACCGTTCTGGGGTTTAGACAAATCGCATGAATTCATATGAGTGAGGTCGTATGAATTAGTATGAATCAGCCACCTCATAAAATACGTGCGAATTGGTCGTGAGTAACGCAAGTTACTTTTTTTCAAGTAGTTATGCATTACATTTAAATTTACAACATCAAATAAGTAAAGTTAGTTACTTTGTTTTCCCATTTGACTGTACCCATGTTAAGTGAAATTGGAATATAGGGTGCAGAGGCCTTGTGTGCGCTGTGTAAACAAGATGCTTATTGATGTTCTAAACTAAATCTGAGCATACATTTACTCAGCTCACTTGCACAAAAACTGATTTAGTATTTCTCAAAATCAATAAAAACAGTGTGATGTAAACTCAGAATATTACACAAAGCTTAAATAAATAAAACTACCCAGCAAACATTTAACCCTACCGCCGGGTTAAAACAACCCAATTGCTGGGTTTGTCCATTTTCAACCCAACTTGGGTTGTTTTTAACCCAACATTTTTTAGAGTGTAAGCAACAATGACTGTAGATAAACATCACCTTTGTGTTTCATTTTTTTTATATTTTTTTTATTTTTTTATTGCTGAAGTAAGGGTTGATGAGAAGAAGTAAAGCAAGAATAACATAATGCATTACTTTCCATAAAACAATAGTTACTTTTTAGGGAATAACACAATATTGTAATGCATTATTTTTAAGTAACTTTCCCCAACACTGTCTGTATTTACACTGTTGACCCTTCCCTTATCTTCTAACCCACTCTTAAACTGAAACCTGTCACTAACCTTACCTGTATCCAGGGCTTTCACTAGAGGGGCAAAAAGTGGTGATGATTCTGGGGCCCCCCGCAATTTCATCCAAGGGGTTCCCACAGCAACAACCCGCACCAGGGCCCCAGTAGCTGCAAAAATGTTTTGCAATACAACATTAACACAATAAGTGCACTGCACCTGACTTTTTTTTTTTTTTTTTTTTAGTAGCAGGTAAAGACAACTTATAGGCCTATATAGTATGATGACCCATTAGTAAATTTGTCCCCAAACTTTTAAATTAGCAGTCGGTCAGTCAAGAGAAATATATATTATTTGTTTTGTGTGTTTCTGATTTGTTTTGTGGGTGATGAATGTACAAGATAATCACTGCAATCCGACTATCTTCACCTACCAACTGCTTGCAGCAAATAAGTTAGGATAAAACTCAAAATGGAATAAATATTATGAAGACCCACACAGATGCTTATTAAATTCACCCATCCCCTTGGCGCTTGCCTCTTTATTTATTAGATTTGATTTGATTTGATTTGATTTTGACTAGCAGTAATGTGTTTAGTACTTTTAGCTCTGTTTACCACAGTTAACTGTTTAAACCCATTTCACAGTATTCTGGAAAAGATTCCATCTGTGTCTTTAACCACGCCGCAGCTGGCACAGTTCAGCTGAGCCAAAGTTGTGAGCAACAATTTTTGTAGTTTCTTTCCAAATCTCTTTATCCCATGACTCATGAGTGTACCTGTGGAAATAGGCATTGTGTCAAACTGTGTCATGTTTTCCACATGAGGTTGATGAGATTTTAAATACATGAGTTTTAGAACATTTAAATTTAATCTGAGTTTTAGAACATTTGGATTGTTCTTTTGCCCAGCCAGGTTGAACGATTTACTGTATGTGATTTGTACATCATGTTCAGTACACTTTCTGTTTTTAAAAACATTCACTAGCCCATCTTTTTGTATTTCTGTGCTACTTTATCTTCTCTCATGTTAGGGAGAGTGGATTGCTGCTCCTGTGAAAGGACTACCTGATTATAATTTTCAGGAAATCTTTAATCCAGCAGTTATGCAATTACATTTCCAAGAGGTGTTGTCCCTAAATGATTTCTGAACAATATAGACAAAATATGAATAGACACAAATAAGACAGTTGTTGTAAGATGATGACACAATTGTGGAAAGGACAGATTAGGCCATTGCAGTTTGATTGCAGACCTTTGGACAGTGACAAATCAGTCCGGGTCTTTTCTGAAACTTAAAGAGACTTGAGATTTCTGGGGTCTTTTTTTATTTTATTTTTTTCTTCTTCTTCTTTCAGAAAACCTAAGCAAAAGTAACCATTTGTTATTAATTTAATGATGTTGCTTTTTGGGAGAAACAGTTCTGGTAATAGAGAGAGAGATCTCATTGTGATTTTTCTTAGACCTTTTTCAAGCTGAACATATTTTTCCTGCAATATTTCCGTACTGTAGTCTTTACCCATGTTCAAAGGCAAAGTTTTTATTTACATGTACTGAGATCAAACCATTTCAAGCCTAATGTTGATACCAGCAGGCAACACTTTCAACACTTTGACATTTTAGTTTAACCCAGTGGTTCAGTAAACCTTTGATTATAGTGTGTGTCTGTAAATTAAGCAAAAGCTTAGCCGCTTCAATGGATGATTTAATTTGCTGCCTAAATTTTGGGTTTGATGCCAAATTTGGTTTTCAGAGGAGCTTAAAATTGGAATAATATTAACATTGATTATAATCAATAATAATGTCGGTGATTCACAGCTTAATCAAGAGCCATTTGACCCTGTTAATATAACATTATTTGTCATTTTCTTTAGGCCCAAATGTTTAAAACGTTTTTTTTGTTTTTTTGTTTTTTTCCAATATGTCCACCTGATCTAAAAATAATTTAAACCTCACAGTCATACTGTATATAACTGAACTGTAATTCCTTCGTAAACACTATACATGTATGTTTTACACATTTTAAGGTGATAAATTTACTAATTCTAATGATTTTTTTTTCTTCTTTTTTTGCACTCTCCTCATTGACCACCACTGGATCATTGCTGCTCTTCCTAAATGCAGGTAAGTCTCTCTGATTTCATTTACTTTGAAGCACAGTGCCACATATTCAAACATTTATATTTTAAGCCAATAGAAGTGACTTTTGAGGTTTGTTTTAGGCCTTGTGTTCAGTCTGAGCATGGAGCTGTTGGTGGAGATACAGTCTTTGCTTTGACATTAGTTGCTTCAGGTTGTTTGTGGGGAGTGTGGTTTTCACAGTAACTTGTTTGAAAGTGCAGTTTTTTTCTGCCAGCATAGAAAGTTGAAATGTTAAATATGTTCTTTCTCCCTTCTGCACTTTCCTCAGCTGCCCTCTTAATGTGTTCAGGACTGAACAGCTGAGATGTTGGCAGGCTTTTTTTTTTTTTTTTTAAAGCTATTATAAATCATTTGTATCACCTAACAGAATGGAAGCTATAGGGTCCTTGAGATTTCAGTGCTATTGCAAGGAAATACAGGACATATTGTTGGCATAATAGCTTGGTAAAGTCTGTTTTACAGAGCATGGAGAAAGGATTTCAAACTCAAATTTTACATATGTAGTTCATTGTGTTTTGCATGTGTGCCCAAAACTGCACAGTTATAGCCCATCCACAATACTGTCTGTTCTCTGCTCTGTTATGTTAGTTTGGTCATCTCTGCACTGTATCACTTCGCTAACTTTGGCCCGAGGCTCTGCCATACGACAGCTCCGCAGAGAAAGACTGAGATAGAGAGGGAATTGATACATGTCATTTTCAATGACCTTCATTATTCTGCCTAGTGTCATAGTGCTGATTTTCTGTCTAGTAACTGACAGTTTGGCTGTGGAACAGGCACTTGTACAAGTGTGCACTTATTTACATATGGTATATACATATGTCTTATATACATAATATGTCAGTCTATGTGGGTTAAATTTGAATTAGTGCAATAGAAAAATAGAGTGCCTCAGGGATGACGTATTTTTGTAGGCAAAACCCGGAAGCGAGTTAGCATTTTAGGACTTCCGGTTCCAACAGTAAAGTCTACCGGTTTTTGAATGGGTTTTTACTAAATCGCCTGAAATAAGGTCTGTGGTTAACAAAGCCTCTAAATACTCACATGTTGATCTATGACATAAAACACACCAGTTATAACCCGCTTGTGATTTTTTTAAACCTTTACTGTGTCTTAAAATTGGCAGCTGCTAACAAATTGGGGACTACTTCCTTTTGCGGGAACTTTAGACGTCATCAAAAACATCATTAGCATTTCTCATGAAAAAGTGGATAAGTATTCATAACAGCACAGATCAAAATCAGCGAGCATGTTTATAAATAAAGTTGTTTTCGAAATAAAGTTTGAGGAAGCTTGGTGGTGGTGACGTTGATCCGCGACCATGGTGTGCTGTAGTCCGTTTATAGCCTACTGTTAGCCTTTTATATCTGACGACTTTATTTAGGCTTCAAAATCTATAAATGTTGTGTTAACTTGTAAAGATTAACTTGATAGATAAAACATGTAAGTGGCATAACCCTTTGTTAAACACAGAGCTTATTTTCTGCGATTTTCCAAAAGTCTATGGGAAAAATGCATAGGCTTTCAATCGAGGGAACTGCTGCGCCGCTAACTTCCGGGTTGGCCTACAAAAACACGTCATCCCTGGGGTACTCTATAACATCAACTGAGCCTTCTCGCTCTCTTCTCTGTCACGGTGAAGTGACACACAATCACATCCTCTCTCTCACTCGCCTCATTCGCTCTGGTTAAATAGTACTTACTGTGCATACATTTTAGTCATTCCCGCAGGTTTCACGCTCACACCGAAAGTGCGCGCACCACTGATCTATATTAGTGAAGCGAACAGGCCATGCTCAGTCTCAAACAGAGACAGAAGTCAAACAGAGTCACAAGTACCAAAACGAGTAGCAAATACATACAAAAGTATGTCAAAACCAGTGGCACAGGTAATCTTGGCGAGTATACAGATAAACACAGTCAGTTTTGAATCGTTAAATAGCTAAGAAAGTGAACCCATGTCGGGTCCGTTGAACACTGTTCATAAACTCTTAAAGAGACAGCAGTCCAATATTCCTGCTGCTGTCTGTCATGTTAAAGGTCCTCTAAGTGATGTCATGCGCTTTTAGGCTAAAACATTTTTTGTCACATACAGCGGTCTCTGTAGTCGCCACAAGCTCCAAAAACGGCAACAAAAACAAGCCTGGACCACGAAACATAATAAACACGAAGCATAATAAACACAGCCAATAACCGCCAAGAATGATTTTAAATGCGCGTTCATGACTGTTTCAGGAAGCACGGAGGGGAGGGGGAGGAGGAGGAGGGAGGGTCTAGCTAGCCTCTGTTTTGTTTGACAACACTAAGAACGTCAACAGGAAGTTACTCCACCCAGGATCGCTTAGAGCACCTTTAATCAAAGAACAAAAGACATAGAAAATCAATTTCAGCTCTTGACTGAATATGTTTTATAACTTTAATGGTAAAAATTAATCTGTATTTATGTTAATGTTAATGTAAATGTAAATGTTAACTGTATGTGTCATTTTACATTTGATTACTTTAATTTCTGTAGTATTTCTTACCTGAAAAGAAACCCAGTTAACCCAAAAAACTTAGTGTCATAGCTTTTTATTCTATTGCATTTATTAGAGCTGTTTATATTTTATTACTGACTTTTACTTTTTCTTTTCTTTTTTTTTATGAAAATAAAACTTTGCATTGAAGAAAAGTAGATTTTTGTTTGTATATGTTGTCAATTATAGTTCTTAGAAAAAAAAAATCGGAAACGGCAAAAAAGATCGGTATCAGCCGATCTCACTAACAAAAAATCAGAATTTGGAATCGGCCAAGAAAATTGCAATCAGTGCATCTCTAACCATAATAATTCTTTCTATTATTTACAGTTTATTAACAGCTTGTGTAAATGTCAAGATGCACAGCATAATCAAAAGGCCAGTTAGTGTTTATCCAAAGACACCAGAACGTAGGATGATAAACAACATATTTATAATCTGTTACACTAATGGCAACATACTTGTTATGTAAAGATTCTGAGGTGCAATAGAGCATGTAAGAGCTGATGTGTCCAAATGCAAAAAGAACAAATATTGTTTGACTTGCTTTCTCTCTTTTTGTTTTGAGAGCGTTTGTACTTTTAAGACATTGTTGAATTTTCTTTCAGTGTCCATTAAAAACATGTGACTAGTATGGCACAATAGTTGGCATATGCCGGTGGTGATGGATAGCTTGTGAGGAAAGCTTTTAACAGATATCAATTTTGGTACAGATTTCTGGAAACCCTCTTTCTCTCCCTCTTTCAAAAGCATGCGCACATACTCTCAAAAGTATAATAAGTATAGTAAGAGCTGCCATTCAAAGGATTTCACTTCTGTCATTTATCTCTTCTTTTTCTCTCTCTCTCTCTGGTGGTAGTGTCAAAGGAGCAGAGAAGCACAGCAGTCAGAAACTTTGAGGAGTTTGAACTTATCTTTAACTTTTCCTTAAATGTGAACTTGTCTTCATCCACATTGACTACACTAACTTTGAACGTATATAAGTAGTTCTGTGTGTGATTTGAATCAATGAACCAATGTTAAAAGCAATGAACCGGTTCTAGTCAAACAAAGACAGAACACACAAACGACTAAAAAAAAATCTTTTTAAACACCAAGGATGTATCCGTATATATAGTCATACAAGATGCAAATAACACACTGGGTTGTCTGTCGTACATGAGATCCTACAGGTTCAGAAACAAGGTTTATAAGTCACAAAGAGCATCTGTGGAATTGCTGGGATCTCTTGTATTTTGAAAAACCAGAACAGTGTGTTCTACTAAAAGAATCTTTTCTTTTGGGGTTTGCATTGAAAGAACATTGTCATAGGGGCCATCCAGAGCTTGAGATGAACAGAATGTAGGACATACAGCAAGACAATGATCATGAATCCATAAAGGTTCAAGCTGTGTCAGCCAAGTCAAAACTGTGCTGAGACACGGCTTACATTTCAATGGCTTGTAGCTGCGTTATGATATACATAGGATGCATTTATTTGATAAAAAAAAAAAGTCTTCTTATCACTGTTGGAAATGATTGCGCCGCTTAATACTTTGTGGTAATATTTTCAGGATTCTTTGATGAATAGAAAGAATAGAGTTTTTTTGAGCATTTATTTAAATTAGAAATGTTTTGAAACATTACAATTGTCTTTACTGTCACTTTTAGCTATTTAATGCATTCTTGCTGAATAAAAATATTAATTTCTTTCTTTAAAAAATCTTACTGACCCTAAACATCTGAATGGTAGTGTATGCACTACAGTAAAAACAGTAATATTATGTAATATTATTGCAATTAAAAAAAAAAATTCTATGTTAATATATTTTAAAATTTAATATAGCCATTATTTCAGTCCTCAGTGTCACGTGATGCTTCAGAAATCAATCTAATATGCTGATTTGGTGCTCAAGAAACATTTGTTATTATTTTCAATGCTGAAAACTAAATATTATGCTAATATAATGCTAAATATTTTTGTGGAAATCGTTGAACACTACCATTCAAAAGTTTGGATTAAATAAGATTAACAGTTTTAGCACTGATACTAAGAACCATTATTAATAATTTATTACAAATAATAATTGATAATAATTAAAGGGTTAGTTCACCCAAAAATGAAAATTATGTAATTTATTACCTACCCTCATGTCGTTCCACACCGTAAGACCATCGTTAATCTTCAGAACACAAATTAAGATATTTTACTTGAAATCCGATGGCTCCGTGAGGCCTCCATAGGGAGCAATGACATCTCCTCTCTTAAGATTCATAAATGTACTAAAAACATTTTTAAATCGGTTCATGTGAGTACAGTGGTTCAATATTAATATTATAAAGCGACAAGAATATTTTTGAAGCGCAAATAATACAAAATAACGACTTATTTAGTGATGGCCGATTTCAAAACACTGCTTCATGAAGCATCGGAGCATAAATGAATCAGTGTGTCGAATCATGATTCAGATCAGGTGTCAGACTGCCAACGGCTGAAATCACGTGACTTTGGCACTCCGAACAGCAGATTCGTCACACTGATTCATATGTGCTCCGATGCTTCCTGAAGCAATGTTTTGAAATTGGCCATCTCTAAATAAGTTATTTAGTTTTTTTAGGCGCTTCAAAAATATTCTCGTCGCTTTATAATATTAATATTGAACCACTGTACTCACATGAACTGATTAAAATATGTTTTTAGTACCTCCCTATGGAGGCCTCACGGAGCCATCGGATTTCAACTAAAAAATCTTCATTTGTGTTCTGAAGATTAACGAAGGTCTTACGGGTGTGGAACGGCATGAGGGTGAGTAATAAATGACTGAATTTTCATTTTTGGGTGAACTAACCCTTTAAGAGCCTAATGAGCATAGTAAAATGATTTTTGAAGGAACATGTGACACTGAAGACTGAAGCAATGGCTACTGAAAATTCAGCCTTGGCATCACAGAAATAAATTACATTATAAAATATATCTTAAAATAAAAAGCAATTATTTTACATTGTAATACATAGTTTTGATCAAAATAAATGCAGTGTTGCCACCTTTCAGTCTTAACTAGCTAACCAAGTCCCCACCCTATCTTTCAGATTCTGTCCATTTTATCACAAAATTCAAACAATAAATACCATTTTGACGCCTTTTCATGTGGCGTGACAGATGACTGTATAGGCGCCTCAGTTCAAACTGCAGCGCGGAGGGCGAGTGAACACAATTAACCCTTGCTTACAATACAAACATTTTTTATTATTATTTGAGTGTTAATGATTATTTCTAAAAAAATAAATAGCAACTGAATTTAATAATTTGGGAACTGTTGTTAATTATAACCTTTATTATATAAATTTAAAGACAAAGAAACGGTTCAGTAAAACATTGTTTAATTAAAAAAAAATAATAATTGTTTTCTCACCCTGCTGAACCGAACCCGTACAGAACCTATATATATATATATATATATATATATATACACACACACACAGGCTCTGAACCACTGATTTGACATTTTTTGTGTTTTTTTGGCCCCAAAAAGTATTCTTGTTGCTTCAGAACATTAAGGTTGAACCACTGTAGTCACATGAACTGTTTTAAATATATCTTTAGTAACTTTCTGGGCATCTGAAAGTGTTAATTGTCTTGCTGGCAATGCAGGCCTCACTGAGCCATTAGATTTTATCAAAAATATCTTAATTTGTGTACCGAAGATGAAAGAAGATCTTACGGGTTTGGAACAACATGAGGGTGAGTAATTAATGAGAGAATTTTTATTTTTGGGTGAACTAACCCTTTAACCTGACAATCCTTAGTGAAATATAAAGATCAGCCCATAATATAAGTCAGATTAATGCAAGGCTACAGATGTTTCCCAGTCTTTTGAAGTGCATTAGGACAGTGAAAATGAAGGCCTTTTAAGTGTGAACTGAATCAACAGCATCACCTTTCATGCTGCCCGATCCCGAGTGCACAGAGATTGCAGGAAAGTTTGCAGAATGCATTGATGAAAATGTATTACAAAGGCCGTAATCCACAAATGGGTCAAAACTCCTCATTCCATCTGCCTTATAAATGTTGATCTGCGGCTAGGGTAATCTCTCTCCTAGGTGCCAGTGCTAAATGGCTGCTCAGGGGATATCAGGGCTTAACATGTCATGGTAGGGGGTGATTGCTGTGTTATGGTAAGAGGTGAAAAGGAGGGTAAGGAGGCAGTTTGTGTGGTGACTGATTGGTGCTGATGAGCCGCGAGACTCTATGCATGAAGTTATCTGTTGAAGGGGAGCGAGAGTGTGTCTGGATTTAAAATAAGAAGTGATGAAAGAGGTGTTTGTCGAGGCGCCACATCGTGACCGGAATCCACTTGTGAACTTGTTAGCACTGAGCATTCAGTGTTTGAGGGGATCAGAGGAAGGGGGAAGATCATCTTCGGGTGTGTTAAAATGCAATAACGTTAGAAAGAGAGCTGGAGTGCTGTCGGTGAACTGCCACCGTGGATTGACTGAACGGCGAGATTGTAGTATAAATAGAGGGTTTTCTCATCCTACTCTCCTTTTTTCTGCCTTTGCAGTGACTTCTCTTTATCTTTCCATCTTTTTTTCCCTCATATCACGTCACACGCCTTTTAAGATTTGTCATCAGTGGCAGATGGAGAAAAGAAGAGGATCTAAAAAAAGCTGGTGTTGGCAAGATAAAATGAAATGCTTTCAAGAAACTTTTGCTCTGCCATTCACTCCTTCTCCGCCCCATGTGACTACCTTTTAGATTGCTGGGAAGGGGGAAAAAAGAAGAAGAGAAAGGTATACAAGAAGAGAGTGTGTCATTTTCCAGAGACTTTCCAGAAGGCTTTCCTCTACCTGTCAAAAACAGAGAAATCTAGAGAAGCTTTTTTTTTCTGTTTGAGGGAAGAAGATGAGTGTCAGACAAGAGAGAAATCCTGTCGTCCTATTGATCTTGTTCTGTCATGAAACAGCCGCCGTCTGAGTGTAGCCATCCTCCCACTCCTGTATCAGAGGTTATAGATATCAGAGAATTAAGCCGCTTAAAAGGCTATAAAAAGTTGTTTATTCCCCAATGCAGCGAGGGCGTCAGCCTACAGGCTAGGAAAAGGAAATGGCAGTTTGGTAAAGGAAGCTATGGAGTGTGTATGTATACAGTACATGCACAGCTCTATGATTCCTTCTGTGGCTGGATGCTGCTTTCTAAACGTCTCTGGGCTGTTGCTGGTTCCTGGTCTGTTGGACTTCAGCACCACACCGCCACCATCTCATTCGTCTCACTGCCATTCCTGACGGAACCAATTTCGCTCGGCTCACTGGTTCCAGAGCGTGAAAGTGGTTTGCGTGCATGAAGGCACCGGCCGAGCCCCCGAGCTTGCAGTCTCTGCCCTGCAGTTATGACCTCCCTGTTTATCAGCGGCCAACTCACTTGCTAACTGGGATGATTTCTTGTACCTCAGAGTGGCCAGATTCTGACTTCACTACTATGTGATTGGTCAAGCTTCATAATATGGGTGATGTAGAGTTACTCCCCACCAACAGGATTGTGTGGATTACAGTGCTTAATTGATTCTTGGGACATTTAACTTTCCTGGGTTGCCAAATCCTCGATTCCTGGGTGAAAAATCAACAAATCGGCAGTGTTGGGCAAGCTACTCAGATCAAGTGTTGGTGTCCAAGCCAACAACTCTACAGAAAAATGAATTGACATGGAAGCTAGTTACAGAGTATGTATACAACATGTGTACACCTCTATTCTAAACATCTCTGGGCTGTTGTGGGTTCCTGGTCTGTTGGACTTCAGAACCACACTGCCACCCTCTCATTCGTCACTTTGCTGTTCCTGACGGAACCAATTTCACTCGGCTCACTGGTTCCTGAGTGTGAAAGTGGTTTGGAGGTGGTTTGTGCGCATGAAGGCACCAGCCGAGTCCCTGAGCTTGCAGTCTCTGCCCTGCAGTTATGACCTCCTTGGTTACAAGCGGCCAACTCGCTAACTGGGATGATTCCTTGTACCTCGGAGTGGCCAGATTCTGACTCCACTGCTGTGAGATTGTTCAAGCCTCATAAGGGTGATGTAGAGTTAGTCTCCGCCAACAGGATTGTGTGGATTACAGTGCTTAATTGATTCTTGGGACATTTAACTTTCCTGGGTTGCCAAATCTTCCATTCCTGGGTGTAAAATCAACAAACTGGCAGTGTTGGGCAAGCTACTCAGATCGAATGTAGGTAGCCAAGCCAACAACTCTACAGAAAAATTAACTGAGATGCAAGCTGGTCAGACTACAAGCTTCATGTCATCTGGCTGCATTTATGCTGCTTTTTTATGAATATGAAATATTAAAACTAATTAGCAGCAATTTGATGCCAGGTGCTGTATGTGAGAGAAATAAGCTAAAGTACCACAATTTCTAAATATTCTGTCACAATGTAAGGCCCGCCTAATAGGTCCAATGACGGTTTCCCACAGGACGGGGAAGGTTTAAGCGTGTATGCCTTTTCAGCGTCTCTGTGAAGTTCACTTAATTTCACTCGTTTAATCTGACTCCAATTTCAAATGATTCTTATTCTAAGGGTTGTGTCTCCAATTAGAAATTAATCATTTGTTATGTATTAATTTAGATATTCGATTATTCTGATTACCTTATATCTTAAATTATTTCGTTCACTGCAGTCCCAGTATCGCTTTAGAAGAGTTACTTCGGCCGATTTGAGCACTCTTCCCGGACACAAACTCGTCAGTCTGACCTTAAACATTGGATGCAGGGTAAATATCTACCTTTAAGTCGGTCGCGCTCTGCTTACTCGTAACAAAAAGCATAGTTTTGATATATTTACGAAAACTGCAACTTATTTAAGGCAGTGATTGTCAGAAATCGAAATGGACTTAATTGACGTGCCCTATGCTCCATCTATTAAACCTTTCGTATGACCAATCCTGAACACAGATTTGAGGTAATACCTTCGCTTTGATCTACTAGAAATAATGGATTAAGAATAATACAGAATCAACCAAATATAACATTTTATTTGTCAAGTAAAAATATATCATGCCAATTACATTACAATTGCAAGCCAATTCAGAAATGATAAATGCATAACATCGATTACTCAAAGAAATGCATATACACAGGGATGGGTGAATGTCCTCAGACATTCACCCATCTCTGGGGGGCCTCTCCTACAGATGATCCCCCCTGACTGCTTTGCTCTTTACCTTTTATACCAGAACCAGAACAAAAGGATCGTAAATGTTTATTACACCAACACCTGTTTTGGGGGAGAGGAGAAGAGACACCACCCAAAAAGAGGACAGAATTTTCCTTAATTTTCCATCTTCTTCATGATTCTAGTGACTGCTGTGAAATTGAGACCGTTTTACCAATCGCACTGAGACAAATTAAATGATACCAAACATGAAAAGGGAAAAACAATAGATACAAAAGTTCCATTATATGTTTTGAATAACTTTCAGTGACTTGAGGCAGGGGGAAGGAGAGTTTGTGTGTGTGTGTGTGTGTGTGTGTGTGTGTGTGTGTGGGTGTGGTGGAGGCGTTGTCCTTTTGCTACTTCTTTGAGATCTTCTTTCCAGATTAAAGTTTTATTACTTTATTGCAGGACGCTTTATCTCAGTTTTTGTTTAGCAGGAAAATCAGGCCTTACAACAACTTAATTTCATTACATTCTATACACTTCAATTGGTAATAGAAGTTAATTTCATCATTTTATGAGCAATCTTTGTTGACATAACTAACTGGACTGTGGATTTCTAGCTCCCAGCATGCTTTCATGAGATTGCATTAAGTAAATGCTACAATTAAGTTATTGCATTGTTTTTTCAGTAATAGGAAAAACCTGGTCATGTTCGATGAAGAGTAATTAATACAGTTTAAACCATTTAAACATTAAAAATACATCCTGAATCACTGATATAATCTTCATCATAGAATACACTACACAGAGTTCACAGTTTGAACGTTCTGGTTTCCTTTATTTTCAAGGTCTGAGCTGAGGTAAAATATCCATTGCAGCTTTTAAGACAGGTACACACCAAGCTGACGCAGATGAACTAGTCGTGACGAAAGCAGACTGCGGGGTTGGCTCACGTCGCAAGCTTTTAATTGTCTCAACTTATAGACTACAACCTCTTAATGCTTTAAACATAATCAGCCATTACACCTGCAGTGAAATTCATAATCAGTTGAGGTATTGAATCATAATCAAAGGCATTGTTCTAAGCAAATCGTCATAACTGTGAATGCACTCTAAATATATGAGTACTTGCTGGAATAATATTTATGAGATGGCAAGTTACGGCAAGATTTATGAATTCATTCAGGTAGAACAAATACATTTTGAGCACAACTGTGTTATAATAATAATTAATAATTATTATTTTATTAAAATGTGTATGTGTATATATACATATACACACACACACACACACACACACACACATATATATATATATATATCTATATATATATATATCTATATATATATATATATATATATATGAAGAGTTTCGTTGCAAAACGAGATAAATCCGTTTTTAACATTTTTGTCAAAACATGTTTATTATTATGTTATCATGTTATTATTTTGTTTTATGGTGCTACTTAGCTGTATTTTTTAAGTTATGAAGGTTTAAATCAAAACAAACCAACTGCAGTTGAATTGATATTAATTGGAATGCACAACCAAAAAACAAGATTTTTGAAAAATTAAAAAAATGGATTTATCTCGTTTTGCAACGAAACTCTTCATATATATATATATATATATATATATATATATATATATATATATATATATATATATATATATATATATATATATATATAAATTAGAGAACAGTTTAGAAACACTTGATTTTTTCAGAAATATTTAATTGTTTGAAATTTAGAGGCTGATTAGCTGTTCTACTAGCATGTTGTACAAAATACCAAGGTACTTCAACGAAAACCTTTTATTTTGTGCAAAACACAGTGATCAAAATTAGAGAACAGTAACCATTGAAGCACCAAAAAAACAAAACAAAACAAAAACATTAACTAATATTTGAGGCTTACTGCAGTCAAAAATTAGTAGGAAGTGTAGACCCTGCCATGTAGCTGTATAATATGCCCAACTCCTGCAGCAGAAAATGTCCCCCAAACCATGACACTTCCTCCTCCAACTTTCACTGACTTCTTTACACACTTTGGGTTCAATCTTTCCCCAGTTTGATGCTGAACATAATGTTTCCCATCAGACTCAAATAAATTAAACTTGCTTTTATCACTAAAGTGAACTTTGGACCAGTTCTCCTCTGTCCACATAACATGGTCCTCAACAAAGGTTAGTCTAGCCTTTTGATTCTTTCTGCTGTTGAGAGTCTTGATCACTGTAGAGTGAGCTTTCAGTCCGAATTCTCTTAAACGATGATACACCGTATGCCGAGACAGATCCTTACCATGTTCAGCTCTGAACTGGCGAGCAATTCCAGCTGCAGTGTTGAACCAACTGCTCATTGAAAGTCTCCACATTGTCCTGTCCTTTCGTGCATTGTTCTTACATGGACGACCAGCCTTTTTGGGGGACTTAAATGAATTAGTGTCTTTGTAAATCTTCAATATTCTAGAAATTACAGATTTGGAACGACCAACTTCTCTTGCAATAGCTGAAAGGGTCATCCCTTTGGGCTTCATCTGGACAACCTGGTGTCGTAGGGTTTCAGGACTGAGGTTAGGGGTGGACCTTCATGCATATTTTTTTTTTTTTCTAGTAATTATCCGTTTTTGTGAAATTCACATTGTACAGATGCATACGAAAACACCACCACATAATATAGTTACATTTTCCTGTGAGATCAGGAAATATTGACAATTATTTATGGAGTATCTTTGAGGTATTTATCACAGGGGAAGAATTATTGTGTACAGCAAGTGCACATTAGGACTGTAATGAAAATGATATTGTTGTGAATTTGGAGTGTTACATCTCTTTCAGCCAAAGGCACCGTTGAGCTTTATTGAATGGCAATATCTCAATGACTACAACAGAGGACAACTTCAACTGCATCAAAGTCTTAACGCATAATATGAGCCGTTTCACATGAAGACAACAAGAAAATTACAATTTTCTTTTAATTCAACAATTGATAGACCAGCACCAAATGCATTACACTGCCATACAATAACTGACAGCTGTGTCTTTTCCAACTTATGTCAGGGCTTCCTTTGATTGAACACGGCAGAGCTGTTTCACAGTTTGAAATCTCAGCAAAGAGAGAATATTGCTCTGAGGATAGCGCATCCCCTGAAGAGTCATGTGATGGCGTGCTGATGAGCAAGAGTGTTTTTATGCGTGCCTTGTTTTTGGGGTGTGAGTTTTTACCGTTGCCTTTTATGGTCAAAGAATGAGGCACAGCGCCTCACAGGTGTATATTTACACTTGTGTGTTTACACAGATTTCTGTGAGATTGAGCAGATGAAACTGAATACAACCTGAGTTTGTCTGTCTGTGTGTGCACTGTAGGTTAGTTCTCTGCTACTTTTATGACAAGAAATGCTACATTAAACATCTCCGAAATAACTCATAGGATGACACAGTCATGCTGGAAGAACCGTGAGATAAAGGACATTTATTGTAGAACTGTTATGTGATTTACCCTGTAACAGAAAGCAAATGAATTCAGAATGGTGACACTGATGTTGTGCGCTTTCCTGTAATGCGGTAAATTTTTGCACCCCATGTGGCCGTCTGCGCCGGATTTTATGAGCTCTGCTCTAGCACGAGGAGGAAAAAAATGAAAGAGAAAAAACTGTGTGTTAGGAGACAGAAAGGTCTCTTGCTGCATCTTATTTGCATATGAAAGTCTCTCATCTCTGGCAATGCCTTTCCCTGGAGCCCCAGCTGGCAGAAGGGCAGGAGGGGAACACCTGTGGGGTAGTCTGTCGGATCCCTCTCCTCTTTTCTCACCTAGTTTTACCAGAAAGCAGACGTTGAGGGAGGGACTCAAGCTGGGCTTTGAGCCCCCCTGAGGTTCACCGTGACAGGGTCTAGCTGTCTCTGTTAGCATGAGGGTTAGAGCATGCTGACCTAGGTGGAGTTCATATAGAACTTCTCAGTATGGTTGATAGTGTACACAGGCTCTGAGGGGCAGCTCATCTCAATAATAAATACATTTCAGTATGCATCTTTTTTAAATTCATAATTTATGAAAGAAAAAAAAAATGTACTATGTACTCCAATGTGTCAAAAGCATCATATAGCTCAGATAATCATGTATTATATGTCATTTGAAAGGTCTCACAGAGTAGAATACAATGAATACAATACATAATTGTTTTGGGCTTTGACTAACCTTGTACGAGTTATTGTACATGAAGCCCCGCAAGACCCATATGTAAATAATAAACCGATGCATTATTTATGTCACGGTTTGGCTTGTAACTTCAAGAAACATACTCCGATTGTGGAAATTGGACATCATTATTTACAGCAGCTTCTCACGATTAAAATGAGTCCAACATCAGCATAATCTACTGAGCCGATCACAAGATATTGATCACGCAATTATGACACACAAAACCCCACAGGCGCAAAGATGCTAACTGAAACTAAAATGTAGCTATCACTTGGCATTTCTGCTTATAACTTCATGAAACATGCATAGATTGTAGAAAATTACTTGCAGTGGATTCTCCCTCAGTTTATTAGCAGTTTCTCAGCAAGAGAATGTTTAAAAAAATTTTAAATGTAAAAAGTTTCCTTTCAAATGATACCAGAGAGAGAGAGACAGAGAGAGAGAGAGAGAGAGAGAACCTCTGAAAATACCCCCAGGGCTTAAGGGGTTAAGAAGCCAGATTTAGTCAGCAACAAATCAGCACTCCATGCTTGAGACCAGCATCCACAACATATGCTGGTGACCAACAATACTGGACTTTTTTCATACAAAATATGCCTTTAAATAAATTTGCTCTCAAAAAGTTCACATCCCAAAAGCAAAAGCAAACACAGAAATGCCCCCCATGCTTATTTATATCTTTGATGAGGATTGATAGAGGGATTAAACTACTATCCTTTAAACAAATAAAAAAAAACCTTTCTCTGATTTGGGCCTCAGCTTGTAGACAGACATATATGTAATTGTATAGCTTGGCTATAGCATGTACTGTATTTCTCATGTTTACGTGTAGCTCTCCTTGTTTGACCACCCGCTGCCAAAACACACCAACTAATCTCCTGCCATTTCAACTTTGACTGTTTTGACACAATATACAAATAATGTCACTCCGTAATCTTCTTAGCATCCAGCACTAACATCATCTCTGCGCCCTTTTCTGAGAACCAGTGCCTTTTTCAATTTTAGTCTTTTCTAATCCTATCATCCCTCATATGAAGCATCACATCATCTGACCCATGTCATGCCCAGACATGCTCAGCAGACGCCAGATAGGAAGTGAGTCATCACTGAAGGCGTTGATATAATGACATCCATATCAGGGGCTGATTTGCTTTCGTCCTTGTCCTTATTTAACGTGTGTATTGAAGCTCCCATCCCTATTTTTTTAGGGTACTAATGGTGGGAGCAATAAAGCTAGATTGCACTCATTGTTAGACAGTCTCATAAAGGGGGAACACACACACTGATTGCATGATTGTGTACTTGAATAACACTTTTTTTATCAATGCACACCAATTCGAAATGGCACAAAATGTCTTGGTGAGTTATATAAATGAATAAAGATGGCATTGTAATTCTTACAGTGATCTGACAGGGCATTTGAGGGAACGCATAAGCTCCAAGAAATGTGTGATTTGAGAACAAGTAGGAATATAGTAAATTGGATTTCTGCCAGCCTCTCTGAGATTCTCAATGGCATCTGCATGTGTTAGAGCATGTTTTGGCAAATGTTAAATTTACATTCACATTACATTTACAAACCTTTGTTCTTTACCTATATGTCCTTCAAACACACCATCCTCTTTGATAAAATTTTTGTAGGCACCATTTACTCCTACTAGAGAAAAGGTATGCTTTGGGATGGGGGAGAAAATTCAAGAGCTCTCAAAACTGCAAGAGGTTGCAGAATAGTAAGATTGATTTTAAAAGTATTACTTCCTGTTCTGAGTAGTTAGCAGAGACTAATTGAATCTAGGAAAAGAGGCCAAAATGGCATCTGAAGCACTACTGTGAGTGTTCCAGAGAGAATCTCTTCAGCTCCACATTTGTGTGCTGACTAAACACTCCAAAACACCACCACTGCGCACTTGTCATGATTTTGTCGTCTGAGACGAATTTTGGAGATTTTAAGATTTATTTTGTCACAGTCTTGGGTTGCTTGATGTAACATGCTCAGCTATACTGCCCATCAATTGATTTTTCAATAAATCTCTGACAAAATAATTTTGGGCCACAGTCCCATAGCAAGACTGCTGCCCTGACGTCTAATGAAGAACCAATAGGAGTGCAGATTACATATTGTGTTATAATTTGAACCATAAATTACTTTTTTTAGTTTTTTTATTATTGTACTATCAAAATTATTATTATTTTTTTCTCCAGATAATGTCACATTTTGCCCAGCCACAAATCTTAACATTTGCATTTTGCATATATAAACATAGACTGATGACTGCTCAGCCAACACTGTCAGCTGTGACCAAAGTCTTAGTTAGGATGTGTAATGTACAGTCTGGCATGGAAGAATGTTGGTGGAAACAGTCTGCCATGGCTTTTGCCCAAGATTTCATTGGGATCAAATCCGATGATCTGACAAGCAACAAACACATCGCAGTCAACACCCAGCTTTAGTCAATGGCTCTGACACTCTGTCCGTCCGCTGCTCGCATGCTAAGCTAATTGCATGTTTGGTTTGCGTCCACTTGTCCATTTGGTTTTGCTGCAGATGGACACAACACTGGAGCTAAATGAAAGCTGAATATTGGTGCCACAGGTCTGCTGGTAAAACAAACCACCGGGCTCAAGACTCACAACTCCAGGGCTCCAAGCCCATCCATGCATTAGAGAGCCATCTGCCTGCACCGTAAACAGATATCACGGGTGCTGCTTATCCCCTCTCTCTTCTCAGCACATTTCGGTGAGACTCCCCTGAGTTGCACAGACTACAGGATGAGTAATATGAAGTGGCAAGCATTTATTCTCTGAATATTGATGTTCCTTGTCTTGGCGATGGCGTATTCCCTGGTGCTGGTCATTTGGAGAGTACTGTCCTTGCTTTGAACTAAGTCGCTCATGTTTCTGTTCCTGCAGCTCCCCTTTTCAGTGATTGGATGGCTGATGATGTCTGTTTACTTTGCAGCCCAAAGCCAGGATTATGTTTCAACACAATGCTGTTATTTCGTTATTGACCGTAAACTGACCTATTCCTTGCTGCCTGTCACTGTGCCCTTTTTCTAATCTCCCATTTCTCTCTAAATACTTGATCTCATTCACTAATAATTGCATAATAATTTAATAATAATAATGAAAATACTTATAAAATAAATTCTATATATAAATGAAGAGCTCTTTTCCAAAACTCTATAAATCCATTTGAATAGTTTTCATGAAAATGACATTATTTTTTTTTTACCTAGACCTATACATTTTGTTAATATTCAATTTATCCTGTTAAAATGGTCTATTGGCTCAGTTTGAACATGTTAAACAATGATTGTTAAATGAAACAACAATTTTGTTGATTATAAATTCAAAGTTAATTTTTATTGTTTAAAAACGCTACAAATCCATCCTTTTTTTAGCCTTTTTATATAAAAACATCTAGAATCTCAGTATTGAAAGAGTGACTATATGTTTTAAACAGTTTGATTGATACGATGTCACACACTTGCACACGCACACACACACACGCACACGCACACACACAAACGAGGCCAGTCGAGCCTCTTATAAAGCAGCCGTGAGTTGAGCACTTCTTCTTAGCCTTTTTATATAAAATCATCTAGAATCTCAGTATTGATCGGGTAACTATAACTAACTAAACAGTTTACTGAACAGGTTGATCGCCTGATACGATGTCACACATTTGGGCACACACACGAGGCGAGGCGAACCGAGACACCCTTATATTCAAACGAACCTATCTTGGAAACCGAGCCGAGTTGGCACTCCGGACTCTGGCCCCCAGGTGTAGGTGTCACTAGTGATGGGACATTTGAACCGAGGCTTCGGAGCTTGTGTCGAGCATAAATGGGCGTAACAGATGAAGCGTCGATTCGAGGCTTGTGTTGGGAATGTAGAAATCACGTGACCGATGACAAACGAGGCCTCGGTTTGTGTGGAATACGTCATCGGTTCGGTTTGAGTGTCGCTTTCAGATAAAGGGGGTTCGAAACACATGCCACCTTGTGGGTGTTTCAGGAGTAGTAGAACCAGAAGTAGTAGTAGAGTGTCGGAGAGTCAGAGTTAAAGAGTTGTGTCATTGTTGTTATTGTATTATTAGAGCTATATTATTACATTATATTAGGTTATATTAGGTTTGTATGGTATAATTTATGAATAATTAACTATCTGTATGTGTGTGTGTGTGTGTGTGTGTGTGTGTGTGTGTGTGTGTGTGTGTGTGTGTGTGTCTGAGCCAGTTGTCTCTGCACAAGTAAAGTCAGACAGAGAAAATACATATTTTATTTTATACCCAGGCAATGCACAAATGTCTGTTCAGGTCATAGGCTCAGGATTAATTTTGTCTGCTATTTCTTTGCACAGTAGCTAGGTGTCACTAGTGAGCAATGCTGAATGAAGCTTCGGGTAATGAACCTTTTGGTGAAGCAATGGGTTGCGAAGCCTCAGTGCTTCATGAGGCTTCATTTTCACATCACTACGTCTCACTGGCTCATCCAGGCCATCAAAAGTGTTAATAGAGTTTAAAGCACTCATTTTGAAGACTGAGCAAAAACAAGCTCCCTCGCTTCAAAGAACCACCATGTTAGATTGCATCGAACGCTCGCCGAATTCTGATTGGTCGAGAGGACATATCGCATTTAGGCTAAAAACAGGTTCGGCGCTTATAGCGGTTTGGAAAGAAACTGCATCTTGCAGTACATTTTAAACAAGGAAATATAGCGATTTGGCATGAAAAATTGATGGAGAAGAGTATAGGTTCAGTACACAGCAAAATGGCATGACAAACTCATTTTTTTTTTTTTTATTTGGCGTTTATTGTGTTTTGGAAAAGAGCTCTTTAAATATACATTAAATATATATATATATATATATAATAGCTTGATATGTTTAAATTATGACATAAAAATGTATTATTATAATTGTATCATACTGTACATATTATATAAAATTGAGTTCAAAATGTTTAAAAATATTTTTTTTATAAAATATAGAAAATTATTTTATAAAAATAGATATATACATTTATAAAATACATTTTACATGATTTTTTTTTTTACATACAATCATGTGGTTTGATTTGAGTTGGTTCTAAATTTAGAGAATTTAAGTGCAAACTTATCGATAAATCATAATTTCTGTGAAAATGTTTGCACTCTGGTTTAAACAAATTTTATGCACAAAGGTTAGTGAATGAGACCTCTGCTGTCTTTTTTATGTTCTTTCAGCTTCTGTTCTTTATCTCTCTAGTTCTTTCTCTTCTTGTCCTTCTCTAGATGGCGCGTGTATTATTCAGTATTTAGATTTTAGTTGATAGCATCAGTGACTTGTGTAGACATAGGTCACTGAGAGTCGTCCACATCCCAAGTGCCAAAATATCACAGCAACTCAAGCAAAACGGAGCAGAAAACAAGGGAATGTGGAGCCGTGCAGTAGTCCTCTGTCTCTGCTGCCACGTGATGCTTCAAAGGCAGCAGATAAGACCTCTCATCTTTCCCAGACATCATTGATGGAGAATGAGGGCTCCACCTCACTTTTCAGAAAAAATATATTGAGACAAAGCCTTGTGATGGTTTGAAGTCATTTGTGCAGAGTCCTTCTGAACCAGAGGGGTTTTCAAATGAGAAAATCAGATGATTGTGCCACATTTCACTTGCAGCCTGAAGAATAAATCATTCATTTCTAATGGAAGTCAGAGAGTGGTCATGAATATATAAAGAAAAGGGCAGAAATCAAATCTCTTTATGACCACAAAAAACTGAATTTCACTCACTGTAATCAAAAGGACTGACAGCGGCCTATTATTTTTAAGATCCAGAGAGAGAAGTTTCTAATGAAAAAGCCGTTTAAACACCACAGGGAAAATTAACCTCAGCTTGTTTCATTTTTTGCCCCTCTTATGGGCACTGTGCTGCTGTCTCCAGTTTTTAGAGTTCTGCCAGAGTGATGAGCCGGCCATGATTCACATGATACTTCTACATGCCACAAAGGTCTTGTTATGCAGCACTGTCAACAAAGCCTGTTCCATATAGAGGTGGCTACTGTCGATTCTGTATTTAATCATGCGATTTGTGAATCATTGTTTACCCCATCTGTCCACACTTTGATGCACAGATACTTTTTGAATGCGAAAACCTAATCTATTAAGGATGCTAGTAGACCACAATATAGTGCCAGATACATTATAAAGGAAATGAAGATAGACCACTTGTACATATATATGCATATATATGTATGTATATGTATATGTATATATATATATATATATGTATATGTGTATATATGTATATGTGTGTGTGTGCGTGTGTGTGTGTGTGTGTGTGTGTGTGTGTGTGTGTGTGTGTTCCTCAATAAGAACAGTTTTTTATAAAATATTGAGAGGGGGCAAAATAAATATGATTGCAGTTTGCATCTTGATTTTATGTGTTTTTAGAATTTTTTTTTTTTTTTTTATTAATAGATATTCATTTACATTATCATTTGGGTTATAGTTGGGTTATTTTAATATATCCATAATAATATATTAATGGAACTTTACTTTTAAAATATTTAAATATTATTATTTTTTTCTATTATTTTTACTAACGATTATGAAGATATTTGTACAAAACTGTAGATGGAATATATATGTATATTAAACACTGCCTCAAATCATCAGTTCTGCTGTATTGCATGACCAAATATGCAGGCATGTGGCAAAGAAAGTATCTGTACTTGTATCCTGTCTGTGAAATATGGTATCAGTGCATCCTTGCAAACTATATTGCCCTCTCTCTTTCTGACAGTGTTGAGAGGAGAGCTGTCATTGTGTGTATATGGTTCAGTGGGGTAGTTAAACTGTGCATCACCTGCATTGCAGGGTGAGCTAAAATTAGAATAGTCTTAGGGATGAAGCTGAGAGTGCCTCTTTCATCCCTCACACCTGTCCTGATAACTGCTGTAACTAACCCTCTTTCTCTCTCTCTCACACACACACACACACACACACACACACACACACACACACACACACACACACACACACACATACACACACAGTCATGAGAGATGACTGGATGGAAGTGGACAAGTAAAGGAAGCAGATAAATGATGAATGAAGCATTCCCATAATAAGGAGAATGGATGTATGGATGGATAGTTGGATGCATGGATGGATGAGCAGACGGATGTGCACGCAAGCCCACGCATATGTAGATAGACAGCTACATACAGTTCATACATGGATACTGAACATTGGGTGGACAGATAGTCAAGAAGGAGATAGAAACAGCAGGGGATGCTGGGATGATTCTGCTTGAGTTCAGTCTAGTTGAAGACTGTTTGTGTACCTGCAGCATGCATGAAGCTGATCTGTTGTACTGTGCGTGGTTCATTTCTAATGAGCAATTGTAAACTGAGCTCCACCCACTGTGCTAGCAACAGCTTTTTTTTAATGCACCTATCTGGAATGTAGATGCATGAAATGAAGGACTGAAAATCCACTGTGGTGCCTAGATAGCTATGAGGAAATATGCATTTGCAGTGCATGCATCTATAGACCTCAGCTTAGCAATAACTAGCACTTTCCCCAGCAGCCTGCACAAGCTGATAAAACACAACAGCGCCTTTGAGCATATTTTTAGCCAGCTTTATGCTCGCAGCGTTCTGTATGTGATGATGGCTTTGCTCCAGCAAATGTATCCTGTCATTAATCGCAGCGTTTTGATGCCGCTCAGAAGTTAAAATGGAGTCTCTGCTGTGTGTAAGCATTAGAGGTTCATAAACACCAACGGAGACTGACAGGGTTTTCCATGCGTTACAGATGGGGGAGTATTTGGCAACAGTAATATCTTTATACAATGAAACAAAGACAAAGGCACATCTCTCGCCTCATTAATCGTGCAGGTAATGATGCTCATCACATCCTTCTATCGGAGTTTGGCACTGTAGACCTGAGGAGAATTTAGAGCCTGTCCACATCTTGCTTTGCTTTTATTTTATGCTATTTGGCTGTTCACTCACTTGCCTGCTTGATTCCCCCAGTATTTTGGTTCACACATTTGCATATTTTCTAGAAACTCCTGCTGCTTTTTAATGCTTATGCATTATACATTTGCCTTTGTAATTTTGATTTGTAAGTAATCATAAATCCCTAGTAATAGTATGTATGTGGATAGGAAATAATCCTGCAGCCAGTGTTGCCAGATCCTTCTAGAAAAGCAAGTAACAGCTTTTATTAAAAGTAATGTCTTCAATAAATTAAAGCAGTCTGTAAGGAGTCTATTGCCACCTGTAAAGATAGGGCCATATAAATAATAGTGTCATCCACATAAAAATGTACCTTTCCACCAAGCCTACACCAAGATTATTTATATAAATAGCAAATAAAATTGGCCCCAAAACTGACTGTTAATGGAGTAGTTATAATTATCTATGCACTCTAAAAAAAAATCCTGGGTCAAACCAAGTTGGGTTGAAAATGGACAAACCCAATGATTGGGCTGTTTTAACCCAGCAGTTGGGTTAAATGTTTGCTCAACCTGCTGGGCAGTTTTATTTTACCCAAATATTGTGCAACAATTACTATATGGCTGGCTTAAAATGAACCCAAAATAAGTTAAATACAAAAATTACAAAATAATTACTAGGGGCAGCAATAGTAATCTAAAGGTGAACATTTATTAATAAGCAATTTAACAAATGTTTGTTTATTATTATTATTATTATTAATTAAACTTATTAATGCATGTTAATTTATTAAACATTAATTTTAAGCAAGCAATACAGTAATTTGTAAACAATAGTTGAGTTCAATAAAACTACCCAGCAGGTTGGGCAAACATTTAACCCAACCGCTGGGTTAAATCAACTCATTTGCTGGGTTTGTCCATTTTCAACCCAACTTGGGTTGTTTTTTCAGTCGAATAATTTGAAGACCACTTCAACACTAAAACCTATACATTGTAGTCTTTGCAAAAGACCATAATTCACAGAATCAAATGCATTGGACAAATTAATAATTGCAAAGGTTTTTTTAATACAGAATATAAAGATACAGAATATTTTTGTGGTGTATATACACTACTGTTCAAAAGTTTGGGATCGGTAAGATTTTTAATATTTTTAAAAGAAGTTTAGTCTGCTCACCAAGATTGCATTTATTTAATTAAAAATACAGTAAAAACAGTAATTTTGTGAAATATTATTCCAATTTAAAATAACTATTTTCTATTGGAATATAATATAAAATGTAAGTTATTCTTGTGTTGGCAAAGCTGAATTTTCAGCATCATTTCTCCAGTCTTCAGTGTCACATGATCCTTCAGAAATCATTTTAATATGCTGATTTGCTGCTCATGAAACTATGGAAGCCCGTTTGCACCACTAAAAAAAAAAAAAAAAAAAAAGCCACAAAAAAAAAAAAAAAGATGAATTGCGACATTTTTATCTCAGAATTTTTATACTTATCTCTGACTTTTTATCACGCAATTGTGACTTTATATCTCAGAATTCTGAATTTTTATCACGCAATTGCGACTTTTTATCTCAGAATTCTCACTTTATATCACGGAATTGCGACTTTATATCTCAGAATTCTGACTTTATAACTTGCAATTGTGAGATATAAACTCGCAATTGCGAGTTAAAAATTCAGAATTCTGAGATAAAAAGTCACAATTCATTTTTTTTAATAGCTTTTTTTTTTTTTTTTTTTAGTGGCGGAAACAGGCTTCCATAAGAAACATTTATTATTATTATCAATGTTAAAAACAGTTGTCTACTTTTTTTTAGGATTCCTTGATGAATAGAAAGTTCAAAAGAACAGCATTTATATGAAATACAAAGCTTTTGTAACATTATACACTACCGTTCAAAAGTTTGGGGTCAGTAAGAATTTTTATTTGTATTTTTTTTAGAAGAATTTAAAGAAATTTTTATTTATTTTTTCAGCAAGGATGCATTAAATCAATCAAAAGTGACAGTAAAGACATTTAAAATGTAACAAAAGATTATATTTCAAATAAATGCTGTTCTTTTGAACTTTCTATTCATCAAAGAATCCTGAAAAAAATATATTGTACACAAATATTTTGTACATCTGTACACAATAAATGTTTCTTGAGCAGCAAATCATCATATAATGATTTCTGAAGGATCATGTGACACTGAAGACTGGAGTAATGATGCTGAAAATTCAGCTTTGCCAACACAAGAATAAATTACATTTTCAAATATTTTCAAATAGAAAACAGTTATTTTAAATTGTAATAATATTTCATAATAATACTAATTTTACTGTATTTGTAATTAAATAAATGCATCCTTGGTGAGCAGAAGAAACTTTTTTTAAAGACATTAAAAATCGTACTTTTGAACGGTAGTGTGTGTGTGTATATATATATATTATGTGTGTGTGTGTGTGTCCATAAGGTGTTGCTTCTGCAATTTATTTTCAATAAACTCTTCTTCAACCAAATGACGTTAATGATTTAGCCTTTGAGTCACAAGATAATTAATTGATGTTAATATCTACTAATTAGCGCATTGTCAGTGTCACTCTGCAGTGTTTTTCTTTAATCCAAATCACCAGGACACTCTCTCTCTCTCTCTCTCTCTTTCTTTCTATCTCTCTCACTGAGCTTTTCCTCTGCCACTTCTGTGCTCTATGACAAATGACAGAGTGATACCTGCAGAAATTATCTCTCGGAAAACACTCCCTCAACAGATGAAACGCTGAAAAGTGGGAGGCGAGGCATGTTTGCAATCCGGAAACGTTAGAAGCCTCTGAAATGTACAACTCCAATGAGACAGAGGTCTGAATATTTACAGCGTGTTATTCTAGCCGACACTCATCCATCAGGAAGAGCTGTGTGCTTGGCCATGTAATCTGTGGATTGCACATGTAGGTCCAGTCGTGCATGTCTAAGTGTGTGTGTACATGTGAGAGGCATGATAATGTCTTCAGTGCGTGCTGCAGAAACAGTACATGCTTGATTTGGCTTGCTGCTCCATTGCTCAGTAACCAGTCCTTCTGGTCTACCTTTTGCATCATGAATCATCATTAGCAACACTAGCATAAACAGAGACATAAAATCAGCCATGATACTGTACTGCAAAAGTTCAGGTACCTCGATTGCTCACAATGAGCCATTGTGAATTGCAGACACCACAGTGAACGGGACAGTGTCTTGAGAGATGGTGGCACTGACTTTCTGGTCTCCAGAACCTGGGATAGTGTGAGATAAATGGTTCCCTGGTGCCTTTTTGACAGGAACTTCTCTGTCCTTATCAAAAGCTGTTACCACACCACTGCCCCGTGTCCACACACGCACACATATACCTGCAAGGGGCAGTCTGCCTGCAGCTTAGTTGTCCTGATTTTGCAGAACAAATGCATTGCGCTGGCAGATTTTGTGAGTTTTAATAACTTGCTGTAAAAGACATCTTATTTTTACTGCACAGAACTGTAGTTGCTCTTTATGTCGTTCCTCGTTGGTGTTTATAAAGCATAAAAGCGAAGAGCTGGTAAATGCCAGGCTCTGAGACATGATGGAAGGTCAAGTCTGACAGGAAATTTGAAAACAGTAAAGGTGAGAGATTATGGGAATTAATAACAGAGGGGATGTGGCAGGAGTTTGTCTGTGTTATTTTGTGTATGACTCCATTAAAAGGAGAATACACATAAAATTGTCGATTCATTGACAGTTCTGTCATTCATTTACTCACCCTTTCATTTCTTATGTGGAACAGGAAATTAGTTGGTTTGAAGACTCTTCAAGCTGCTCTTTTCCCAGTCTGGTCTCATTGTTAATGCGTAGGTATTAATACATAACATTTACAGGTACAAAACGTACATTTTTGTACATTTGGATAGATGCTGAAATGTACAACATTTAAACGAAAACATTATTCTGTATTTATAGCTAATAAACAAATATTTACAAATCTTTTATATCATAAAGATATTTGTATAATTGCCCTTATACCATTTTATAGATAAATTGTAGACCCTTTAAATCTACCCTCAAACCCAAACATTACCATTTTGTAGAGCAAATGTAAAGAATATGTAAATAATATTCAGAAATGTGTAGGAAAATTACAATTTTGTGAGCAGCTAAGCTCTAGCTCTAAATCTGCCCATAACCATTTCTTAAAAATATGTTTAGTTCTAAAAAAAAACAAAAAAAAAAAACAAAAAACATACAAATAAATGTAATCACAGTTATGTATTTATTGCAGAACCATCAAAAGCGGTACCAAAGGTAGTCCAAATGACGATGTGTTGCGGTCGCAGTCCTCTCTGGCAGGTCCCCTCAGGTCCCCTCTTCTGACTTTTATAAGCGATCGGGTGTACGATGTTCGTCCGGTGGGCGAAAAATCCCATAGACTTAACATTGGGACAAACCTTGACAAGTTGACAAACTTTGACAACTCCGGATCACAATATCATAGACACAAGGGGGTGAGGTTATTTTACTCAGGCAACCAATCAGTCTCTCAGAATAATTTTGAAGCTATCAAGCCACACCCTAGCAACCATATAGAGCACCTTAGTAACAAGCTCCATAGACTTCCATTGTAAAAGATCAAATGAATATCTTTGGATAGAAGTGTCATAGAAACATGAGGGTGGGCTCATTTGACTCGAGGCAGCAAACAGCCAATCATGAATCACCTTCAAGACTTCATAGCCATGCCCTAGTAACCATTTAGAGCACCCAAAGTAGGGCTGGGCGATATATCGAATGCTTTTGTCACGCGCATTTCGTCAGTAAAGCCGGTTCCCTGATTGCCGCTAAATCACCATCACCTGCTTTCAAATGAAGCGGCATTTAATAGACAGAGCCGTAGTTCACCGATAAGCCACGCAATATCGCGTTCAATATCGATATGAATCGCCGTCGATATTAAACGCAATATTGCGTGGCTTATCGCCGAACTACGGCTCTGTCTATTAAATGCCGCTTCATTTGAAAGCAGGTGATGGTGATTTAGCGGCAATCAGGGAACCGGCTTTACTGACGAAATGCGCGTGACAAAAGCATTCGATATATCGCCCAGCCCTAACCCAAAGCATAGAGGGATATCTTCAAATCTGAATATCATAGAGGCATGGGGGTTGGTTTATATCATTCATACTGGCAAGCAGCCTTTGGAGTATCATCATTGGCAGCTACTAAGCCATTCCCTAGCAACCAAACAGTACCCTAGCAACTGTTTTTCAAGATCTATATCTCTGCATCAGAACATCGTAGATAAATTGGAGTTGCAAGCACCATTCACATTTTCTTCAGGAAATGTACATTCTAGTTCTGAATATTGTTGAATGGAAAAGAAATTTAAGAATCTTCCCATGCATCTACTCGACGAGTAAATGATTCAATTTTTGGTTAAACCGTCCCCTTAAAACCCACTTTCAGAACAGCAAAAGAGGGAGAATGGTGTATGAAAGAATTTCAGAATTTTTTAAATCTTCATTACTGATGAAACTCCCTGTTGTCTAAAACAAGTCATGATGGGTTCGAACTGTGAATTATGGAATTAACTTACTGGCTCCCTGGTGGAGCCCTCGTCCCAGCATCTGCTGCAGAGACAATCCTGTCAGGGACGCTATGAGAGCAAGTCAGAGGCAGACAAGAGGGCAAGCCGAGAGAACGACACTTTCATTCCACTGAGGTTTTGTTAGTGCCTGATGAGAAATTGCTCTGGGTGACAGTTGAGGGACATGAGGCAATCTGGGGAGAGAGGGGTCACGCAGGCAGGAGGAGCGCACCTTCAGAGAAGATATGTGTCCACTGAAAACTAGAATAGAAGGAGAAATGGGGCAGAGACACAAAAATGGTTACCCACCCAGCAGGCTTTTAGAAGTTTTAAAACTACATGAGGGTGAGTAAATGATGACAGAATTTTCATTTTGGGGTGAACTATCACTTTAAACTCTGATACATGCATTAACATTCACATTAAGAGATTAGGAGTAGAATTGGGGTGCTATTATAATCAGCATTTATGGTCTCCGTTGAGTCACAATGGCTTCAGCAACAATAACCATGAAATTGAGCATGTAAATGAACTTAAGATCCCTAACCTCTCTCTTTCTCTCTGTAATTCATTGTTTAACTTCTCTTGTTCTACATATATTGGGCTTCTTAGGGCACCTGAACAGTGGCTTGAATAAATCATGACAGCACAGTTAAGTACAAAATGATCTCATTAGTCAGTGGGGTCATGGAGATGATAGTGTTCCTGCAGGAATGGGTCAGTGCTTCCCTCAAAGTTATCCATAGCGTTTGTTTTTGTCATTGACATGAGCTCTTTGATCCCTCGGTCAGAATTGAGAGCTCAATAGAGCTGTACTCAGTACATTGAGATGAGACATCTAGTGAATCAGTGAATGAGAGATAGGAGGATTCTTTTCTTTTTTTTTTCATCTAAAGTGTTCAAATCTGAATTCCAGAATAGTATCATCATTCATGTAAAATGTTAAAGTAATAAAAAAAAAGCTGACTTCTGTGAATAGGGTGCCGTTAATTGTATATTTAGAAAAAAGCGTTAAACAGTTAACACATTTAATCACTCCTGCTGACCTGTAAGCTACAACAGGGCACACACCTCCCAAACCACACTCAATGTACCAAGAGCTCAGAATGAACCAAACAGAACAACAGAATCCATTTATTAAAGGTACAATTTGTAAGATATTCGCAGTAAAATATCCAAAAACCACTGGGCTAGTGTTATATATTTTGTCCAGCTGATTACTAACAATATCTCTAATGTTTTCAACTACTTGTAAATCATGAGAAAATTCCCATTCTAAACAGTGACACGGGGCAGTGCAGTTGCCTGTCAATGACGTCAGTTACCCTTTGTTACCACCTTTACTGACGTAGAAACCACATGACAACAGTGTCATGGACAAATGCGGAAGTAGTGTCTAGCGTCCACTAGCTTGCTTCCAGCAGTTCCTTATTTACTTCTTGCACGTTTTATGGTGGATTGTGTTACTTATTTATGGAACATAATTACTGTTTACCATCTGCCGCTGGTTCTGTCAACGAGGACAGCTCCCATAAACGTAAGCGTACGGGCCAACCAAATGACCCAAGAAGAGTTTGGGACAAGAGGAGAGAAAGAGCGAGGATCAATATCGGTGTTGCATTTTTTAGATGGAGAGAGCTTCGCGACAAACTTCACCTAGAAAGAGATGCCGATCTCGCTTGTGTTTTACTCGACAGGTGAGTTGTTTTGATTCGTATCTTTACAGAAAACGTATGCCATTATAACCATCAACACGATTAGTATTATGGGGCATACACGCCAAACGTGGGGCATCGCGTCTCTAGACCCGCGTGAGGACGCGTCTGATTTATAGTCTGATCGCGTCTTTGCATTGACTTTGTATGTAATCTACTTGCGCAAATCGTTGAACTCGCGTTTGCTATGTATGCCCAATTATTGTGTTTGAATGTACACGAGTGTATATATTTGTTGAACAAGTGGTAATCGTTTTCATATCATCTGACTAAACTAATCAATTTATTTGATAATTTACTGTCAAACTATATTTGCTGTATTGTATTGCAGTATAGCATGACGTCATCAAACCACGCGGTTGTTATTGTTTTGGTAGTGCGCCCTCTAGTGGCAGGTCCTACAACCTGTAGATGCCTCATTCATTCATTCATGCTATTCATCTTTATGTAGACCAACTATTTAACCCCATGTACTGTTGAGGGTCAATTTGACCAGTTTTGATTTTTTAACATCAGTTAACCTGTTTTTTTTTTTTTTCTTTCTTTCCTTTTTTTTTTCTTGAAAATTTGTGATTCTCAGCCACCTATGGTAAAAATGAACGATCATTTTTTTTTTTTCAATTTATCTGAAATACTATCCAATCTACATTGTTTTTTCTTGAAATTTTGTGACTTTTTCTCATTTTGTGTCATGAAAAATTTCAATACCCTGATGTGTTGTGAAACGTGCATACATCAATTTTATACGTTCTTACTGTTCGTGGGTCAATTTGAACCAAATAGGCAGCTATTCAAAATCTACTACAGACCCAAAATACAAAACATTTCTGTGTTGTTTGTCACAGCTCTTTGACTCTAGTCCAGGATTGGCGCAAACTAATCTGAAAGTTACCTGGCTAGCCAGCTAATCCTTCTTCATGGCACAGGCCCCTGAAGTGCCAGAGTCTTGATAATAAGATAAGAGACTACAGATATACAAATGCAGTTTACCTATTAGAGCTTTGGCAATAAACATCAACATATGCATTTTTCTCCTCTGATACAAGGAGGGCCAACCAACCAAATCCAACAAAGTGCAATGATGGGTACGTGTAGGAGCAGTAGTCACAAATCGTATTGCAGCATAGTATATACAATCAAATTTTTTTAGTATAGATAAATTAGCATGCATATAATTTACATCGCCATAGTCCAGCACAGAAAGAAAACAACTTTGAATAATTCTCTTTTTTTTGCTTCAAAAGGAAGACATTTCTTTAAACGAAAAAGGAGGGTTTTTTTTAAAGATTTTCAATATGAATATTAAAACCCAATGCCCATCAACCCATATGCCCCGTTATTTATAGGTATTTACTCTTTCTAGTACACAATCCCCTTCTAAAGTTAAAATGGGTGGAATCACAAGTTTTTACGAGAACGAGTAAACAGCATATATTTAGTTTTCTTAATATTTAAAACCAGTTTTAAATTTAACAATGAAGATTGCAATACCTGGAAGGAATCTTGTAATCGCTCTACGGCTTTCTTCATGGACTGTGCAGCCGCATAAATAATTGTATCATCAGCGTATAAATGCAGTTTAGCTGTAGTTATCTCATGACCTAAATCATTTATATAAATTGAAAATAAAATTGGTGCTAAAATTGATCCCTGAGGAACACCCTTCTTAATTTCTAGTTTTTTTGAAGTTAAATTTTCAACTGAGACACACTGCGTTCTTTCAGATAAATAATTTTTAAACCAATTTATACTCATTTTACTAAAACTTAAGCAGCTGAGTCTGTTTAATAGAATTTTGTGATCTACAGAATCGAAAGCTTTAGAGACATCAACAAATAAAGCAGCACAGTGATTTTTATTATCCAAAGAAGTAATAATATCATTTGTGACGAGTGTTGCCGCTGTTACAGTACTATGGCCTGACCAAAAACCTAATTGAAACTCATTTAAGATATTATTTTCTGTTAAAAACTGTTTAATCTGATCATTTACAAGAGACTCAAAAACTTTTGCCATAACTGATAACCTTGAGAATAGGACGATAGTTATCTAATTCATAGGGGTCACCCCCTTTTAACAAGGGAAGAACCATGGCTGATTTCCATGCATAAGGAATTACATTTGAATTTAAACTTAAATAAAAAATAGAAGTAATAGGTAAAATCTGCTGCAATTTTTAAAAAATATGGTTCTATATTATCAGGCCCTGTTGCCTTTTTACAATCTAAATTTAGTAGCAAAGACATTTTGAGCAAAGACATGAAAATGACTTTTCCAACTTAAAGGTGCCCTAGATTCAAAAATTGAATTTACCTCGGCATAGTTGAATAACAAAAGTTCAGTACATGGAAAAGACATACAGTGAGTCTCAAACTCCTTTGTTTCCTCCTTCTTATATAAATATAATTTGTTTAAACGACCTCTGAGGAACAGGCAAATCTCAACATAACACCGACTGTTACGTAACAGTCGGGGGGTACATCCCCAATATTTGCATATGCCAGCCCATGTTCAATCCATTACACAAGGGCAGCCAGTATTAACGTCTGGAGCAGCACAGCTGAATCATCAAACTAGGTAAGCAAGCAAGAACAATATGGCAGATGGAGCAATAATAACTGACATGATCCATGATATCATGATATTTTTAGTGATATTTGTAATTTGTCTTTCTAAATGTTTCGTTAGCATGTTGTTAATGTACTGTTAAATGTGGTTAAAGTTACCATCGTTTCTTACAGTATTCACAGAGACAAGACTGTCGTTATTTTCATTTTTATAATGTATAATGCTTAAACACAACTTCATTCTTTATAAATCTCTCCAACAGTGTGTAATGTTAGCTTTAGCCATGGAGCACTATCAAACCTATTCAGAATCAAATGTAAACATCCAAATAAATACTATACTTATGTGATTAGACATGTTGCATGACGAACACTTTGTAAAGATCCATTTTGAGGGTTATATTAGCTGTGTGAACTTTGTTTATAGTGTTTAAGGCAAGCGCAAGCTCTTGGGGCGTGGAGCACGAGATTTAAAGGGGCCGCGTACCCTTAATCGGCACTTTTATAATGATAGGCAGTTAAAAAAATTAATAATTAAAAAAAACAAAACTATGGGGTATTTTGAGCTTAAACTTCACAGACACATTCAGGGGACACCTTAGACTTATATTACATCTTTTGAAAACATGTTCTTCGGCACCATTAAATTGTTTAAAATCTTGAATACTTCAGAGCACAGACTTAAGTTTGACTTAAGTATATTTTAAAGGAACACCACAGATTATTGTAGAAGTAAAAAAAATATGTTGTAAAAGTAAAGTTAAAAAAATAGAAGTTTAATTTATGAAAATTTTAAATATATAAAATATATATTTTTATATCATATAAAATATATATTTTACAAAACAGGTTAAAATCTAAAACTTCAAGAAAATCAAAGCTAAAATTCTGTGCCAAATTTTAGGTTGATATCTAAAAAAAGAACTTACAGTAAATTTTTTTTTTTTTTTTGTGCACAGTACCAAACTTTTCCACTAGGTGATATTCAGAATTCACCAGTGAGTAAGGACTCCTCGATTTCTATACATGGTTTGAGTGATCTGAACCATATTTTCCCTTTATTTATTTATTTATTTTTTTAAATATTTATGAAGTAGACATCCTATTCAGAAGAAGTTTGGGCAATAATGTTAATATTTGAAGGAATTCAATCTCTTAAAAGACATATGGAAAGAATCAGAGCGTGTTATATTTTGACACCATCACAAATTAAGAATTGATCTATTTATCCATTGCTCTGTCATTTCTTTTGAAAATCAGTTACCAAATATGAAAACTATATCCTGAAAGCTTTCAAATGCTATATAGTTTGTCAAGATTACTTTAGGTTTAGACTTATTGTTGTTATAATGGTAAATGTCCCATGGGTGCGGGGAGGGGCAGTCTTAAAAATAGTGGTTAAAAGCATTTTATAAAACATAAAAGTATTTTTTTTTACTTTTATAAAAGTATTCAGATATTTATTCTTTGTAATGTGTGAAAAGTATTGATATTAAAAGTTAATTATTTGTACATTCATAGTGTGATCTTTGGGGAATTATATTGAATCCAATTAGTGTTAATTTGACCCGGACCATACAGGCTGTAACCAGAAATCAAACAGTGCATGAGGGTTAAAAGCCACATGATCATTCACTGTATGTCCTGTAACGACCCCTAAATCTCCTTACAGATTGACAGACTCATTTGTAAAATGGATTGTTGTGGACTATAGACCAGTGATAGATTTATGCTCTATGCATGTTATGGAAGTAAAACAACAAACCCATTGTCTTGTAAATCCACTTTTTGTAATGTCTGTTTAGTGCTTTGATCTGCCACAATAAATGTAATGTCTTTGAATTATCTTCATTTTGGGTTCAGAAAATATTGATAATGTTTACTGAATGCCATAATAATAGGCTTAATTTAAATTAAAAGGATATACACTAAATCAGCCCAGATTATGTGGTTAAACTGTATTGCAGGTGTTTAGTGCATAAGATCCTGCTGTTTGCACTGAAACTTTTTAAAGGATTTACCCTTAAAACTCTGTGATTGATTGAGGGTCTTAATGATCTTCACAGTTCAGTACTCTTCAGATGCCTTTGTGACATACTAACTTTCAAAAACTGTAGCAAAGCAAAAATGTCAACAGCAAATCATATATCATAGTATATATTACATATTTCTAGTCAAACAGTCCAAAAATAACCTAAATGCTCCTCATGAATTATCCACAGGGACATTCACTTAAATAATGTATTGTCTACCTGCTTCTCACTAAACCCTGCCTCCTTTGAGTAGATTTGACAATCTACCCATCACCTTTCCGTTGACCCTAATCCATCTATTCCTCCACATAGATCTCATCTCATTTGTCTGTGACCACTCACCCGACCCACACCCCCCACATCTCACAGGCACAGTAAATGACTCTGCTGTGTCTCGCTGCCACTCAAGACAATTCTGTCAACCTGCGAGAACAGTCACTCACCTGTTTCCACTCTAATCAGGAGTGAGCTTTTTCTGAATGACATGTAACAAAGAAAAGGATAGAGAGAGAAAAGCACACCATGTCTTTACAATTGTATGAGAGACAGTGAGCTGCTTTATCTCTCTTAAATTTTAAGTACAACATCTCTTTCACTGAGTGGTATGTTGTATTTAAGATTAAGATTTAATTAAATCTTGCTTTACTCTGTATAATTAAATCTATAATTGATTTAAATAGATTATTATAATTAATAATTATTAATAATTAATAATAAAGAAACATGTATATCTGGTTTCCTATTATTATTATTATTATTATTATTATTATTATTATTATACAAAAGTTATTACTATTTATCCCTTTGGCTTACATTCATATAATAATAATAATAATAAATTCTAAGAAAGATATACAGAAATTATAAATTTTCGCCCTTTCACCCATGTTTTAATTAATGAAATCAGCATGGATATAAAAGTTCTGATCGTCTTTTCTTCCCTTTTATGACGTATATCCGAATGAACAGCTTCTGAATCGAGAAAAAAAAAAAGTAGGGCGGGAGCTGCGGGACTTGCTTTTGTCCAACAGGAGTGTGTGTTATTCCATAAAAAACAACAACAACAACAACAAAAAACAATAACTAGCATTGTTATGTCTTAAGTGAACTTTGAGAAAACACTTGAAAAGAATGCACATGTTCAGTATCAATGTACTGTATCTGTGCATTATGTCTTAAAGTGACAGCAGCCTAATATTCCTGCTGTCTGTATGTGTTTTTAATGTTAATCAAACAACAAAAAACAAGAAAATCACTTAATGCTCTTGACTGAATAGCTTTTGTAACTTAATTAATAATTAATAATGATTCATATTTATTTAATTTATACACTGAAGATATGCAATGTATATGCAATATGTACTTTATTCAATTTCTGTACCTGAAAACTACTGATATTTTAGTTTATTTTTATGTTTTATATTTTATTTGAATCTTTGCTCTGCTGTATTTATTTGTGACGTTTCTTATTTTTATTTTACAGTAGTCTTTTTTTTCCCTGAACATAGCACATACCGAACCATACCGATACCGTGACCCTAAAAACCGTGATAAAAACTGAACTCTGAGTAATTTGATCCATTGCACCCCTAGTGGCTAATAATTTTGCCATTTATAAAATACTATTAAACTGTTCTATAAATGTTGTATGACATTCTGCTTTGACTATAACAAATTATTTGTCAACTGATATTGAACAACTAAAGAAAAGAGCAAGAGGGTCAGAAAAACAGAAAGAGGCCATCATATCCCATACCTTGCTGACTTTTATAATTATTGTAAGAAACATTGTAAAATTGAAGCATTATGAAGATGAGCTCTCTTTACACTCACTTAACCTTGTAGAGGTGTTCCAATTATAATGCTGGATTGTAGGTTAGAACCAGAGGCACAAGAGCTTGATGGGAATGCGTAGGCTGCTGGCCTGCATCCCCAAAAGCATCAGCCATCATTCACTGCACTGACTTTTCAGCTCAAGCAACAGCCATACGTACCATGGTAGTAAATATGAGCAAAGGTCCGTGCATCACCCAGCTCGCAAGACGATAGAATTATTCCGGCTCCCGCTGCGGTGTACAGAGCTGAAGTGTGGACACATTTTGGCTTCAACTATAAAGAAACCATGAAGGAGATCAACAAGAGTCACGTTGTTTGTAAAATAGGCCATGTTAAAATCCAAAACTCAGGAAATGCATTGAATCTGAGAGCTCACTTAACATCCCGACACCATTCGCGCTGCTGAGAGAGGCGTTCGATAGAATATGTAATATATACTGCACGTTTTTTTTGGCAGGTTTTATGAATACGGTGGTGTATTCTTTATGATTTCTAAAATTAGATACTCTTTCTAAAAAAACAAGAAATGTCACAATATATAGCCCTCAGAGTTTCCGCTAGAAAAAAATGGTGGTTTCGTTTTCCGGACATTTTGATGATATGACAAAAAAAAGAGGTTTCGTTTTCCGGACATTTTGATGATATGCCGGTCAAATATCGCCTCTTAATTAGTCAAGTTGAGGAAAACTGAAAGCAGTTTATGTAACTTAAAAAATGACATAATCAGGCCGTATATGCAACATGTTTATTAGCCTAACTTTCGGAAAAAAAAACATGAACGTACGAGTGCCATCAATCAACCAATTGTTTTTTACTATGGTTTCACATTTCATAGTTTAACAAACCAACCCCCCTTCCCCACATAAAATATCTGAATATAGCATTGTTTTTACTCAAGCAAACTTAATTATAAACTCAGTATGTCTCATTTAGCTGGTAACATTTAAATTGACCACCGTGTGAAATGACTCCTTGTCAAATGAACTTGAACAAACAAATGACTAGGCTTATAACATTGTCTCGCGTCATTTTTGGCTACTTTTTACGCTTTTTTGCAGTGCTGAATTGTCCAGCTGCCGACTTAAAATCAAAACAGCGCGAACGGAACATTTTTTCATTACCATCAACTACCTCACATCTTAGCCATGGGAACTTGTTACTCCATTCTGACCGATACACCCTACACTTCGGCTTTTTCTCCGGTGGTGGCGGAGCTGTCTGGCTCTGGACATCTGAGGCTTCAGGCGTTCCTGATTCAGTATCCTCCTTCACGTCTGGCCTCTGAAAAAAACTTTTTAGGTTAGTCTGCCTGGGCCTGGCCGTATTTGAAACGTCTCTCAATAATTCGTGGTTTAGGTCTATATTATAGCCGTTAGACGTGCGCTTTATTTGAAATGCAACATGCGATGTTGTTTAAAAACGTTTAAACGGTCGATTCAGATTGTGTTAGGGGGGCGGGATTATTAGGCAGTTTTAATCTGACAGTTTGACTGGAGAGATTTAATTTTGTCAGACATTTAATTTTTTTCCCGGCCAATGTCCGGTAATTACCGGACAACGGAAACCCTGATCGCCCTGTATCGTGATATGTATCGTTTCGCCAGATTCCTGGCAATACACAGCCCTAGTGTCTTTTACTATTCCCACACAAGTTCACTCTACCACTATGTGCTCTTTAAGCAGCAAAGAGTGGAAAGAGCCATTACTCATGTTGGTTTAGCAGTATCTCAGGGGTGAAAAGGTGCGTGCGCAGAGGAATACTGTGCAGGAAGAGTTTGTGAACCTTCACGAAAGGATGACACGTGAGAGGGGGGGCAGTTGGACAAACTGTGGGAGCACATAACCTTAATGTGGGATTGTGTGTTTATGTTTGAGGGGGATGTGAAGGATGCATGTGAGTGTGTAGAGCAGTGGTTCAATGCTTCTTCTGTGAGCCTTTATATTGATCTGTGTGCTTCTGTATCTACGGAGAAGATGTTTTTCTGTCCCCTATAGAATGGCAGAGGGAGTATAAGAGCTCGCACTCACTGCATGGTGTCAAGACATGGCCTATCTGAAATTTTACACATTATTAGATTTGTGTCTCAGAGCAACAACTCTGTCTAGAAACGTTTACCTTTTGAGCAGAATTGTATAGACAAATCAGTGCTATGGATTTTGTATATAGTGTAACCCAGAGGTTTTCTACAGATAATCATCATCTGTCACTTTGACAGGCTGGGTTGTACATTTTCTGTCATGCTCTTATTTTTATCCATTGTTTTCCCCCACAAAACTAATAACTAATATAATATACATTACTGTTCAAGGGTTTGGGGTCAGTACGATTTTTTAAAAAATGTTTTTGAAAGAAATCATTTATTCTGCATTTATTTAAAAAAAACAAAAAAAAAAACAAAACAGAAAAAGAATATTTTTTTTTCTATTAAGAAATATTATTTAAATTACAATTTAAAATGTCGGTTTTCTATTTTAATATATTTTAAAATGTAATTTATTCATGTGATGACAAAGCTGAATTGTTAACAGCCATTACACCAGTCTTCAGTGTCACATGATCCTTCAGAAATCATTTTAACATGCTAATTTGGCTATTTTTTATTTATTTGCTATTTTTCAATATACAGTGTTGAAAACAGTTGTGCTGCTTAATATTTTGAAAAAACTGTGGAAACTGTAATAAATAGAAATGTACAAAATAGAAATAGAAGCATTTTGAAATAGAAATATAGAAATCTTTTGTGACTTTTGCTGATTAAAAGTAATATTTTAGTTACTAACCCTAAACTTTTTAATGGTGTATGCCATTTCAATTTTATTTGAGACCATATTTCCATGTTTCCCATATTGCCTAGGTTTTGTGGTTATTGTTTTTTTTTTTATGGACTTTTATTTCATAGTGTTTTGTTCCCATTTTTCATGTATTCTGTCTTCCTGTGTTTAGTCCTCATTTCCTTTGTTTCATTTGCTGCGTCCAAAAGCTTAAAGTGCTGCCTTCAGAGGATGCATTTCAAGGTAGGAAGGCATCATGGCACGTCCAAATCCAATCATAGCTTCACTTCCTGTCTCCTGAGAAACTGTCATCTGATCGATTTTTGAAGGCAGCATAGATGTATCCTTCATTGCCTTAGATATCTCACAATCCTGTGCATTAAGGCTGGTTGTCAGTTTGTGTGTAAGTGTACATTTTTGACCAATGTTTTCCACTTCTGATATCATTTCTAGCGAGAAAATACTAGTGTAATAATTAAATATTTGCTTAGTTATCACCAAAGCTTGCTCTATTTTGCTGTAGATCATTGAACTCTTACAGTGCCTGTCCAGAATCTGCCTATAAAGGATATAATCTTATGTTATGGTTCAGCATATGATACAAACATATAATTCAAATCAGAACAATACTGACAGCTCAAAAGTTAGTTTGTTTTTGGTTTGGATTTTTGTGATGAGTGCTTGTTAGCTGATGATAAAGGACCAGTTTATTTTCCAAACACGATTTGACTTATTTGGCGATTTGTAAATAAGGTCTCTGATGATTTACAGAATGAAAGAAAAGACACAATGAATCATATGAAATATAGTGGAATAGCGTACTGACTGAGGACATAAAGGGCAAAGGGCCACAGCCAATATAACACTGACCAACCTGGTCCTGCAATAACCAGCAAATCTGTTGATGTAAGTACTGTACATCATACCCAGCTAGAGTTGTTTCATAGGCAAATAACAGTCCTCATATTAAGTTGCACAGAGCCGATTGGGGCATCTTTACCTGCTAAAAGCACTTAAATAAGTCTAATTAGCTTTCCACAGCCGGACTGCCTGCTGCGTGTGTTGAAACTTCTGCATTACACTGCCCACAGAACCACACACTGAAGTGTCTTACTCTGTACAGAACTGAAAGCCCAGGATCCTGCTGAGATTCTGGTGAAAAAAAGTTTCCTTCATCAAATGTTTCATGTTGCTTTGAGAACAAGAATGATGGAGGCTACCTTGAAATGGTGCCAAACTTTGCTGATGTGGCTCTACAAGGAGATAAAGGAAAAATGTAGGGCCCTATAATTTCCGCGATCACGGAATCGCGGAATCCATTCATAAAAATGGAATTTACTATATATTGCGGAATGTCACGGAATTTGTCAAATTTTTGATGAATGAATTAAAAGCAGGTCAGTACACTAAAAGTAAATTGCGATATAGACTAGTGTCTGTGAATATTAAACCGCAAAAAGACTATTTAAACACGAATCCTGCATGCCTGTGTGACTCTGAAATGAATGATGCGGAAGCGCAGTTTCATTTACCTCACACCGCCTCACACACACTCGCGCGGGGGCACACGCACGCTGAAGCACATGCGACGCTCGCGGTGTTACCGTCCTCTGTCGCTAGAGCTTAGATCGGGCCCAAATCAAGCCCGACCCTACCCGAGCCCGAGCACGTTGTGTCCGAGCCCGGCCCGGCCCGACACGTCCACTGTAATTGTGAGCCCGAGCCCGATTTAAACCCGACCATTTTTAATATGTGGGCCGTTATAACCAGGGGCGGCGCCAGATTTTTTTTTTATTTTTTTTTTTACGCAGGTGCTGGTGTGCTAGATCATTTAGGCTACAGGGGGGAGCTGCGCAGTTATATAAATTATATAAATACTATTAATAAATGAGCAAAAATTGGCCACTCAATATTAAATATTAAATTATTTTAATTATCATAATTCAAGTTTTAATTTTATTAAATTGAACAAGCAACATTCAGCATTCAATCAAATATTCTTAAAGATTAATTATTATTAATAATGTTACTTCAACATATTGTTATTTCAACATAATATGTGTGTGAGCCTCCATGTCATAATTACATTGTCTGCTATATTGCTTTTTATGTATTAAATCCAGGTAATTGGATGATGAAAAATGTATTAAAATTAAGATACAATTTATCCTAAACGAAATTCACTTTAAAGAAAATCTTTCTTCAAAACAAAACTTACACTTGAAACTAAATGTGCTTATTTAATGGCTAAAACACGTAGACTACAGACTCTCTTTTTGTACAAATTGCAGCACATTCATTTAATTCTGAATTTTGCACATGTAAGTTGAAAAGCATTTGTTTGTGCATAGTAAACATATCTGTAACATTTATCAAGTTCATAATTGTGCGTGCATTTATTAATTATTATCTTAATGAATAATACGACAAGGAAGAAGCATGTAAACTGCGTTGTTTGTTTATTAAAACTAGTTTAAAATGTTTCCATACCTCCGATTTTCCTCCAGACTTGCTCAAAGTTAATTCTCCTGTTTTAATTTTTTTCTTTGCTTCTTCAAGCTCCATGTTGTACTTAAGCCTCGTTTACACTGTTCGTATTGCTCCGACAAGGTTTTGTTCCGTCTTCGGAGCGGTGTCAACTCACACCAGAAGCATTTCAGAAGCGAAGCGGCTGGATTCACGAGACCACTAGATTTGCCTGGCCAACATTGTTTTCGTTAAATTTTTCATGTTTTTAATGGCTAAATGGTTATATTTTGTCCGGTTTGATTGTGTTTATTGCTATGCCATACTTTATTTTGCTGTAGCCATACAGATGAAGTTAACACACTTAAAATTCCAGTTATGGACAACAAAAACAAAGAAATTTCAAGTTTTTCAACTTTGAATCTCTTGTCTTCAGTTTCTGTCATTGTAGTGATGTGAAATATCAGCAGGAGTTTACAGGTTTATTTTGACTTTATTTTGTATTTGAGCTGCGCGTCAAAAATAGGCGAGGCGCCTATCTTTAGCGAAGCGGCGCAGTGAGCCCCTTCTGGGACGCTTCTCAAACGCACCGCGGCGCGGCTGGTGTAAACACGAGCATTGACTAGAGTAGCCGCGAATCAGCTCCGGTAGCTGCATCGCAGCCGTAACGTGCCGCACACGCGTGCAGTGTAAAAGAGGCTTTAAGCTACTGAATAGTACAGCACGCACAGCAGGTGTGATGCGTCACGCGTGCGAGACTGCGAGTGCGAGTGGGCTAGACGCTGTGCATGATACGTGACGTGCTTTATCAAGGGCCCGGCCCGACCCGGCCCGAGGACGGTGGCGGGAAATATCGGCCCGGCCCGGCCCGGCCCACGGGTCGGGCCGAGTCCGGGCTCGGGCTCGGGCAGAGAATCTAAGCACTATCTGTCGCCTCACTATATGAACACACAAATTCATCTCCAGAGCTGCTCTGAAAGTCACTTCATCAGCATTTAACCGCTTCGTTTGAGAAAACTAACATCATAAACAGCTCTAGGCAAACCTTCAAAATAAAAGTTCGATTTAACTTGACAGAAACATATTACTGTTGTACAGTAGAATTTAGATAAATTAATTCAACAAAATATATTCAAATATATTTTTAAACAATAATCTCAGTGTTTCTTCCATGTTTTAATTTTAACAGTAAAGCTCTGTTGTGCAGCACATTGTTTGACAAAAAAGCTTAATTTCATGATTAAAAGATAAATTAAATGGTATGCGTTCATTTGATTGCCAGAAAAAATTAAATACACAACAGAACTTCTGAAAAAAAAAAAAAAATCATAAACATTTATTTTTAAGTAAGAAATATTGTTGTTTTTAAGAATTCAATTAATTAGACATGTTTTTTGATTATTAAAATGGAATTAAACCATTAAAATGGAATCCAGAAAACAGAATTTGCTAAAAATAAAATTTGAGGGGAAAGAATAAAACGTTTATCATAGGGCCCCCCCAAAAAATATTTTTTTTGTTAAACTTTTATTAAATTGTTGGTAAATTTGACAAGATTCATCATTTCAATTAATTAGACATGCTTTTTGATTACTAAAATTTTATTTAACCATTAAAATGGAGTCAAAAAAAAAAGAGAGAAATAAAACGGGAAAAAAATCCAGAGAAATTAAAATGAAAAAAAAAAAAAACGGAATTTGGGGAAAAATAAAATGGAATTTGGGAAAAAAATAAAACGGATTTCATAGGGCCCTACAAATGTAGGATAAGAAACCCTGTTTTAGCTACATCTCAGCCCTGCATTAACTGTCATCTCAAATTATGTTGATTATTCATCACCATTAATGATATACATTTATTGACAAAACACACATGCACATTGCTGTTTATTTATATAATTTTATTTAAATGTTGACAGTAATGTATGATAATTAATATTTGATAAATGTCCCTTCTAAGACTGGAATCCTAGAATCACTACTGCTGTGGACTGATCATTTTGTTGTTTTCAAAGAGAAATAAGTCTTGATTATCTGAATAATGGCCATGGCTGCTAAATTAGATAAGTTAATGGCCCTTTCTCTGAGTTTGGTGGAGTGCCCGAGGACAGTCTTTAAGGTTTACGTGTGAGAGTGAGAAAGAAGAAAAATATGTGTGGCTATTGCCTTGTGATCAGGAGAACTTCACATACTCTGGGATGTGTGGCTCCTGGCTAGGCGGTGGAATAATATTAATGATTTATGGGCAATTACATTAGAGCGAATGAAAAACAGAACAGACAGTTCAGTGGAGAAAATCACATCAACCCACTCCTCCCTCTCTTCTTATCTCTCTCGCTCTGCTGCTTATCTCTCTCCACGTCTCTATCACTCGTTTTCTCCCTCACTATCTCTCTCTCTCACTCTCATTCACTCTGATATCTCTCTCTTTAATCCCTCATTTCCTTGTCCCTCTTTTTCTCCCTCCTTCCCTTCAATTCATATTTCTTTATCTTGCCATCTTCTCTCTCACCTCTGAGGTTTTCCTTGGGCCCCCCCCCCCTCCTCGGGATTTGACTCTTTAAGTTAATATCTTTTTCCTGTTTCTGTCCCAACAGATTTTTTCTGGTGTACTTGTAATTCAAATATGTGTGAGTGAACAAGGGGCTTGTGAGTCTCCCATACAGCAGAAGATCGTGTCCCTCATTGTCGATGAATATAAATCTGCCCGTTGTTGTCTTCAGCAATACAGTCTGTTTATATCATGAGCCGTTTATATTGCAGAGTGGAGATTATGAATGAATTTTTCATCCCTGACTGTTTTTCTCTCTTTCTCTCTCTCTGAATAGCATTTTCTATTGGAATTGAGAGAAAAGACGAGATTAAATTACACATAATGGGGAGGCCATCAGTAGAACATTTGTTCTGATTAATGACTGAAAAAGCAAATGGGTGAGAAATATCTCCAAATCGTGCCGGCAGATCAAACTGCGGCACATCCATGTTTACTGCTGAAAACCAGTCAATCTCTTTTCCCCCACGCCAATAGCACTTTATGAATTATGGCAGAGGATATCTCATCACTGTGCAAATTTCCTTGCCTGGCTTCCCTCCAAGTCCTCAATTAGGCTGTGTTTTCCTGCAGCTAGCGGGCCGGCAATACTTAGTCATTGATCAGGGCTTGGATAGCTGCCCGGCATGGTGCCATGGTGAAAGTCTGCGAGCGAGCACGGCTCGATAACTTCCAGTTCCTTATTGCTAGATGGACATAGAGTGTGTTTGAATAGGATGGACAATCATCTTCAGCTGTCACCCTGCTGTCACATTTACTCCCATGAGGTATTTGCGTTTAGGACATGGGATGTGCACGTGATGCGCAGGTTTGGTTTAAGTGGTTTCATTCAGGTTGGTCTGTGAATTAACTATTCAATAAAAAATGACAAAATTGGAAAATTGACCTAAAATGGAGGACTACAATTGGGCTGGACAATAATTCGATATCAATATATATCGCAATTTATTTTTTTTTAGGAACAGTTATATGAATTTTAAAAACATTTCCGATATTTCAATACAGCATTTGATGTTCAGGGCGCAGCAGTCAGAACAAGCAGAAAGGCCAAGGTCCACCAAAGCATTTTTAGCCAGTTGAAAAAGCATTGATGTGAGCACTTGAGAGCGTTTTGGCAGTGCTGAGGGGGCTTTTTTTCCATTTGAGATACTTTGCTTGTTATGATACGGAAAATTAGAGGAAGCGTTACTCTGATTTCACAGATAGTTTGTTTCTATATTGTTTCTATATAAAACATTAATAAAGTATTTGTATTTGCTCTGGCTCTTGTTTTAAATAATTTTGTTCAGTTATTATGCTTGTTGTTGCAACTCTGAGCGCTTTTCATATTCTTTATCCTGGCTGAAGCACTTTTGTTTCAATCTATAAGAATAATATAATCAGCCTATGTTATAGTTTAAAGTTAAAGATATTTAAATTAATAAGCTTATGTTTATTTGGTGGTGATTTCACATTTCTTGTTTGTATGAAGGCTGAATACATATAAAAGGTGAACATTAATTTTTTTGTACTGTTTTATTTTCTAAAATATATAATTTTATAGGAGGAGGTTTCATAGACTTGGCAAATTCATTTTTCAGAAGTTTGTAGGCATCCGTTGTGGGCGTTTTTGGCAGGTTTTCTGAGGCTTTTATATTGTTCATATATCGATATTGGAGTTATATCATATTGACCGAAATTAAGAAATATATTGTGATATAAGATTTGGCCATATCATCCAGCCCTAGACAAGCTGTGCTCTCCAGTGAGCCCTGCTGAAATTCTGATATTTTATTTTGCTGGTTAAATCATCAGTGTTGCCATTGTGCTTATTTTGACTTTCAGATTTTGCAAAGTCTTTGATATCATCCTATCTGATTGAATATTTTAAGATTAATTTATTCATGCTAAAGGTGTTTTTTTTTTTTTTTTTTTTTTTTTTTATAACAAATGCCTTTTTTTTTTAATTAACCTGTACAATTACTGACTTATTGATGCAAATACAATTTCCTCTTCATATTTACACATGTATGCCCTGCAGATGTCATTATCAATACATAGGCTACTTTTATTCCATTAAAACTACATGTATAACATTCACTCTCAATGTACTAAGCTTTAAAAAGAGACAGATGTTTCCATTTTCAATAATCCTAATAAAGAGCTGCATGACATTTTTTAGTGAGAGTATTATACATCATATTGATGTAGTAACACATGGCATCATATTGATATAGTAACACACGGCATCAGTAGCATCTTTTACCTTTTTTTTCTTTGCTGTGATCACATATGCATTTGGTGTCTGTGGCTGACTAATACATTGTGCCTGTTCTGCAGATAGCGGTGGTGCAGTAACAGTCCTGTTTTACAGCAGCCCTCTGCCATATTTGACACTTCAGAGGCAAGTCTGATATTTCCGCGCCTCGATTTTCAACCAGACATCACCCTGATGTATTGGGCTGACCTTTCTGCCTGCAAAACTCAAATTGGCTTGCCTTGTCTCCTTGTTCAAATGAGATAAACAAAGTCTTTGTTTTTAGCAACAGCTCATGATGGGCATTTCTAGTCTGGTGTGTTTTTCAGCCTCTGCACACATTAGGAGAAAGATAATCACTTGCAATATATTCTCACATTACCACAAAATCGCTAAAGCGGGTAACATATTGTGCTAGTCGGATTATGTGAAATTTACTTGATTTCGCAATATACTGTATATTTTCAAAGCTGTCTTAGTGTGCATTAGCGTTCACTGTACTGTAAAGTAATGAGTTGTTGTGTAATATAACAAATATCTTAGCATTAGCATTTCTGCTAATCTCCTCTTCATTTAGCTGTCCTGCTTGCGCAGTCATTTTAATCATTGGTTTCTCTCTGAAAGATTCAGAGTTTCTTAGTAAGAAATTCTACAAACTCCATTTAACACAAGCATATTTTATGAAAATGTAGAGTTTGTGTATAGTACAGTATGTGGGTGGAACAATTTGTTGCTGTTCTCACTGAAGGTCAAGGGTAGTAACAATACTATTGGAGGGATCAACTTATTTTTTAATGAAAGAGCCTTCAGTTCACAAAAACAAAAAAACAAACAAAAAAAAAACTGTCCTGTCCTTTTTTACCAATCCTCATGTCGTTCCAAACCTGTATTGGTTTGCACCCCATTGTATGAACAAAACCGTTCTTCAAAATATCATTGTTTGTGTTCCGCAATAAATGTCAGTAAATGACAGAATTTTCATTTATGGTGAACTATTCTTTAAACGATATAAGCAAGGGACTGAAAGAGTGATAGAGATCGATGTGTAGACCTAAGCTACTCTTTTGGAGCCACCGTAAAGGGCGGACAGCTGATGGTGTGGATGGAAATGGGGTAGAAACCCAACTTAATGGCTTATCACAAAGGCTCTCCCCCGTGACAACTTATTGATGGACTCTATTTGGTCTTAAATGGCAACTCTGCCCCTTTTACTAGGGGGAGATTGAGAGACTGGAGAGCGAGAGAGAGAGAGAGTGCAAAAGAGGGGGCAAGGGAAAGAGTGATGAAATGAAGGAGATAAAGATGGAAATTAACTGTGCGGTGGAGATTCTGACCACTCAAGTGTTTCCGAGCCAGGCCGCTCTTTTGCATTCTTCAGAGATATGTTTCTATGCCGTAAAGATTGCGCTCTCTCAACTGCAGATGTCACAGACTTATGAAATTTAAAATCCCCCCCAATCACTTTTTTTATGTTTGTTTTTTAATTAATTTGAAGAATTCTCTTGGTTTGCATCAGGGAATTACCAGTTGCCCTCTAATTAATCCAAAACAATGCTGAGTTAGTGAGCCATGCACACTCAGTCCAGAAATCTAAATGAGACCAGCAAAGGTTAACAAGCTGATAGCTCATTAATGTAAAGCCCTATGTTTATTCATGGACAATAATAGCTGATAATCATAGATGAGGACATTGATGTGCCATCCACACTGTGAACTGTTTTGATGCAAATGTTTGCTTGGAGGTGGATAATTTTAACAGAAAACCTAAGAATTGTTCAATTAATACCTGTTGATGGTTACCATTTAAAGTGATATTATATTAGATTTTTACAATACTATACAAAACGTTTTCAGTCAAAATACTATAACTGTTTTCTATAATTAAATGTGCTATATGAAAACACTATATTAGCCGTGACTCATTGAAAATGCCATTTTTTTAAAAACTTTGTTGTTATGAGCTATTAACATTAATTCAGATAATGATCTATGTTGTTGTGAATTATACAGGTCTTGAAATTTAAGTTTTGAAGCCACTACAAGGTCAAATTATAAACGAATGATGGAATCCTAAAAGAAAATGAGTTTGAAAACTCCACCTACATCAAGACTTTATTCAAAAAAACTCATTTCCTGAAGCGCTGCACAGTTTGCAGTTGGGTTTGCGCCGACCAGCCGCATGGAGCATGTGAGAGATTCTCGGTCTCCTCTGCCCGTCGGCCCTGTAGTCTTGCTAAGCTGGCTCATTAGTATGCGTATGACACGTTAATGAGAGTCTGTTTCCGGGCGACCACACACTAATACTCATGAATATTTAACCGAGGAGCGGGAAGATTGTATAGAAGAAGGAAGAAGAAAAAAATGAACAGAGAAAAATATCAAAATCTCACTAAGCTAGGAAACGTGAGAGGTTTGGGGAGATGATTTGAAGAAGATGCACAAAATAGAAAATAATCAGAAGCTGAAAGAGAGAAATCATATTTTTGGAAAGCTGTTAAAATGAAATACGTGACTTTGTGGAGGGAATATGAAAATGGATGGTAGTAAAGAGGAATAGAAATAGCAAGTAAAATGAGTGGCAGGGTCTAATCTGGGTAGAGGCCATCAAGGGGCCTATGGAGACTGCAAGGAAACTGCAGGCCAGGCGGCTGGGGACTTTAGATTTTATTAGTAGACCTGAGAGATGGCTTTAGAGGGCTGTCTCCTTCATTTTTGGCTTTTCCACCATCTTAAGAGCCATTCCACTTGGCTTTTCCTCACATAGAGATGGATTGAAACATTTTCACTAATAGTATCTCTGCTGTCTGAAGGAAGAATTAATCTTCACTCTTCCAAAATAAAATCACACCCCTTCTCTATTCTTTATTTCTTTCTTTGCGTTCAACCTTTTGCTCACATTCCAAATCTCTCGCTCCTGCATATTCTCTCTCTTTTTTTGCACTTCCACGTTCAGTCTTTCTGCTTTCATTCTTTGAGTGAGAAGTTTTTCAGTCTATCCAGCTGAAGAATTTTGTGAACTTTTAAACTTTAAGATGGCCATGCTTTGAACTGAAACTTTAAAACGTTTAGTGGAACTCTGCACTGTAAAAAAAAGAATTGTTGTTTTAACTTAAAAAAGTAAGTTACCTGGTTGCCTTAAAATTTTGAGTTAATTGAAATTAGAATTTTGAGTTAATACAATGAAGGTGATTGGTTTAATCTATAAAAACTCAAAATATTATGTTATCTGAACCACAATAATTATTTCATGTAATTTGACAAAAGAAAAAATGTTGTGATAACAAATCATGAAAGCTTTAAAGGCTGTGCTGGTTCATCAGTGCCACACTGTAAAAAAAAAAAATATTTTCATGATTTGTGTTCAGAAAAAAAAAAAAAAAAGGGAATGCTTAAGTTGCAGAGTTCATTTTAATGGTTTCATATAATTTGAAACAAATTGAATGACATATTTGAATAAAAGAAAGAAGGGGGTAGAGAATTGGAAGCAAGCAACAGTAACACTATGATTTTTATATTTTACAAAATAGGAAAAATATATAGAAAAATTCAACATAGAAAAAAATATTTTTATTCTTGGCTATATGTGTTAGGATTAGAAAAATTCTCATATATATATATATATATATATATATATATATATATATATATATATATATATATATATATATATATATATATATATATATATATATATATATATATATATATATATATATATATATATATATATATATATATATATATATTTATTTATTTATTTATTTATATATAGAAGGAACATTAAAAGTTTACAGCTACAGTATTATAATATACACTTTAACACCATGTCTGTGTTTTGTAATGATGAGTGCTCAGTCAACCAGTGATTGTGTCCTCTGCTGGTAAGATGGTGAAATGACACGTGTATATATATATATATATATATATATATATATATATATATATATATATATATATATATATATATATATATATATATATATATATATACATAGCAGTTAGTGTTCATAGTGAACACTATGACCTTCTAACAGTGTCTGGCAGCAATTGCAGTTTACAGAAAGATATATGCAGGAGAAATAATACATAGTTGGAAATAGATGGAAATTTCTCAGTACATGTCTTTTGCTCTCTGTGTTAAGAGCAAATCTGAGCTCAAATCATAACAAGTGCATGTGCATGTGTGTAGAGGCTTAGTAAGGTTGGCAGCACTGTGTCTCTGAGTTTAAGTTTGTATATCTGAAGAGGCATAAGCAGCCTATCTAATTTCAGCTATGTTTTTGCATGTAGATGATTACAAATAAGATATGTTAAATGAGTCTGCGCATGTATAAATAATAAAGTAATACACCAACTGGATCCCGGATTCCTCGTGCACATCACATTTCCCAGATGAGAAGTGCATGATGAGGATTATTAAAGAAGCTTCTAATTTCTAATATTTATTTCAAAGTGCTTGTTTATGCCATTGCTTTCAATGAATTGTAAGTATGTTTTGGAAAAGGATTTAAAGAATGACCAGTCTGACCTGGATGACAGGTTTTCCATTTATTTCACCTTTATCTCACCTTCATTTCATGCCTTTTACCTCTCCACTCTCTGTATTTTCCCTCTTGCAAGGACATTGCTTGTGGCTTGAGTGCATCCAGAGCAAGCCTCCTAAAATTACACACAAAATGTTTTTATTTGTTTCAAGTTACTTGCTACTGACCTCCTCCTATGTGTGTAGATTAATGTTGTTATTAGTAAGCACATCATTCATGATGCTATACCAAGATTTAAGCATCACTTATTTGCAAATTGAAGATAACATTTATACTAATAGCACCTCTCAAACATTCATTTATGCTTCATCAATTTGAGCAGCCTCCAGTCATAGATTGAGGTGTTGGCTCCTTCCTGAAAGTCATTAAGTGATTTTTCCATTTAAGCATTAGATTTTTCTGTTTTTGTGTTTCCTCTTTATCTAGTACCCAATGTGATACAATCCACCCGCAATACTCATTGTCATCATTATGAGTGATATATAGAAGGTGATTTTTCATCTTCTCTGTAGTCTGATTTTTCTTATCTATGGTTCAGCAATCCCATCTCCGGCTACAGATTTATTTATTTATTTTTGTTTACCATATGTAACATAGCAAAGGAATTCTTTCTTTCTGCAATATATAATTTACAACAATAGACTGTATATGAGTAAATTCTCTATACTCCACAAGGTAAATCAGGAGGTTTTGTATGTGAAATTGGCAAGAAGATAGATTAAACAGACAGATATTTTTATTTAACATATTCATTCAACTAGTATATTTGACTGGAGACAGGGTTACAGAAACATTTTGATGTACATAATGTTTTAAGGTGATTTATAAGGGATGATTTTACCCTTCGGTGATTGGCCATGCCCTATCAATCTTATGAATGAGGGGGCGGAGCAGACCATTGCTATTTGACAATTGCTGTAACTCATTAGTATTGGCGCTATCACAGAGGAAACCCTTTATCACATCGGTATCACAGCAGCAGCATGTCCATAGCAAATGAATTCAATAGGTTTGAATGAGGCCATAAGGAAATTTCCCTGTTTGGATGTGAATGTTGATAGTTAATGACATCATACAATTTTTAACAAAAAGTTATTCAGTTAACTAAATGTTAACTAAACTGTCAAAATACAGACACTACCTTTTGAAAGTTAAACTACTAAATTGATCATAACTGCTGTTCTTTTTATTCATCAAAAAATTCTCACATTTTTTCACATAAATATTAAGCAGCACAACTGTTTTTTTCAACATTGATGAGAATAATAAGAGAGGTTTCTTGATCACCGAAACAAAAGTTAGAATGATTTCTGAAGGATCATGTGACTGAAGAATAGCTGCTGAAAATTCAGCTGTGCCATCACAAGAATAAATATTTTAAGTTTTAAAACATATTCAAATGGAAAAGGTGTTTTAAATTCTAATATTTCATAATAACATATTGAAAAATGTAGCCTCTGTGAGTAGAGACTTCAAAAACATTCAACTTCTTTTTTATTTATTTAAAATGTATTCAAAAATAAGTTGATAAATAAATAAAAAAACATCTGTAAAATGTTATTACAATTTTTTATATTTTTTATAGCTTCTTGCCTCGGGTTGGTGGTCGTCTTACATCATTAGTATTCTGTGCTAAATTTGCAAATGTTTCCATTTATTTCCTTTAATATATTGGATGATGCATTGTCATCCTGTACATGCTTAACTCATTTCTATATGTTAACATTTAGCAAAAAGTTCCTAGATTCATTAAATGACTCTTTGGAGTAATTATTGTAAGACTGCAGCAAGTGTGTCTGTAATTGCATTTCACAAGGCACTGTGTAAATACGGTGCTTGTGGCAGGAAAACAACATCCTGTTGGGCATAGTTAACTGATGATTGAGTATTTGAACTACAAATTAAATTTTTGTAGAACGAGCAATATCTGAGCCGAAGGCAAAAGCTAAATCTGAGATTTGAATGACAAGCTAATGGTCACAGTTTGTAAAGTACATTTCTTCCAGACTCGCAGATGATGCAGCTCATATTGTGAGGATACTATCAAAAACACCCGAGGAGCTTCAGGAGTGATTGACATACCGGCTACGTGGTGCAGTCAGAACATGGAGCGTCATGCTCATTTCACTGTCTCTGTGAAGGTGAAAAAGAGACACACACATACTTTGTGACTTATCAAGCGCTCCTTACATTGCTGGGACAGGCTCTGACATGTGTGTCTCCGCTTGAAGCTCATCCAAACTGACCATTTACCCTGTCTGCCTCAGCACCACGGCCATCATATTTAGCACATATCCCACGCTGATATCCAGCACCTGCATTCTGACTGGCTAAAGGTGGGCTTTTCATCTACAGTTCATATAAGTTCATCTACAGTTCATCTAAGTGAGTAGTCTGCATGAGACGAGGAAGGGAAGCAGAACATTGCAAATGCAAGGTAACTTAGAATAGACTATGTGAGGACTATTGTTTTGCGTCTCTCGTTTTTGAACAGTGCTTTTCTAGGCAAATCTTCTCACATGCATGCGCTGTTTAGTTTCCTCCACCAGTATGAATGAAAAGGTGTGTATGTGGTTGCTATGATGAATTTATTATGTTCTGAATGTGGTTTCTGGATGGTTGTTTATTGACCCATGCCCACTCCCAAGTTTTTTTGGTAATCTGGTAACATAGATCTTTTGCTACCAGAGCGAGCACCACTAATCCACTAATTCTTTTGTCCATTTTGTACGACAGCTCACAAGATGGCACATGCTTACAAAGTAAATAGCTTCAGTGATTATAATAGGAGCACTTATCCTGACACTCCGCTAGTTTTGTCGCATCATGATGCTCGCTTAAAGTGACACAGCGCCGAGCACCAAACAACTTTGCACTGCAATTTATCAAAACATGAGGTGATTTCCATCTCATATTTAGTCATAAACAACACACAAGGAGGTCTATAATAACTGGAAAAAAAATATATGTTAACACTCCCATTCATTTCAGTTGTAGATGCATTAACCTTATACACTCATAAAAATAAAGGTTCTTTGGAGTCAATGGTTTCTTGAAGAACCTTTTACATCACTCTTAAAAATAAAGGTTCTTTATTTGCACCCTTGGTTCTATGAAGAACCTTTAATATCCATTGAAACTTTCCATTCCACAAAATGTTCTTTGAAGTGGAAAAGGATTAATTAGATTATTAAAATGTTCTTCACACTAAGAAAATAAATTATTTTATGAATTCTTCACTGGAAAGTTCACCGAAAATGGTTCTTGTATGCCATTGCTGCGAAAACCCCCTTGGGGAACCTTTATTTTTAAGAGTGTAGAACCTTTTAATTGCACAAAACATTCTTCATAGTGGAAAAAAAAGGTTCTTTAGATTATTAAAATGTTCTTCACACAAAGTAAAATGGTTCTTTTCAGATCTGCTCACTGAAAGGTTCTTTGGGGAACCAAAAACGGTTCTTCTATGGCATTGCTGTGAAAAACCTAGTGAAATATAATTCTCGTGACTTTGCCATAATGTGTATTAGGTTTATTTTTTGATTAACTTTCCCAGCACTGCACATATGAATATTCCCGGCAACAAGCTCATCCCTTAGGGAGACGGTATAATTATTTTTCATTATATAATACTAGCCAAAATGTGCCTTAGAACTAAAATAGACTATGCTATTGCGAGTTTTTCATTGGAGTTGCAGTACACTCTTGCATTTTCAAGAGTAAGATTTGCATTTCAACGTGTCATTTTCTGTTTCTCTAGCTTCAGTGAGCACCACATAAATATGAAGAACCAAAAACACTGTAAACATATTTTACACCAAAAAGCTCTCTACCGTTTAGTCAGCATTGAATCGTTGCCCAGAAATGTACTGTTAGAAAAGGACAGATGTACAACAATAGTCCTCGCATAGTCTGTTCTGTCGTTTCAATATTTTTTTATGGTCACGACTCGATCCTGTATTTTTCCTTTGTGTCCTTGCAAAGTAAAGCTTCAGCGTGACCTGAAAATGGAAATATATGTAAAGAAAGTGCTGTTTTTTATATACCATATACATACTCCCACATACTCTCAGTTTTCGGTTTCACCTTTACTTCCTCCGTTCTGTCAGGTAGAGCAGCTGTTCCTATACATTGCTCGAGTCATGTCCCTTCCCCTCCTGCTGAGTGTGTATATGTTTGTTTTGTTTGAGTGCTTTGAAAGCTGTCATTATGAACTTCCTGCCAGAGTAGAGACAGTCACAGACTAAAAGTGTATGTTAGCAGCCCTTCCACCACCTCACGGTTCTTTGTTTACAGAGATTGAGTTGTTGAACAGAAACATTACTTGATAGATCCCTATGTCCTAAAAGGCCATAAAGTCATAACTGAACAAGATAGTACGCTGTGGTTAGTATGGTGGCCCAGTAGTGCACAACACAACGACATTAAAAAAGCAAACATAAGTTCACAACACAACGAAATAAAACCACAACGCAATGGAATAAAGCCACAACACAACAGAATAAAGCCACAACACAATGAAATAAAGCCACAACACAACGGAAACAAGCCACAACACAACGAAATAAAGCCACAACACAATGGAAACAAGCCACAACACAACAGAATAAAGCCACAACACAATGAAATAAAGCCACAACACAACGAAATCGAGCCACAACACAACGGAAATGCTCCCGACCACTTGGACGCTCTCAGAGCTCGGTAATATTAGTATTCCTTGCCACTGATCTATAAAGTCGACAGTCTTACAAAGATATCAACACCATGATTAGTTTTAAGTATGTAAACATTGTATATCGACATGATATATTAATTAAAAATCAACTACGTGCACAATAGCTTCATATTTATACTTGTGAATGATTTGACATAATACAGCATGATGAAGGGAACATCCACCAATTCCACCAAGTGGTTAAAACGTATAATTTGTATTAATTACAATGACTTTGTTTAACATTTAAAAACAGACATGTTCAAATTCCAAAGCTTGTTAGTTCCCGTTGGTAAGAATGTCTTTGAATGTCTGTTTTTAAATGTTATTAGTAATTTTAATGAATACAAATTATATGTTTTAACCATTTGGTGGAATTGGCAGACGTTCCCTTCACCATGCACAGTGGTAGCGCGTCAAATCATTCACAGGTATAAATATGAAGCTATTTTGCACGTAGGTGATTTTTTAATTAATATTTCATGTCGATATACAATGTTTACATACTGTTAAAACGAATTGTGGTATTGATATTATAGAATTGTATTGATACTCTATATAACATTGGCAAGGAAAACTAACTTTACCGAGCTCTAAGAGCCCCCTAGTGGTTGGGAGCATTTCCGTTGTGTTGTGGCTTTATTCCATTGTGTTGTGGCTTTATTCTGTTGTGTTGTGGCTCTATTCTGTTGTGTTGTGGCTCGATTTCGTTGTGTTGTGCATTTATTTGAAAAAAATAAAAAATAAATACATGTATTTATAAATGTATTCATTTCTTTCTGTATGATGACCGTGTTTTATTATTAACTATATTTTTGAAATATTTCTCCTTTTCTTGTACAATCAGTGACCCCACAACTGGTTACATAATTTGTAGCACAATCATATAATTCATATACATGATCTTCGCTTGTTGAACACCTGTTAGGGATGTGTGGTGTAGTTAGATGGGAGGGAATATGACGCACATGTTCTTTCTCGTTTCAGTAGTTACCACCGTTGTACTCTGAACCGTAGGCTAAACATGTCATTAACTGTGATTAACTACACCTACATTTAAAATGCACGGTTCATTAATAAAACATCACTTTCTAAAAACAAACCATGAGAGAATATAATACCCTACGGCTAAAGTGTTTGTTTTGGAAATATTGTTAGATTGTTGTTTTATTTGCATGAACACAAACTGACAGTAGGACAAACCCATGACCAGCAGGTGGATGGGATGTCATGGTCTTATTTTGTTGGCTTTGCATTGGATCAATTCAGTAATCCCATGACCACCCTCTACATATGAGCAATGTTACAGTTTGTTTAATTAGTTTGCCAAGCTTTCAATAGCTGCTTTGTTGATGCAGGTCATGCTAAGTAAGCAGAATGTGGGCGTCATTATTGCAAATGATCCTTCATGCATACAGAGCTTGTGGCAATTCGCATTCTTAATGACTTGCATTGGTAACAAGCAGACAGTGCTAACTATGGCCTCTCTGGCCCTTGTCGGGCCTAGTGACCCCTTCATTCAAACAAACAATTCCCTGCCGCAGTGCCACGGGACAGTGCTGTAATAATGACAAACGCACTCTGGCAATTTGAATCGATTAAACTGCGTTGATGTTTGACGGCCATAAAAGCCATCTAACTGGTGAACCGTGTCTCCATCTTGTTTCGCTCAATCAGTTTCATCTGAGTTGGTGTGCTGAGTGGACGACTGCATTTGTTTGTCGGCTGTCATTGAAACTGATAAGCTCTCATCATGGGTTATAAAGAGCTCACGCTTTACCTTCACGCTACAACAGCTATACATCTACAGCGGCATGTTTACGCTAGTCAGTGCCCATATCTAAATATGCATTCATGAGAACATGTACACTTCACAGCTGGATCCTGATGTTCTTGGAACTTCTTATGGCATGGCTAAAAATACCTGAGCAGCACGCAAAATTTCAAGGTGATTCTGTCCTGCAATAAAAATATGACACCCTTAATTCAGTACATAACCAACTGAAAACTACTATGACAGCTGTGCAGGGGTCTCTGACAATGGAAGGCCAAAATAAAAAGCAAATAGGTCTGGAATTTTGTAAGAAAAAAAAAAAAAAACATGACTCGTGTGCACAGAAAGATGAGCGCCAGTACCGAGTTCTCTTTTGCGCTTGAACAAATAATAACAAACAGTATTATGCCAAAATGCCCATTTTGTTGAGTATCCTCATAAGAGCAGTCTTAACTGAGTTAAATAACAACTTAAATGAACTTAAAGAGTTGCGAGAAAATGAGATGCGCATTAGATCTTCGTCATGTTCGGCAGCGGCAGGTCTTAAAGGGACAGCAGCCTAATAAACTTGCTGCTGTGATGTCTATCATTAATGTTATTCAAAGAACAAAGGTAACAGAAAATTGTAGGTTTAATAAGGATTAATCTATATTTCGTTTATAATTTATGCAGTGAAGGAAGTGTTTGATAACTTTTATTCAAATTCTGTATATACCTGTTAGACAGGTAGGAAGGCCCAGTTAAATGACATTTATCATAATGGGTTTATGTGAAGATTGTTTTAAAGGTGCCCTAGAATCAAAAATTGAATTTACTTCAGCATAGTTGAATAACAAGAGTTCAGTACATGGAAAAGACATACATAGGGCCCTATTTTAACGATCTAAACGCAAAGTGTAAAGCGCACGGCTCAGGTGCACTCAGGGCGTGTCCAAATCCACTTTTGCTATTTTAACGACGGAAAAACGGTCCGTGAAATGGGTTGTCCCTATTCTCTTAATGAGTAATGGGCGTAACGTTCAATAAACCAATCAGAGTGTCATCTCCCATTCCCTTTAAGAGTGAGATGCGCTCGCGCCATGGCGGATTGCTATTTACATGGCGTACACGCGATGAGTCAGTTAATATATATATGTGTGTGTATTGGCACGATTGTTCAATTAATTAGCCAATTTCGTTCATCATTATAAGTAGTAATAGGCTGAATTGAATTCTAATACACGCAATGACTATTCATCATTACATTTTTATATTTATATAGCCTACACAATAATATTCTTTTACACTGTAATCCTTTTGTTTTTAATATTTGGCATGTTTCTGTAATGCGCATTGTGTGTAATAAGCAAAGTCAACGCGCAGTGTGGACACGCCCAGAGGCGCAGTTTCTACCAACGCGCTCTAACCAAAAAATATTGCGCCATTGACTTTAGACTTTAGACCAGGTTTGAGTTGGTCTATGGCGCAGTCTATTTTCAGCTCCTTAAAATAGCAATGCACCGGCAATGCGCCTGAACACAATGCTTTTACTAATTTAAGGACGTGGCGCTGAACGGGAAAACGCGAACGGAGCCGGACGCAAACTAGCAAACACACTTGCGCTGCGCCTTGCGTCGCATTGCGCCGGGTGTATTATAGGGCCCATTGAGTTTCAAACTCCATTGCTTCCTCCTCCTTATATAAATATAATTTGTTTAAAAGACCTCCGAAAAACAGGCGAATCTCAACATAACACTGACTGTTGCGTAACAGTCGGGATCATTAATATGTAAGCCCCCAATATTTGCACATGCCAGTCCATGTTCAAGGCATTAGACAAGGGCAGAACGTCTGGATGTGCACAGCTGAATCATCAGACTAGGTAAGCAAGCAAGAACAATAGCGAAAAATGGCAGATGGAGCGATAATAACTGACAGGGAGCGAGAGATTTAAAGGGGCTGCAGCCTGAATTGGTGCATAGTTAATGATGCCCCAAAATAGGCAGTTAAAAAAAAAATAATAAAAAAAAAATCTATGGGGTATTTTGAGCTGAAACTTCACAGACACATTCAGGGGACACCTTAGACTTATATTACATCTTTTGAAAATACGTTCTACGGCACCTTTAAGTTCACTTAAGTTAAAAGCTGTTGTTTTTTAAAGCCTAATAAATCTTGAAATTGATAGCTTTCAGTTATACTGTAATGTTGAATGTCTATAATTAATGTTTAAAAAAATACATTTCATAGAGACATCAGTACCAGTATTAGTAGCAGTGATACTGGCCTTTAGATGCCATTAAACACATATTTAAAATATACTGTCTTTAAACTGTTTCTACATTAATTTGGATATTAACTGTGAAATTATTACAAAATAAAAATATTAAAACTTGATTAAAATGATTAATTATGATTAATTACAGAAAAATGTGTGATTGATTTAGTTATTTTTTTAATCGACTGACTAATTTTTATGCATCTTGGGGTGCTTTCACACCTGAGTGTTTGTTTCAGAACCTGGTGCGTTTTCCCCCTTGGCATGGTTCGTTTAGGCATATGTGAACACGGCAATCGCGCTCGGACCCATACCAAAAGAATCGTTCCAAGACCACCGGATCGAGGTGGTCTCGGCCCAATCGCAAACGAACTCTGGAGCGGTTCGCTTGTGGTGTGAAAGAAATACGACCCAATGGACCGACGAACCAAGCGATTTCATATTTCATAGTGGGAAATGCATTATATAAAATGCAGCAGTGTTTGATTCTGTGAGTGAGTTTTTCTCATGCTCAAAATAGATAGTAAACCATAATATTGTGAATATTACTTTAAAATGTAATTTATTCCTGTAATGGCAAAGTCGAATTTTCAGCATTCATTTCTCCAGTCTTCGGCATCAGATGATCATTCAAATCATTGTAAAATGCTGATTTGGTGCTCAATAAACATTTCTTTATATTATCAATATTGAAAACAATGGTTCAGCTTAATATTTTTTGTGATACATTTCTCAGGATTCTTTGATGAACAGAATGTCCAAAAGAACTGTGTTTATTTGGAATAGAATCTTTTGTAACAATGTACGTCTTTTACTGTCTTAAATCTTAATCTCAATTTTTAAACGGTTGTATAATGTGCTATGTATCATATAAGCATTGGATCCTCTTTAGCTTCTCAAAGGCATCAGGTTTGTCATCCATGCATGTGGCACAGGAGGACAATGACTTCATGTAATAGTTAGACATCTCCTCTGGCGTATTCAAGGGAACAACCTTGATGTGAATCTTAGTTTCCTGTTCTTATCAATAGTGTAGCAATATTTGAATGGGTATGTATTCATTGAGACAGTCAGGAAATGATGCCACACTGTGGTGAGATGAAATCCAGAAAGATTTCAGAAATGGTCTATACTCAACCTCAATTATGCAGCTAGAAATATTTTTGTATCTCGAATGATGTTTAATTTAGCGATATTGTCTCCTATAATGAGACAGACTGTTGTGTTTGACTGCTCGCTTTCCAGCACTGCAATCTCTGCTTTCTGTCTTTGTTACATAAGTAAATAGTCATGAGAAATACAAGAGAATTAAAAGTGGCCTGACTTTTGAAGGAACTACTCTTGAAAGGGACAGCTCACCCCAAATAAAAACTATGTTAGTTTTTACTCTGTTGTTCACACCTCAATGCTGTTTTGTTTTGTTTTCCCATTCAATACAGAAATTGAATTTTTAAAGAATATTCATGTAGAGCAGCAGTGCCCAATCCTGTTTCTGGAGAGGTACCTTCCTGCAGAATTCAGTGCCAACCCTGCTCCAACACACCTGTCTGTAATTATCAAGTGTTCCTGAAGATCTCATTTAGCTGGTTCATGTCTGATTAGGCTTTGAGCTGGACTTTGCAGGAATGTGGATATCAAGGATCGTTTCTTTCCACACAATGGCAGTTTATAGTAACAAGCTGTAAAGCTCCAAAAAGGACAGGAAATCACTATAAAATGACCATAAAAGTAGTTCATTTGATATACTCCAAGGTTTTTCAAGCTTCTGAAGAACTTCTTCACCTTCTCTGCTGCTCTCAAATCAAATACTGCAAATTTGACATCTTGATTTTTGGGTTCAAGACATGTGAAAAACATAGTTTTTGATGTCCAACCTGTGCTATATTTAATTTGAGAGCTGCAGTGAAGGTGGACATTATCAGCTTTTCAATTAACAATTAAGTTAAGAAAAATATCATACCATATCCACCCTAAAGGTAAGTGGCACTTTATCAAATCAAGTGATTTTGGTGATAAAAAGTGTGACAGTGACAATATCAAAATTTCACCCTATCATGTATACAACATGATAGAGTGAAAACCTGGAATTTTAAGAGAGTTTAAGTTGTGACAACATTATGAGTCAATGAGAGTAAATCTTTTTTATTTTAAACTGAACATAGATCTTAATGTAATGCTCATCAAATGAAAATGGGTGTTCATTAAAGCATTTAGATGTTTGACAGTCAGTATATAATTGTGCTCTCTCAGGCTTAGTGTTAAGTGCATCAGAATGAACAGTAAACATCAAGTATGCTTATATAAAATGCTGTGATACATACAACAACCAGTTAGGGCTGCGCGATTAATCGCAGTTAAACCGAAATCGCTCATAAACCGCTTGGCTTAGTGCTATTATGAAATGGCAATTTTTTTTTTTTTTTTTTTTTAATGCGCAGCTTGTCCGTGAAGCACTGTGAGTTTGAGTTGCTTATGACGTGCATATGAAAAACCAACATGCATCAAACATATTTCCAAACATGAGAAGCATGTATGAACGTCTTGTCCAACAAAAGACAACATTTAATAACGTCTCGGTTACGTATGTAACCCTCGTTCCCTGAAGGAGGGAACGGAGACGTACGTCAGTAGTGACCGACGAATTGGGATATCGCTAGAGAGCCCCTATCAGCTTCGAGAGAACTAAAACAAGCCAATGGAATTGGCGTGCGATATTTGCATAATGCGCACCTCCCCTAACAGGTGGATATAAAAAGGGGGGCAGATGCAATCGCACTCTGTTTTTCGCTGAGGAGACAACCGGTGTCCGCACTGCAGCGAGGGTACAGAAACTGTGGCGACGGGACGTACGTCTCCGTTCCCTCCTTCAGGGAACGAGGGTTACATACGTAACCGAGACGTTCCCCTTTCAGTCGGTCACGTTCGACGTACGTCAGTAGTGACCGACGAATTGGGATCCCAACTAAAACGCCACAGTTACGAAACCCCTTCCAGTGCCCAGCGCAGGCTCTAGCCGCCCGTCGCACCAAGGGGACGGAGAAGGGGGCGAGCTTACGCCGGGAAGTCTACTGCTGTTCCGATATACCCACTAAGTAAACTAGACTACACTGGGGAAGCGAACCCGTAAGGAACGCTGCGGAACCACTACCTACCCAGAGGGGAAGGAATTTACATGGAAAACATATGGACTGGCCCGCAGGGCAGAACGCATATGAGTCCCTGGGATGGCTCCACCTGAGTAGGGGAGACTCATCTGACAGGAGAAAGCAGAAAGCTCTGCTAAGGGAAAGACACGGGCTCACCGTAGGGAGTAACCGTGGACAATACACATATGGAATCACTCACGTAGAGGGATTGCAACATATGGAACCCAACCAACAGACAACATCGAAGATGGATGTTGGTCTGGCATCAGACACTCCGCAATGCCCGAGCCGAAGGTGGAAGTGGAGGAACTTGACAGGGTTCACCGAACGGGGAACACGACTGGAGTCAACAGATGCACATATCCTGCCCAGGGGGCGGGAGTGGCATTGCAAGCCGACACGAGCACAGGTTCAACGCGTCTACCGGCTGGTGGAAGCGAGTACACGGGAAGAACCAGCTTATACGTAAGCTAAAAACCCTAGCAAACGTGTTGGGTGTCGCCCAGCCCACAGCTCTACAATCTGTCAGCGAGGCGCCATGAGCCAGCGCCCAGGAAGAGGCCACTCAGGTGGAGTGGGCTCTCAACCCGAACGGGCAAGGCACGCCCTGGGAACATAAGCCAGGGCGATGGCATCCACTAACCAGTGGGCCATCCTCTGCTTGGAGACAGCCTTTCCCTTCTGCTGGTCTCTGTAACAGACAAAGAGCTGATCTGAGGTCCTAAGCTTCAAGTTCTATCCACGTAAACACGCAGGGCGTGAACTGGAAAGAGCGAAGCTAGGGCTGGGTCTGCCTCCTCCGAAGGCAGCGCTTGCAGGTTCACTACCTGATCTCTGAAGGGAGTGGTAGGAACCTTGGGCACATATCCAGGCCGGGGTCTCAGGAAGACGTGAGAATCCCCAGGCCCAAATTCCAGGCACGATTCGTCGACCGAAAATGCGTGCAGGTCCCCTACCCTCTTAACATGAGGCCAATACAACCAGGAGGACGGTCTAAGAGACAGTACTTTTAACTCGATTAATTGCAAAGGCTCAAGGGATGACGCCGAAGTTAGCTAAGAACTAAGGTGAGATCCCTAGAGGGTAAGGAGGGTGGGCAAGGAGGAATCAGTCCCCTCGCCCCCTCAGGAACCTGATGGTCAGACCGTGTTTCCCCAGGACTTGCCATCAACTGCATGGAGATGTGCAGCGAAGCGGCAACATACACCTTGAGGGTGGAGGGAGACAGCCTTCGCTCCAAGCCCTCTTGCAGGAAGGAAAGCACAGATCTGACCGAGCATGATCGGGGGTCCTCTCGTCTTGCGAGAGGAGCACCATTCAACGAATAGGTTCGACTTCAACGCATAGAGGCTCCTCGTGAAGGAGCTCTAGCGGAAGTGATGGTGTCTACGACCGCCTGCGGGAGATCACCCAGAATCTCCGCATCCCGTCCAGGGACCACACGTGGAGGTTCCACAGGTCGGGACGCGGGTGCCATAGGAAGCCCCATCTCTGAGTCAGGAGGTCCTTCCTCAGAGGAATCGGCCAAGGAGGGGCTGTCGTGAGGAGCATTAGGTCCGAAACCCGGGTCCGAGTGACCAATATGGAGCCACTAACAAGACCTGCTCCTCATCCTCCCTGACCTAGCACAGGAGCTGTGCGAGAAGGCTCACTGGGGGAAAACGCATATTGCGTAGGCCCCGGGGCCAGCTGAGTGCCAGGGTATCCGTGCCGAGCGACTCGCCGGACAGGGAAACCACTGGCCGAGGGCAGTTCCTGGGGAGGCAACAGGACTACCTGGGCCTCGCCGAAGTAGTGCCAGATCAGCTGGACCGCCTGGGGATGGAGCCGCCACTTGCCCGCAAGTGGAGGCTGCCGTAAGAGCTCGTAGGCTGCACGGTTAAGCACACCTGGGACATGAGTGGCCTGAAGCGACCTCAGATGCTTCTGACTCCATAGCAAGAGATGGCAGGCGAGTTGCGATATGCGACGGGAGCGTAGACCAGCCTGATGGTTGATGTACGCAACGGCCGCCGTGCTTGTCCTGAGCGGACCAGTACATGCTTGTCTGACAGCAGCTCCTTGAAGCGGCCCAGTGCAAGACATACTGCTAGCAACTCGAGGCAATTGATATGCCAATGCAGTCGAGGCCCCGTCCAAGACCCGAACCGCATGCCCGTTGTACATGGCCCCCCATCCGGTGGTAGAGGCATCTGTGTGGACCACAGCGTCCAAGGGGTACTCCCGCCCGCAGGAACAAAGGGTCCGACCACCGGATGAGGGTAGGGCGGCAGCTCCGTGTCACGAGGACACTGAGCGTGCTGCGCTGCCATGGCCATCTCGGGACCCAGTCGCGGAGCCGGTGTTGAAGCGGCCTCATATGGAGCAACCTGAGCGGCGAAACGCGGCTGCAGATGCCACATGCCCCAGGAGCCTCTGAAGTCTTTCAGTGGGGCCGCCATCCTGCGCTTGAGCGAACTCAGGCAGTTCAACACCGACTGGACGCGCTCCTCAGAGAGGCGCACAATCCAGGCGACCGAGTCTAGCTCGAGACTGAGAAAAGAGATCCTCTGCCCGGGGGCGAGTTTGCTCTTGTCCCAGCTGACCCAAAGACCCAACAGGCTGAGGTGAGCTAAACCATCTCCCTGTGTACGCACAACTGCTTCGCGAGCTGGCCAGGAACAACCAGTCGTCGAGGCAGTCGAGAATGCGAACGCCCTGTTCCTTGAGGGGAACAATGGCCACCTCCGCAACCGTGTAAGGCGTGGAGCGACAGGGCCAGCCCGAAGGGTAGGAGTTTGTACTGACATGCTCGACCCGAGCGCAGAATCGAGACATGAAAGTATGCATCCTTCAGGTCGAATGCTGCAAACCAAACCCCGGGACGGACGCACTCGAAAATGCGCTTCTGCATGAGCACCTTAAACGGCAGCCTGAAGGTACCGGTTCAAGACGCGCAGATCCAGGATTGGCCATAGCCCACCGCCCTTTAGGGTACAATGAAGTAGGGCTGAACCTGACTTCAAATCGGCTGGAGGGACCGGCTCGATTGTTGTCCCTCGCCAGGAGGACAGCAATCTCCACTCGGAGAACAGGTGCAATGTCCAACGACACCTAAGTGAAGTGGACACCCCTGGACGCCGGAGGACACCGGGCGAAATGAATCGCATAGCCGAGTCTGATAGTACGCATGAGCCAGCGGAACGGGCTGGGGGCACTAACCAGGCCTCCAGACACCGAGCCAGCAGAACCAAACGCACCACAGACGTACCGGGGGTGGGGCAGCGAACCAGAGTACGGGGACCCGACTCGGGCGGCGTGGTAGCGGCCCAGAGTGTGATCAGACTCTGCGAGGTAGCAGTGCGTATGGGAGACGGCACACGGGGCGCGGCCTGCACCAACACACTGACACCTGCTGGCGAGGTGAGAGGGGGCTGGGAGTAGCAACGCGGGGCGCTGCACATCGCCAGCCACACTCTTGGGACGTAGAGGATCGGAAAACAGTTCTTAGTGGGTACCGCTGGACTCCGGAGAGCCAGCGGCGGAACAGACCAATTCTCCACCCGGCCCTCCTCCGGGGAGAAAGAACCGTTTACGTCAGCTCCAGGTCGCCATATCTCCAGGACCGTCTCCCGCTAGTCAGGTGACTGCGGGTTGAGCGAGCTGGGTTCAAGGCCAGTTTGTGAGATGAGCGCATCGAGAAAGCACACTTTGACGACGGCACATCCCAGCAAGACTCGCCAGGGGTGTTTCTGGACCACCATGGTGGACATTGTCTGGCCAGGGGCCTGCGCTTTGATTTGCATCCTGCGTAGCTCAACCCCGACTCAGAACTACCCACATGCAATGAGTGCTTTGACCTACTGCAGACTTGCCAGGGGCCAAGACTCATGCAGGGCAGAGGTGGTGTGCCCGTAGCACTGCCACCCCACCCTAGGGGGTAGTGAGAGAAAAAAACTTGTAGTGCAGATTATGACCCTCTTGGCGTTCCATATTAACGCCCAAAAAAGGCCACAAACTGCCAAGTTTTTTCATGCACATCCGGGCTAAGCCAGGGGCGCGGCAAGGCGAGTACGCGTCGCACGACACCCCCGGGGGCCCGGGAAAGCATGGTTGCCAAGTCTGAATCCGATTCGGCATGAGCACGCCACAACCGTGGGACGCTCAGCCTCATCTTCATGTTCAGAACCCAACAATACTCTCTCCAATGTAGCAGTCGACATCTGATCCTCTGCTGGAGCCCTGACTAAGATGTTAGGTCCTCCATATTTATTTTAAGGAGGACCAGCAACACATGCAGAAGCTACCAGCCATGTTGGACAGTGAACGTGGCCGCCCAACTGGACGACACGGCACCCTGGGCACCGACGTGGCCATGTATCTAAACATGATCCACCCACGAACATAGTCACAACATGTTTGCGATGCACTAGAGGAGTGGGGGGCCCACGGAGAATGAGTCGGCGGGTATTGCCCCACTGTGATCCTCTGGTCACCCAGGCTTATTAACCAAAGTAGCACTTTTCTGATTCAGAAAAATAACTAGATCGGGGAATAAGTGAGGGGACTCCACCTCATTAAAGGCAGCCGAGTCTCGACCGTGCATCTAGAGCGCCAGACAGCGCGCAGGGTTGCCGTGGCAACGCGCGCTGTCAGCCGGCAATTCGACGGCACACGGCGCGCTGAGCGCTCAAGCCCTTACGAGAAAGGCGAGCAAACAACGCGCCGACGTGGACATATTTCCATAAGAAAATATGACCACCCACAAACACAGTCTCAGCACGCTAAGCAGACATGAGAGAAAGTGATCGTGGCCGTCAGAGAGGATAGGAAACGACCGCCTCCAGAAACGCACAGACAGAATGACATCTTGAAAAAGACGCAGTGTCTGTCTGTGAAGCTCTTTTAGAAGGGGAAACTTCAGCTCTTTTGTGTCGAGACACACAGGGAGCGTCACGACGTGTTTAGAAAAACACAGGAGGAACCGGACCAAATCGCAGACCAACCAGTGGAATTACAGCGGAACGCTGGGAAAACAGTAGATGTTTCCACCCGGCTCACTCCAACTCGCGACCTCGCTGCAGGCGTCGTCACACCAACACAAGCGCCGAAACTTCTTTCAGAGGCTTGAAGTTCAAACAGCCGCAGGACACCAGGTAGGCTCCGAAGCGAAAGACAGAGTGCGATTGCATCTGCCCCCCTTTTTATATCCACCTGTTAGGGGAGGTGCGCATTATGCAAATATCGCACGCCAATTCCATTGGCTTGTTTTAGTTCTCTCGAAGCTGATAGGGGCTCTCTAGCGATATCCCAATTCGTCGGTCACTACTGACGTACGTCGAACGTGACCGACTGAAAGGGAACATGTTTTTACTCCAAACCCACTTCATAATGTCAGTTGAGTGTTTGCAATAACATCTTTCTGTGAGGTGATGTGGCTTCTTACACAGAATAAGGCAAACAACATATAATTTCATAGCCTTTATCACTGTATAAAATACTATGTCGATTAGCATTGCATTATGTATATACTTTATTATCATGAAAATACCTTAGAAGGCTTAAATCTTCAATCTTCTGTTTATTCAGCTACAGCGATATTGTGATGCACATATGCATTTCCTGGTACTGTCGGTGCGTTTAAAACGGGATATATCGCCCTCCGAAGGGCACTTTGGAGTGAAAACAATCATGGCCACCATATTGAAGGATCGTTCCAAACCAAAGGGCCCTATAATACACCCGGCGCAATGCGACGCAAGGCGCAGCGCAAGTGTGTTTGCTAGTTTGCGTCCGGCGCCGTTCGCGTTTTCCCGTTCAGCGCCACGTCCTTAAATTAGTAAATGCATTTGCGCCAGTTAGTGCGCCCATGGGCGTGCTGGTCTAAAAAAGAGGTGTGTTCAGGCGCATTGCCGGCGCATTGCTATTTTAAGGAGCTGAAAATAGACTGCGCCATAGACCAACTCAAACCTGGTCTAAAGTCTAAAGTCAGTGGCGCAATATTTTTTGGTTAGAGCGCGTTGGTAGAAACTGCACCTCTGGGCGCGTCCACAGTGCGCGTTGACTTTGCTTATTACACACAGGGATACGCATCACACAAATATGCCAAATATTAAAAACAAAAGGATTACAGTGTAAAAGAATATTATTGTGTAGGCTACATAAATATAAAAATGTAATGATGAATAGTCATTGTGTGTATTAGAATTAGGATACCTATTTTCAATTCAGCCTATTACTACTTATAATGATGAACGAAACTGGCTAATTAATTGAACAATCTTGCCAATACACACACATATTAACTGACTCATCGCGCGGAGCTATTTGAAAGCCTGCATCCAACGCAGATGACTGAAAGATTGACTGGCCACTTAACAGGTAATTTCAGCAAAACATCACTCGTTGAACTCCTCAGTTGAATCGGTGTGTTTAATAAGTCAGTGTATTTTAAAATGTTATATGTTATATAATATATAATTATATAATATATATAATGTTATATCCTGCTTGTCCCGTAGATGATCTGCTCGCGTGCTTTAACTTCGCGCACGAGCAGATCAGTTTCTTCGCTTGAAAAGCGTTCAGCTTTTCCGCCAACAAATTCTGCCATGTAAATAGCAATCCGCCATGGCGCGAGTGCATCTCGCTCTTAAAGGGAATGGGAGATGACACTCTGATTGGTTTATTGAACGTTACGCCCATTACTCATTAAGAGAATAGGGACAACCCATTTCAAAAATGCGCCCCGGCGCACGGACCGTTTTTCCGTCGTTAAAATAGCAAAAGTGGATTTGGACACGCCCTGAGTGCACCTGCGCCGTTCGGTTTACACTTTGCGTTTAGATCGTTAAAATAGGGCCCAAAGTGCTCAAAACTGGTCACATCAAAGGGCCCTTCGGAATTAAGGATTTGAAGGGTACAACTGATTGACACTTGGGGCCCCCTTGACCCTTTGCACAGGGAAGTGTTTTTTACGTCACAGATTAGGTAAAGGAGGTTAAGAGTTTGTTTTTACCAAAGTCCCTTTAAGACAAGTCATTTCACTCTGTGGCCTTCTTTGAAACGCCTCTCGGGCATCCTGGGCATCATGCAAACTCTTTGAATGGGGAAACATCAAATTCTCCAAAACAGTTCTCCAACCTTACGATTAAATTTCATATTTGAAATCACCAATGAAATCTAACAACAACCGGCTCATAAATTGTGTTTCTAAACGCTCGAATCATGACAAAAAAACTTTTTCAGGCTGGATCAAGCTAATGCGCATGCGCAGAGCTAAATGTGTGTCTCTTCGGAGGCGCGCATCTGACTGTTTCTATAGAAACCGCTGATTCTAGCGGCCGCTGAAGTGACGCGATGACTTTACCAGTCGGCGATTGGCTCTTATTTAGAAGGCGGGACTTATTCCACCATATTGCGCGTTACACTTTCTCCCATTCAAAACAATACGAGTGCACTTCTTGTGTTATTTTATAGTCTTTGTTTTTACCTATAAATGTATATATAATATTTTTCTATACTACTGCAATATTTACACGAGTTTTGGTACATCATTATGGTCAAAATTGCATTGTACTTCAACAAAAATACTTTACAGCTCCCTTTATCAGTCCATTCAAATGTTTCAAATACATAGACACAATTTACATTATACTTAAAGTAAAAGACTGGCAGTAGCTTATAATGTTACTACAGTAAATGAATGCACAGCCCTACAACCAGCGTAATAAAACATTGTCATATTCACGTACATCTGTGTTGGCTAAAACTGAACACACTTTTAGTGCTACTTTATGAGTTATATTTTATTAATAATACACGGCAATATTTGTTATATGGAAACTATGAATAGAATTGTATACAATTGTTTTTTATTACGATTTAATTCCCGCCCTCATCCAAATGATCATTTGTCATTGCAACAGATACATCTACAGACAATGGCTTTGTTGTGAAACCCTGTTTTTCATTCTTAATTCAGTAGCCAATTGTGTAATAAATTTGAAATGTTTGTTGGGATGGTGTGTGAACCAGCCTTAATGATTTAATGCAGCATAGTGACCCAAAATGTCAGTCAATTCCTATAGATATTTCACAGTGTCGGCTTTGTACAGCACCTCTGACTCTACTCTCTTGTGAATGTTTGTATGTGGGAGGGTGTCAGGGGTTTAATTTTGTTGTGCTTCTGTGTGTTCTTCGGATACAGTGCTGACAGTTGTGTTTAGAGGCTTAAATTATAGCTGCTGAAGTGAGTTCACAGCAGGAAGGTGGTTTTCAATTCGTTAGATAATGCTCAACACAAGGATTTGTAGAAAAGGGCTTTTAAAATGATCCCACTGACTCCATGCATATGAAACAAGCAGTAAACAAAACCTCACATAAACCTTGACTCTCATTACTGGGGAAAAAAACAATCACACAATGACATGAAGAGGACACTGAAATCACACCGTTAGAGATGAGAAAAACTCTTTTGTAATGCATCTAGGGGAAGGCTGAGTCCAGGTACCCCCCAAAATCTTGATCTTTGCGTGAGTGCGTCTGTAATGGTGCATGGACGAGTCCACTCACAGTCATGAAGTGAGCCACTCACAGTCACAACACAATACAATACAGCCGGACAGAAGGAGTCTAAGTGCCAGGCTTCTGCCCTACAATGCATTGATCCACATACTGTGCTTAAGCCCTTAGACGACACTCAGCCCATTGAGGAAAGCTTTCATATTGTCCTTGTGCTGATGTTATATTTTCCAAACCCTGTCCCACTTCTCCTACACAGATCTACAGGGGCCCTGCCGAAGAGGCCAGACTTTGCATTTAACAAGCCACTCAGCCTGGCTTTGTTCTGGAAAAACAGCCACACTTAAGCCATTTTCAGCCCTCTCTCTCTCTTTTCAGAAGGCCCGAATGGGTTCTTTTTCAGGCAATTACCTGGACTGCCTATCAGCTAGCGGTAATGGAGCGGGGTTCTTTGCTGATTAAAACATGGGGCGTTGAGAAGCTGTCAGGTGATGCATTAAAGATCTCAGTGGGGATGTACTGAATAAGTGTTAAAGGTGTTCGTGTGTCTGTGCAGGCGGGTCATGTGCCAAATCTGTCTGGTGCTTTTTTTTTAAGAAAGGAAAAATAAAAATAAGAGAAATAGGTGCGAAAGGTTGAGGTTGAAAGACAGGAGAGGTTGAGTTTTTTTGTTTTGTTTTATTTTTGGCTGCTTTTTTTTTTTCAACACATTTCTGTTTACACAACCCCTAGTTTACCATTACATTTCATTCAATGTCTAGTGTGAAATTGGACATGATAACTCTTAGTCCAGACCCGTATCAGGTAGCAGACAAAATAATATAGGATTAGATCCATGCATACAAGTGATGTGAAGAGAGGAAGTGTGTGATCAGGCATATATCAGGTGGAAGATCAGAAAATATTTTTCCTGTGGTTGGTTTGAATGATGGCTACGTAAGCATTTCTGAAGTCTCTCATGCATACATTGTCTGATTATGTATAACTGCATTGACATGAACAACATGTAAGAGTACTGGCAACATGTGAGAAGTGCCAGGAAAAAATGCCAGAAAAAGTGAGGGTACGCTACAGATTAAAACAGTGGTTACAAAAACTGGGGTACACGAGGTGACAGATGGGGTACGCAAACAAAATGCTGAGTTTTGACATTCATTTAATTCTTCCCCATCTTAAAATAACATTAAAACAGAGCTTGTATTTCTAATAGGCGCAATGCCATAAATACATGACATCTAATCAAAATATCACATCTTTTGCGGTCAAAACTGACTGCATCCATTTCCACATAAGCAGTTGCATGCATACGGGTGGTGCTATAGCATAGGTTGTGTGCAGAGTCTGCTGCCTTAGCAAATCACGCTACATTACTGCCGTTCTCGATGTACCTGTAGATTTAGCACTTACTAGCATGAAAAACAAAAAGCTTGGCACAGAAGGTACGTAAAGATCAATTTAAGATTCAAAATCTTGGTACAAAACATACCTTTTGTGAGTTCTTGTTTTTAATGTTGATAATATTACATGAGCAAAAATGCAAATCCAAATATCAACACAATTGCTAATGTGACCTTGATTTTATACAACAGCTCAACAACCAAAATGGTAATATTAAGTGATGTTCTTCACAGTATTGTCAGGATTTGCTCTATTTTGCAACAAAATAATAGTTCCAATGAAAGCCACAGCAGAACTACAACACACAGCGGTGTTTCGTGAACGAGTCGTTCGTGAAAGTCATTGATTCAGTGATTCATTCATAAATACAGCCGCTTGCTTCTTTACTGAATGACCGAATGACTCGATGACTCACGCATTAAGACAGTGACTTACCGCCACCTACTGGCAGTTTTAGTATTTAAAAGAATCACTTGTCACGTTTTATCATCATTGCATATTTCTCTATTGAATTTTATTTTTTTTATTTAACACATTATTAATGTTGTAAATGTATTTACAAATGCGCTGTAAAGTCAATTTAGGGGGCAAATATTGTCCCTTAAAGGAACACTCCATTTTTTTTTGAAAATAGGCTCATTTTCCAACTCCCCTAATGTTAAACAGTCGAGTTTTACCGTTTTCGAATCCATTCAGCCAATCTCCTGGTCTGACGGTATCACTTTTAGCATAGCTTAGCATAGTTCATTGAATCTGATTAGACCGTTAGCATCTCGCTCAAAAAGGACGTAGCCAATATAGTTCCTAACCATATCGGCCTAGAAGATCGCAACTTTTCATTTTCCGTCGGTCTTTTTTTTTACTATCCTGTCCATCAAAATGACGGACAGTGCGAAAGTCTAACACGACCTCTGGGGTATGCAGAATGATGGTTAATGCATCAGGGGGTACTCCATTCTAAAAAGTTTGGGAACCACTGAGTGTAAAATATATTTAAATGCTATTTCATTTATAGGGTCATAGGGCTGGAGCCAATCCCAGTTTCTTAGGCCAGAGGCAGGGGAAAGACCCTGAATAGATGGCCAGTCCATCACAGGGATCTCACACAGAATCACACACAGGCCATTTGTCCAATTCACCTAAACATGCATGTGTTTGAACTGTGAGGGAAAACCAGTGTACCTGGAGGAAACCCACGCTGACACAGGGAGAACATGCAAACTCCACACAGAAATATGAGCCAGCAGTCCTTTAATCACAATTGAATCCTTTGCAGTACAAAAACGCAACAATATATACTGTATCGTGGATAGTAATGTATTGTGTATAGTTCAACCAAAATGAAAATAACTGTAAGGGTAAAAAAAAAATCAAGTTTACAGAGTTTTAGTGTCAGTACTACATTGAACTGCTATATAATGTTGAATATAATGCATAAAAATGCAATGGGGAAATATTTGTGGGTCCTGATAATGCCAAATGTCATATGTTTATGAAAAATATGACTGCACACTCACTTGCAAACAGTTTATTCACCAACGTTTCGGCAAAAAGCCTTTGTCAAAATGTCATATGTTACCAGTAAAAAGTGCCTTACATTATTTTAAATATATCTAGTCAGTGACAGAGTGCAAAGATATTTGTCTAAAATAAATCTGCGTTTCAGAATCATGAATATTTTTATTCTGGTGTCTGGTTTATTAACTCCATTGTCCTGTGCATTGGGTTACCAGCATCAAGTCCAAGCCTATTCGTTTACACTCCAAATGTAATATTACATTTAACATTTTAATTTACAGTACATTATTTTGTTAACCTTTTACCAAGTCTTGGAGTATTGCAATAATATTGTATCTTGATTTCAGTATTCATAATCCTAGGTATTTATTTGACACAGTGGCTAAATTAACTAGAAACAGAGATTCAACTGCTGACGTTTCCATAGAGCACAGCAGTAATGACTTTATGAACTTCTTTACTTGCAAGATTGATAATATTAGAGAGAAAATTATAAACATGCAACCGTCTACAGTTTCTCTTCAGACAGTGCACTGTAGTGTCCCTGAGGTAAAACTAGAATCATTCGCCGCTATAGGAGAGGAATAATTATCTAAACTTATCAAATCATCAAAATCAACGACATGTATGTTAGACCCAATGCCGACTAAACTACTGAAAGAAATGCTTCCAGAGGTCGTAGGTCCACTTCTTGATATAATTAATTCATCTTTAACACTAGGACACGTGCCAAAAACCTTTAAGCAGGCTATTATCAAACCTCTTATTAAAAAACCTCAACTAGATCCGAGAGATTTAGTAAATTACAGGCCAATCTCGAATCTACCTTTTCTGTCAAAGATACTAGAAAAGGCAGTTTCAACACAACTGTGTTCCTTTTTAGAAAGAAATGGAATCTGTGAGGATTTCCAGTCAGGATTTAGACCATACCATAGTACTGAGACTGCTCTCGTTAGAGTTACAAACGATCTACTCCTATCATCCGATCGTGGCTGTATTTCTCTATTAGTGTTATTAGATCTCAGTGCTGCTTTTGACACTATCGATCATAACATTCTTTTAAAAAGGCTTGAAAACTATATTGGCATTAGTGGAATTGCTTTGGCATGGTTTAAATCATACTTATCTGACCGTTATCAGTCTGTGGTAGTTAATGAAGAGATGTCGTATCGATCACAGGTTAAATATGGGGTACCACAAGGCTCAGTATTAGGACCGTTGCTTTTCACTCTGTACATGCTGCCCTTAGGAGAGATAATTAGGAAGCATGGTGTTAGTTTTCACTGCTACGCTGACGATACTCAGCTCTATATTTCCTCGCGCCCTGACGAAACCTACAAATTCACAAAACTAACAGAATGCATAGCTGACATTAAAAACTGGATGACAAGAAATTTCTTATTATTAAATTCAGAAAAAACTGATTTCCTAATCTTTGGACCAAAAACTTCCTCACGAAAAAACCTTGAATACTCTCTAACACTTGACGGGTGCTCCATTAAACCTTCGTCCTCAGTTAGGAACCTGGGTGTGCTCTTTGATACCAATCTTTCATTTGAAAGTCATGTTTCTAGTATCTGTAAAACCGCCTTCTTCCATCTAAAAAATATATCTAAATTACGACATATGCTCTCAATGACAAATGCGGAACAGTTGGTTCATGCATTCATGACCTCAAGACTAGATTATTGTAACGCTCTACTGGGTGGTTGTTCTGCTCGGCTTTTAAACAAACTACAGTTGGTTCAAAATGCGGCAGCTAGAGTTCTTACTAGAACCAGAAAGTATGACCATATTAGCCCAGTTCTGTCAACATTACATTGGCTCCCTATTAAACATCGTATAGATTTTAAAATCTTGCTACTTACTTATAAAGCTCTAAATGGTTTAGCTCCCCAGTACCTAAGTGAGCTCTTAATGCATTATAGTCCTTCACGTTTATTGCGATCTCAGAATTTAGGCCAGTTGATAATACCCAGAATATCAAAATCAACTGAAGGCGGCAGATCATTTTCCTATTTAGCACCTAAACTCTGGAACAATCTTCCTAGCATTGTTCGGGAAGCAGACACACTCTGTCAGTTTAAATCTAGACTAAAAACACATCTCTTTGCTCTTGCATACACATAACACATTATCAATACATTAACATTTTTCAAATCCGTTAAAGGATTGTTACGCTGCAATAATTAGGTCGGCCGGAACCGAGAACATTTCCTATAACACTAGATATACCTGTACATCAGAATAAGAATGGCATCTCCGCTAATATCTGTCTCTCTGCTTATCCTGAGGTTTGCCGGGTGCTGGATCCAGGCCGTATCCAGGTCAGATGGAGAACCTGCGTCTGGACCTGACTACAACGTAGCCCATGATCCCCGTATCCGCTTACATATATTTATATATAATCGATTTTTAATCTCTATAATAAAAATGTACAATTCAGATTTTGATCTCCATATACATTTACATATATATATCTTCCAAGGGGTTTTTTCCCTCCTAGGACTTTTTTCCCAGTGCTAGCACGCTGGGTTTTTCTCCTAGGGGGTTTTTTCCACCCCTGGAAGTCAGCCGACATTGGCTTAATGTAGCACCATCTTGTATATGTTACATATTACCACGCTTGTTTGTACAGTTTTAACCACTTCCCTTTTTTTCTGTGCTTCTAATATGTAAAGCTGCTTTGAAACAATTACCAATTGTAAAAGCGCTATATAAATAAATTTGACTATTGTGATATGTATCGAATTGTGACATGAGGGTATTGTTACACCCCTAAAAATAGATATAGATATAGATATATAGATATAATTATATTATATAACTTATTTTACCTGTTTTTAAACCCTTGACATAGAGGCCCAGTACAAGATAGTAAACAGCAGTACCATTCAGGAAGTGAGTTAAATATATGAGATTTAAAGAAATAAATTTATGAGTGTTTGTGAATGCTGCAGATGGAGATTCCCATCTTTCAGCCGCCTTAAACATTCAACTATAGCTTCTCAATAATGCATGATCTCATGACTCCTGCCTGTTTCTCAAGGACAGCTCAGCCATTTTAACTCCACATCACACTGCACTGAATATAAAGTCTAACAACACGGCACATTTATAATGTATACGCAAGATCTGTTTAGATATGTCTTATGAGCTGTGCACTTGCAGACAATTGGCTAAATTAAGAGCATGTTGTATTCTCCACCACTAGCTTTGTCAAATTGTTTGCTCAAGCTTGTGTCTGTTTCCAAGCTTTGATATGTTTTGAGAGGCCAATGTTTTTTTCTTTTTTCTGTGTTCTTTGTGGTTTGTATTGCATTTTTAAAGTAAAGAGTATTTTGAGACTGAGTCAGAGGAAATGGGTTGCAGCTTTTTACAGACACAGAAGTGATGGCAGCACTCATCTCAAACCTGACGTTGTCTCCTTTATTCTAGACTGTTGTCATCCAACACGAATGTATCTGAGTCAGGCACCACAGTCTCTCCTAAGAAGACTGGACTGCTGTTGCTTACATTAGGCTCTGATGGCCTGATGTCTGCTCAACTCAAAAAGCTATTTTTATAGTATGCAATAAATATGCATTTATGCAAGAATTAGACATGAAAAAAAAAAAAACAAAAAAAAAAAAATATATATATATATATATATATATATATATATATATATATATATATATATATATATATATATATATATATGTATGTATATATATATATATATATATATATATATATATATATATATATGTATATATGTATGTATGTATGTATGTATGTATGTATGTATGCATGTGTATATATATATATATAGTGCCCTCCACAATTATTGGCACCCTTAGTAATTATGAGCAAAAGCAGCTGTGAAAATAAATCTGCATTGTTTATCCTTTTGATCTTTCATTCGAAAAATTCACAAAATTATAACCTTTCATTTAAGGAAAATAATTGAAAGTGAGGGGAAACTTACATTATGAAATAAATGTTTTTCTCCAAAACACGTTGGCCACAATTATTGGCAGCCTTTTATTCAAAATGTTTTGCAACCTCCTTTTGCCAAGATAACAGCTCTGAGTCTTCACCTATAATGCCTGATGAGTTTGGAGAACACCTGACAAGAGATCAGAGACCATTGCTTCATGCAGAATCTCTCCAGATCCTTCAGATTCCCAGCTTCATGTTGGTGGTACTTCTCTTCAGATCACTCCACTCATTTTCTTTAGGGTTCAGGTCAGAGGACTGAGATGGCCATGGCAGAAGCTTCATTTTGTGCTCAGTGACCCATTTTTGTGTTGGTTTTGATGTTTGTTTTGGATCATTGTCCTGATGGAAGATCCAACCACAGCCCATTATTGGATTTCTAGCAGAAGTGGTCAGGTTTTGAATTTTTATCTGTTCAATCCATGATACCATGTATCTGAACAAGATGTCCAGGACCTCCAGCAGAAAAATAGGCCCACAACATTAAAGATCCAGCAGTATATTTAACCGTGGGCATGGGGTACTTTTTATCCATGCGGCACCAAACCCATCTGGTGGTTTGCTGCCAAAAAGCTCTTTTTTTAGTTTCATTTGACCATAGAAGCCGGTCCCGTTTGAAGTTCCAGTCTTGTCTGAGAACTGAATATGCTGGAGATTGTTTCTGGATGAGAGCAGAGGATTTTTCTTGAAACCCTCCCGAACATCTTGTGGGGATGTAGGTGCTGTTTGATAATTATTTTTAGGCTTTCTGAGACTCAAGACTAATCTCCAACTGTGATCCTTGGAGAGTCTTTGTCCACTCAAACTTTCCTCCTCACTTCACATTAGGATGATTTAGACACACGTCCTCTTCCAGGCAGATTTGTAACATGTTTAGTTGATTTGAACTTCTTAATTATTGCCCTGATAGTGGAAATGGGGACTTTCAATATTTTAGGTATTTTCTTACAGCCACTTTCTATTTTGTGAAGCTCAACAATCTTTTGCTGCACATCAGAACTATATTCTTTGGTTTTACTCATTGTGATGAATGATTACGGGCATTTGTCTTTCCTCATGTTTATATTCCTGTGGAACAGGAAGTCATGGCTGGACAATTTCATGCTCCTAGTCACCCTGGTGTGCTAATAAAATTTAAATATGAATGGGAATATACTTCAGAGATATTTTACTCATAAGAATTTCTAGGGGTGCCAATAATTGTGGCCAACATATGATTTATTTATATATATATATATATATATATATATATATATATATATATATATATATATATATATATATATATATATATATATATATATATATATATATATATATATATATATATATATATATATATATATATATATATATATATATATATATATATATATATATATATATATATATATATATATATATATATATATATATATATATATATATATATATATATATATATATATATATATATATATATATATATATATATATATTATATATTTATATAGTTAAAATAATAAGACCATCCATGTTTGTAATACTTTTGAAAGTAACTTTTCCCAACAGTGTTTACGACATCTACCAGCAGAGGATAACTAGGTTGTGCTAATCAGCTGACTATAAATAAATAAATATATAGGTAAAGTTTCACTGTTTGGAGTTGAGCTGTAGCATTCAACACAAATTGATGCAGCCTATGCAAGCTGCAGCCATATTGTTCAGAAAATCTCCTGCTGAGTTAGAGAGGCGTTAGAGAAGCTTATTCAGCACGAAAGTCCATTGAAACCATCTACTGTGTGCAGCACACCCCAAATCAAAGTTTTCTGTGGGGATTTGTTGCCTTTTTCTAAGAAATAAAGATGCATAACCACCCAGAACACTAATCTTGCATCAGTATCAATTGAAACACCAGATTCAGCATTTCACATCGCCTCTATTAGAATGCAAATGTGCGTATAATAAATGACAAGATTGCCAAACATTTGAATCTGAGAGTGGAACCATGTTCAAACACTGTCATGACTGTAAGTTATGTATCAGTTGTTTCCTGGAAGAGTGATGTTTGCTTAATTGGAAGTGTTTATTTGTTTTAAACACATAATGCTCTCCTTCATGCTCGTGGGTGTTTCTGTGCATGTGCACTTGCGGATGCATTAGAGGCAATATATGTTCAGCTTCATCGTGTTATTGTGTCGTTAATGCGTTTATACCTCTGTCACATGTTCTTGAGTTTGACCTTCTTGCTATTAATGCAATTACACTAAATTAATTTTACAAAACATCATAGCAATTTGCCATATTGCAGTGTTAAATTGCTCTGACTCACCAGGTCATTATTCCTTAGCAGGAAACTTTAGCGTCATCACAGCTGTCATTGTTGAAGGTTGCTGTTGCAGGTTTTTACTCTTAGTATATAGGTACATCTTTATTATTTTCTTCCATCTTTGCTTGATGCAGTGCATTTCAACATCTAATTAGTTTGTGATGTTGACCGGAAGAGAGCATGTGACTAGGACAAATGAAAAGAATCATAATTATACCATTTATAGTGGGCAGGACTAACCATGCGGAAATCAACGGAAATCCAGCTTGCAACGAATGGCATCTATATATAGTGCCTATATGGAGGAACAAGCTACCACACACTGACCAACTGCTGTTAATACCATCTGTGGAAGCGTGAGCAAGAGTGTATGTGGGAGAGAGGTTGAGATGCTACAATAAATCCACACTGAACAAACAAGATTTTGACATAACTCTGACCTTCACATTAATCATGCGTTTACTTCACTTCCTTTTTGTTACTGATCATCTGGTGAGTAATTAAGTTTTATAAAATGGACAGTTCCATTTCTGTTCAAATGAGCTGTGCTCAAAGGCATTGTAAAATGCAGATAAATGCACACCTGTGACCATAAATTAAATAATAATATGGCAAGTTGTTCTTTTTGCATGAATTAACTTTAGAGAATATCCAGTATTGGGGAAAACGTGCCTCTGACTACATTGTTGCAAAACTCGTACAAATACATACAAATCACTGCAGTTCCCAGCTGAAGTGAACACTAGAGGCAGTAAAATAACTTTCATTCCTTTTCAGATGAAATTATGATTACAGGCAGTGCTTCCCACAGGTTTGAAATAAACTTGCGCTGGTAGCCGTGTAGAAAATCCTCCTATTACCCATGGCACAAAAATGGTCTACTACATGTGACAAGCAACAAATAATGTGTGATTTTTAACAATATTTTTATTTATTGAAATTAATTGTAATTACATAGGCTAATTGCACACTAATATTATGCATTAACATGCATTGTAAATTATGCAAAGTTACAGCATTTAAATGATAGGGTTCTCCATGCTTCGTCATATAGTGACTCTCTCAGTGAATGGGAGAGTGATACTAGTAAAATCTATATATTGAATAAAAGTACATGAAATATATTGAAGATGTGTCAAATAATGTTCTTTTCTTCCTGTGGGGGAGCATCCCAGCCAGAGACTACAATAGTTTACTACAAATTTAATTAAATTAATTAATTCATTGTGTAACCAAAATACCAATAATACTCAGAAGAAGAAAAAAACTTAGCATGTGACTTTTAATCACAAACAAGCCCGAAATAAATGTGGACTCTTATTTTGAAATCTATATGCTATTGCGGGCTCTCTTCAGATGAGAGAGATAAAATAAAATTTTTTTTAATGAAATCATAGCCTTTTGAAGTTTAATAATCAATAGGCTGTCGCGATTTGTTTTTCTATCCCCAAAATATAAGATGTTTTAAAATGATCATTTATGTATTGAAGTTACCATTTCATGTATTGAAGATTCGCACACGCAGTGCGAATACATTTTACAGTTTGCACACAGAAGCGCCTGCACTGTGGAGCCCTGTCTTTGTTTGTGAAATATCCACAGCGTCTAATCAATTATTCATTCTAGAACATTGTGTAAGTTTACTGCAACAATGGAGCCGCGAACTTCACATACTTTTGAAAATCCAGCATTTATTTGATCCTGATAAGCGCTCATTGTCACAGTTGTAAAAATGGCGGCTTTCTTCTTGCACAAGAGGCTTTGTTATCACGGTATTTGTTTCGTTAAAGAACGCAACACACACGTCTCCCAGACATCCTGTAGAATTCAACCAACCAGATGACGACTTTGATACTCCTGAAGTATTTCCAGATAAGTGTTCCATATGCATCAGACCTTCAGCCAACGGTTTGTGGGCATGACGTCTGAGGCTGAGACTACCGAACCCCCAGCTGCTCCCTAGGCGCAGCAGCAAAAATGGGCTCACTGCTCCGGGTGTATGTTCAGTGTGTGTGTGGGTGTGTGTTTTCATGGTTCACTACTGTGTGAGCACTTTGATGGGATAAATGCAGAGCACAAATTCCGAATATGGGACACCATACTTGGCTATGTGTCACGTCACTGTTTTATTTTCACATGGTGTTACGACCTCAGAACACCTTTACCGTAGTGCATCATTTGTGAACTAATACATTTTGACACTTGCATCACATAGCCATCTCCATATGTGTGGCTTTTCGGATGTAGTAAACTTGACTTGCTCAAAAAGACTTGTAGAAGCAAGCCAAAATGGCATGGTTGCTTCAGCAAACATGTTTTTATCTCATGTTTGCTTTTATTAACACTATTAAGTATGTTTAGGGTTTAATGTAGGTGGTATGTTGTTTTCAAACACAATACACTGACTAGCTTGTATCTGTAGAATAAAGAGCTTTTAGAATGTTACAAAACCTAGAGAATTGAAACAACTGAATTGACAAAGACGGCCATAATCATCTTCATTTTTTAACACTACTATCCACCCCCACAATAAGAATTGATTCTCCCATGATTCTGAATGCATACTAAACAAAATAACATGTAATTTACTAGAGGTTCTGACAAAATATTATTTAATTATTTAAAATTATTTAAATTATTTGAATGAATTACGAAAAAAAAAAAAATCAGTTTGAATGATTCAATGACTCACTCAATGACTCAATACTTCACTTGTTTTATTACTGGATGAATCAGCATTTTTGAACGAATCTCTTGAATGAATGATTCAATAACATACATTTTTAACTGTCACAATCTTTTTATGATTAATAGTGCAGCTCTATGCATAACTATTGGTAATTGTGCAAGGTATCATAAAAGATCTTGGAAGTCTTCTTCCATTTTGCCATCTACTTATCATCGTTGTTTGAAAATTGCTGGGAAATCATTGAACTTCACGACACGTGACCCTACAAGGCTGTCTATCATCTGCAAAGGACCTTGATAGAAATGTAGTGGAGTGAAAAGTACAATATTTGTCTTTCAAATGTATTAAAATGTGTCAAAAGTGTTAAAGTCACAAGTTTCCAGAAAAAAAAAAAAAAAAACTTTGACTTTGTTTCTTCAGTAGAACACAAATGATGATTTTTAACTCCAACCGTTGCAGTCTGTCAGTCGTATAATGCATGTCAATGCGAACACAATCTATGAGAGTCAAAAAAACATGCACAGACAAATCCAAATGAAACCCTGCCGCTCGTGACGACACAATGATGTCCTAAGACACGAAACGATCGGTTTGTGCGAGAAACCGAACAGTATTTATATAATTTTTTACCTCTAAAACAGCACTGTGTCCAACTGCCTTGAGCATCCGGTTAGTGAGGTCAGAAAACACGTTCTGATGATGGAAGTGATCTCTCGCGCGTTGCTTCAATGAGTGTGAGAGATCACTTCCGTTGTCAGAGCGCGTTCAGACCTCACTAACCGGATGCTCAAGGCAGTTGCACATAGTGGTATTTTAGAGGTAAAAAATGATATAAATACTGTTCGGTTTCTCGCACAAACCCATCGTTTCGTGTCTTAGGACATCAATGTGTCGTCACGAGCCACAGGGTTTCACTTGGATTTGTCTGTGCATGTTTTTTTGACTCTTATAGATGGAATTCCCATTGACATGCATTATACGACCGACAGACGGCAACGGTTGGAGTTAAAAATCATCATTTGTGTTCTACTGAAGAAAAAAATCACCTACATCTTGGATGCCCTGGGGGTAAGCAGATAAACATCACATTTTCATTTTTGGGTGAACTATCCTTTTAAGTACAGTACTCAAGTAAATGTACTTCGTTACTGTCCACCTCTGATTCAGGTTAATCTATTTTGGATAAAACTGAACAGGCTTTTAGTGCCACTCACTGGACATTTCACTGTGAAAGTGTCGCAAAACTTGTGATATAGTTTTGCAGAAATGTCGTAACAGGTGCTTCCAATGAGCCTGGGTTGCGAGTATCATTTTAGTTTTAAGATCATGCATCTTTTCCTTTTGTTATATATTGTAATTATAGTAGTATATTATACTCCCGTGCTAGCACTGGCTCTTTGTGTGTGTCTGAGGTCACATCCATTCAGTGTTTTTGTCCAGGTGGGATCTACACGTTTCACTCTCTTAGATCAAACTGTGTTTATGCCAGAAGCCATCTGCTCTCCCCTTTTCTGTTTTCTCCTTCCATCTGCAGGCCTTTTATCACTTCCTCATTTGGTCAATTCATTATTTGTGGTTTATTAATCCTCCTTAATCTACTTTTTCTATCCAGTTGATCCTATTCTGAAAATTTAAATTAAAGTTTAGACAAGTTTAATGTTCTTGTCAGAATCTTGTCTGTCTGCTTGAGAAACTGAAGAGAAAATGCAGAAAAACAGTGAAATAATAAAAATGTGCCTCCATGATGGAAATATCTTTCACTTCTATAAGCAGCTCTGTTTATATTCTGTGATAAATGTCACTTTTAATCAGTGAAAGCTGACATAACTCTTGTTTTATGTAATAGCTCACCAAATAAGATCTATACTAACAGTTATTAGCATACATGAAGACATCCAAAGAAATATCTGCCTGCCATGAATTTCTTTAATCCCCGCATAAGTCATCACAGAGGTAAATAAAACCACAGTGCAAATATTTTTGAAACCACAACACGCCTTGTGTCTGGGTTTTCATGATAAGAGGTAATTAGGCAGCACATGTCTGTGTGTGTTTGTGCCGGGTGATCTCATTTGTATTCATACACAAAGTGTACACATCCATTTTTGTACGTTTGGATAGGCACAACTAGATAAACACGTTTGATTGACACTGACTGAAACAACATTTTTACATAAGTTCAGTTTTAAACATGTTTGCAGATCTTCTAAAGATTGGTCGGAACTGGATTTTTTTTTTTTATTTCATGAGGGTTCTGCCACCGAGTTCAATGCTCAAACACAGTCCCATAGACTCACACTTATCAGTAAATGTTGGAGAAACTTTGCCAAGGAAAGAACTTTTAAATGACACATTTTTTTTTAAATCAATCCAAATGGGACTAATATACAAAGTAATTTGTCTGGGTTTTTTCATGATCAAATCTTAAAAAGTATAAAATATAAATCAAAAACTATTGGTGTTACTGTGTATATTAATGTGCGTTTCACTTATTCATTAATTTTATCTCATTTACTGCTTCCCAATAACCTTTTATAAATAACATGGAACTGAATGAAACTGTTATAAAGTACATTTTGAAATTTTACACTGTTAATACTACTGTTTAAATGTTTGTGGTAAGATTTTTTATTTTTTTATTTTAAGAAATTAATAGTTTTATTCAGCAATAATACAATAAATTGATCAAAAGTGACAAACGAAATAAGTTTTATTCAGCAATGGAAGCAAAGAAGAAGACAACTCGGTTTTATGCTGGCATAAATTTGCTTGTAAACAAATTGTCTCTAGCTCTGGCCATATTAATCATTACACTATGACAAGTCTTGGTTCATTAACTGTTATCTGCTTAAAATGACTAATGATGTCTAACACATTGTTCAGAGGACTTTCACCCAAGAGCCTACACATGTTAAGTTGTTGTTTCGCCACACACTGAAATATTCTGTTGTAGTTAAAGGTGATCTGTGATTTCTGTGCCACTAGCATCACAAACAGCAAAAATAATGACTGTTTTCAAACAGGTTTCAAAAACAATCCGTCTCATTGGCCGCCCAAATAGATAATTCCACCCCAAATTCACTCCATTGGTTGATTTGGAGTTGGTGTTGTCAGTTTGGTGGTGAATCAACCTTTAAATATCTTGTTTACACATGCATATTCATCTGTGGGGTTTTAACCATGAAAAACTGCACACTTTACCTTTAATTTAGGGGTGATTTTCAGCAATGTTAGGAGCATAGTTCTTGGGAGGAGTGTTATTGTACAGTCATTATGGTTTTTAATTATAGCATATGATTAGATGCAGAATCACACTGTCAACATGCATGCAGATGCTTTCCCTTCCTGTCTCACACACACACACACTTTTCTTGCTTGTGAGGTGCTGTTTTCACTTGTGCAACACTTCAATTGGCAGACCGCCCATGAGGAGAGAAAAATGTTTAATTGATGTTTTGATTTGTATGTGCATGTTCCCAATAAGAGAAGAGCTCTGTATATCTGGCAATTACCATATTTTCCTGATATGCAGCAAGTTTCATATTGGCATTTTATCTCCCCGGATTATTTGACTGAGCAAAAGGCAGCACTTGCATATTTTAAAAACTTGTGGCAGGAACTTCTTCGAACTCTAAGTGCAGCAGTTTTATTTGAAGTACTGTTCAAAATAAATGACTAAATAATGGATAAATATAGAGAATCTAATGTTTAAAATGTATTATGTTAACTTAAATTTGACTGTATATTGTGCTGTTCTTTTTGTTGTTTTGTCATTTTTTTCCCAGTATGACTGAACATTTTTGAGCAAAGCAATCTGTTGTCAGACTGTGTAATAAACATTAGCTAAAATGATTTACATTGTTGATTTAGTGTGAAATTACATTATATTCCAGGTTAATAATTGCATTACTTTTACAATTTTACAGTTGGACTTCTTTTGTATCTAGCCGCACTCTCAGAAAATCTACACAAGTTTAATGGCAATTTTAGTCGTTTTTACAATTGTATAGTAAAATAATAATAATAATCATAAAGGGTATTTCTGTGAGTTTACAATATAGGAAAACACTGTAAAGCAAATAATATCATACAATATCATGTTTTTGTTTTTGGTGTCACCATTGATGTGTTTGGTATGATGCTTATTCTTGTGTTGTAAGATGGTGTCACATATTTTAAAGAAGTATCGGTCCCACTTTATATTAAGTGGCCTTAACTACTTTGTACTTACATCAAAAAATAAGTACAATGTACTTATTGGGTTCATACTGAATTGCAAAACACTTGCTGCTATTGAGGTGGGATACGGGTAAGGTTAGGGAAAGCTTTGGTTGTATGGGTAGGTTTAAGGGTAGGGTTAAGGGATGGGTCAACAGTGTAATTATAAATGTAATTACAGAAATTAATTACATATGTAATTACATGAAGGTGTTTTTAAAATATAAATACAATGTAAAAACATGTATGTACACAATAAGTGCATTGTATCAAATTATTAATTTAAATGTAAGAACATAGTAGTTAAGGCCACTTAATATAAAGTGGGTCCGAAGTATCTTAGCAGTTGCTTCACTATTGTGAAAGATCCATCTACAAACAATTATGAATTTAAAATAAGTTATTGGAAAATCTTCATACTTAAGTAATGCTAAAATAAAATCTTTGTATTCATGCAAATAATTTGACTAACTTAAAATCAGCCGTTTAGATTATTTCATGTTCTAGCTTGTCATTTTAACAAACGTTTTCATTTGCCACACTTCTGACTTGGCTAGATCACACATTTGAATATGTATATACAAGGTCCAAGATCCTAATCAAATGAAAAAAACTTCACTATGGTGAAATTATATTGGTAAACAGTTACATTTCGTAGTGTCATGGTTAAAGACTGCTTTATAATGTGAATTCACAGTAAAAAAAATAGCGGCATCATTCTCATTCTGCTGTTGATTAACAGTAATTTGTGAAAAAAATGACCCTGCTTGCATTAATTTAATAGTAAATTTCTAACTACAGTAATACTCTTTAATCCTGGAAATGTTTTACAGTGTAGGATTGTGGTGAGTGATGGCAGCTTCCATCAATCCTTCAGTTTGTCCTTGAAAGATACATCTGAATGATCCAGATATGTTTGCCGTATGCAAATGTATACTGCAAGACTTGTATCCTACAGATTTTCAAGCAGTTGCTGATGCTATGCAATTTTTGCACTCACACCTACATGTATGAATCCTACCGGCTTCTGTTTTAGCATAGAGAGAATTAGGTCTACGCATGTTAAAGAGAAAGATGTGAAAGATGTGTATGTGTGACATCGTAGTGTCCATAAGACCCAGGTCTGCATATACTGTACATCTCTGCTAACCCACCTATCTTTTATTGGCTACGTTCGCAGACAAGATGGCTGCCAGAGGCCACCCGATAATCCTGAGAGTGCAAACACAGCAGGATAAACTGCAGCGTTGCATGTACAAAAACAAACAAACACTGCTAGTGTGAAACACCAGAGTCACAGATCATTCTGATCATCAGATCTTGCCAGACCTTCCTGCAAAAGAACAAAGATTACGTAGTAATAAAGTAGTACAACCTCACTTAAAATGAGTAATGGAGTTAAGGCTCAGATATTAAACTCTCTGATCTAGAGCTATAAAGCTGATGGTGTATTATGTTAGCTTATAGGTTTACAAGTCCCATATTCTATATATGGCACTTTCCATGGATGTGATGTAACAAATGCCGCTTAACCTGACTGAAAATGCTGACTTTAATTCTCAGGAGGTCAAACTAACTTTTATATGAGCTTTTTTGTTGTCCATCAGTTTAAATGAGTTTTGTGCAACTCTGTTACCAGGATTTTAATACAGTTTAATAACAATGCTGAGCTGGACGAATACAGTTAAATATTTGTAGAAAAGTTGAGTAAATGAAATGAGGTTATTTATTTGTCTTTCCATCATGTTTTAGGTCCAAGTGGTTTCACTTCTTGGTTGTCAAGAGTGTTATATTTTTTGTAATAGGGGGATGCAAAGAAAAAGCTAAATAATGTTTATGATTAGAACGTTCAGTGTGTCACACAGAACTGGAGACAAAAGCGCTCAACGCTTGTCATAAATCAGTGTTTTCAACCACATAATGTTTATTTTAGGTTTCAGAAATTTAAATGCAATGAAGTATTAGAATTTCCCAGTGGACAAAATCAAGTCCCACCACACAATTTTTTTAATTTTAGTTTAGCCGTTTCACTCTGATATACGTCACAATATGGAAGAAAACACCATTGCAAATTCAGTTTCATGCCAACTTTAATACATGTGAAAGGGTTAAACTGTGTTAATAATTATAGAATATTAGCTGAATAAATTGTTGAAATAATGACAATTTTATATGATTTTACTGTGAAGGTCATGACCTCCAAGGTGTGAAAGCCCAAAGTTTAGATATAAAAGGTACAATTTGTGAAAAAAAAAAAATTCCGCTAGAGGTCGCTAGAAGCCTATTCAAAACAAAGGCGTAGTTTGATGACGCCAAGTTTTAGAGCGGAAACTTGGGACATGTGGTCTCCATGTCAACGGACGGTGCAAAAGAATAGGGATTGGAGTCTGGAAGAACTCATGTTCGTGGATGCGATTATTAACGTTACTGTAGTATGAAGCAGAGCAGGAGCGACGAGGAGCTGGAGCGATTGATCAACACACGCCTCACGAGCAGCGGGACTTTTATTATGACACAGTCGCCGGCACCGCTTCCGCTTTTCCGGTCATGAGTTTACGGGAGCTGGTAAACAGTAATTATGTTCCATAAGTAAGTAACACAATCCACCATAAAACGTGCAAGAAGTAAATAAGGAACTGCTTTAAGCGAGCTAGTGGTTTGCTGGACGCTAGACACTACTTACGCATTTGTCCACGGCACTGTTGTCATGTGGTTTCTACGTCAGTAAAGGTGGTAACAAAGGTAACTGACGTCATTGACAGGCGACTGCACTGCCCCGTGTCACTGTTTAGAATGGGAATTTTCTCATGATTTACAAGTAGTTGAAAACATTAGAGATATTGTTAGTAATCAGTTGGACAAAATATATAACACTTTGGTTTTGGATATTTTACTGCAAAAATTTTACATATTGTACCTTTAAGTAGGAATACAGACATTTGATGTTAAACGATCTACTTTTTGTGATGTAGGTTAATTTTATGTTAGATAATAGTTTATCCAATCTGTGCTTTATTAATTTATTTTATTTTTTAATTAATGGGACACCAAAGTGTACTTTATTCATGGAAAGTGCCATATTCATTATTCATCTCTGTTTCTCTAAGTATAATTCTAACCCCAGAGTAGCTTGTTGAGTGAAAACATCCACGGATGAAACTAGGCTTTTGGCCTTCTTTCTTTACCATTTTTTCACACATTTTCTTCTTCTCTTTCATGAGCTTAAAGCAACTCTCACTACCAAACCATCTTGATGCCGGACAGACATGTGAGGGTCTTTGAACGTTAGGTGCATGTTTTCCATTCTTCCTCCGAGCATTGGTTATGGATGAATGGCTCCTGCGTGAGATGAGCTTCTCTGTTCTGCGGGCTCCACAGGAGGGAACGGCAAATTGAATCAAGGCAAATCTGCTACTGTCAGATCCACATAAGCGCAGCAGATTTTCAACCCTGAGGCCCCTAGTTAATAGTATAGCTATTGATTTTCTCCAGTGGGATAAACAGAAAGGGAGGGATCATTTCAGTTGTGTGTGTGCAGGTATTAAGATGAGGCATGAGGTGTGGCGGAGATTACTGTGAAAGAAAATGTCTTTAACCTGCCAACCAGCTATAGGCTTCTTCCATACTCCTTAAAAATACACCAAAACCCTTCTAGACCATCTCAATCAACTCCGATCTCTCAGCATACTCAGATCCCCTTCCCTTCCATCAATCTCTGACCTCAATATGTCATGCCTGGTATCAGGCTCTCCCTCTCTCCTGCTAGGGAACCAGGAGAGAGAGCGAGAAAGGAAGATGAGCATGGCTGCAGCATTAATTAGTGATTGCAAAGATGATGTGAGAAAAATCAGCACTCCAATTATAGATGCGAGTCTGTGACATCTGTGCGTTTCATTCTCCGTGCTGAAAGAGTAATGTCTCGTGTTAGTCAGATGAGGGAGTGTGAGGTAAAGAGAGGACAGAGAGGGAGCAGTTAAAGGCAAGGGTGATGGGAGTCGCTGTTCTGAGTGACGCCCATAATGAAAGATACTCTAATACAGAACAGCTCCTGACACTGGAATTAAGAATCTGCCGGTTTTGCTCTCTTGCTCACTCTGTCCATGCTGCATAAAAGAAAATCTTTAAAGTATTTTTTGCCTTGATTCCAGTGGACAAAAAGAATCCTAAAACTATTTATTGATTCTTCATTCCTTCCTGACTTCCTTCCCAACTGACTGACTGAAGTTATGGGTAAACATTTTATAGAACTTATGTGTAAATTTAGTGCTTTTTAGGCCTAGTCCACATGTACACAGGTATTTTTAGAGTTTTTCCTCCTTCGTTTAAAAAAATAAATAAATAAAAAATTGCGTCCACACAAACCCGGTTTTTAAAAAAATCTCCACATGACAATGCAAAAACACGCTATGACGCGCTGTCAAAATCCACGTTGGCCAATCAGAAGCCTGGAAAAAAGTTAATTACCTGTTCCGGTAGGCTAACAGCATTGTCATTTTATTAAGCATTTTATTATTATTATTACTATTATTATTATTATTATTCATAAGTAGTGACCTGCGTAGTATTGCATTCTGACACCTCTGTTCCGCAGTATAATGGGAGAACTGTGCATGTATCTATATACATGTTTTAAGCCCTCTTAGCACAGTTATTAGCAGCAATATTTTGGTACGTCCATTTCACAGACTTGCCTCACGTAATCAAAGGAGATAGCGGCACGCAATCTGACGTCAAACAGAGGAGATAATAGCGCGACCACTCCGATGTCACTGGCCAAAATCTCCGGTTTCACCGTCTACACGACACCGCTGTAACTGGAGTTTCTAAAAATATTTACCCTGGCAGGAGTTTTCAAAAAAGTTTGGTTTCAGTGACTGGATACCCCTTAATTTGTGAATTTCTCCAGTTTTTTTATGTGCCAAAAAAACTAAATAACGACTTTATTCAACAATATCTAGTGCTGGGCAATTTCAAAACACTGCTTCATGAAGCTTTGAAGCTTTATGAATCGTTTGTTTCGAATCAGTGGTTCAGAGCGCGTATCAAACTGCCAAAGTCATGTGATTTCAGTAAATGAGGCTTCGTTACGTCATAAGTGTTTTAAAATTTCAATGGTGGGGGGCGTGACTTTGGCAGTTTGATACACACTCCGAAAGATTTGTAAAGCTTCAAAGCTTCATGAAGCAGTGTTTTGAAATCGCCCATCACTAGATATTGTTGAATATTGGCAATAGAGGCCTCACTGAGCCATCTTAATTTGTGTTCCGAAGATGAACGAAGGTCTTACGGGTGTAGAACGACATGAGGGTGAGTAATAAATGACAGAATTTTCATTTTTGGGTGAAATAACCCTTTAAAACAAGACAAATTTACAAATTTGTGTAAGTAAGGTATATATATAACACAAATATATAGATTGTTTTTGTAGTGATAGTGGTTCTGTAGACTCTGACAGTCTGTGAAATGTTTTTAGACAATGTGGACAGACAGTGAGAGTGTGAGAGAGATAGAGGTCACTTCTAAGGCTGGGTCAGAGAGCTGTGAGAGGCGTCAGTCTTTGATGCTCTATGCTGCAGCAAATCAAATGCATATATTCATAGTATACTGAGAGGCCCATGCAAAAACAAAGACTAAAAACAATAGTTTCATATTCTCTCAGCACCTGTGCAGTCTTTTCAACCAGGTCTCATGAGAAGTCACGATGGTGAAACTGGAAGAAATTGTACAAGTTGGCTCATACAAAAACGTATGACCCGAACCCAAACCGAACATATAGCACTTTGTGTTTACTCTAACATTCAGCTGCATTTACACCAATATGCTAATGGTCATGTTTAAATCATTAGTCTTAAGTACTGAAAGACAATGACAAGCAAGGAGACTGCCATTGACTGTCATTGATATTTAAGGCACACTACTGTACATGTGACAAACATGTCAGCACTTTTTATCCTATTGTTTGGACATGTGTTTGCCATGCTATATTGTTTAGAATGTAAAATTACATGTTCGAGTAGTTAATTTTATTTCATTATGTGTTGGATCTAAGATTTAATGGTTAGACATGCTTGAGTTGGTAATTATGATTATGGTATTCAACAAGTACAAATGCCCTTGCTGTACTAAGATGTTTACAAATATAATGGCGCTGTAGTTTAATGTGTTGACTCATATTAGTACATCAACAAAACACGGACGTTTACTCCATCAGCATACAGCCCTTTTGTCATTGGCTAAAAGAGGCAGCATGCATATACAGTAGCTCTTAGAGCATTACACTGCAGTGTTTAGGACTGACAGGAGATTAAAATGTAATGATATTTTTTAGTTATTGTGATTAATTACATCATTCAAATTTGATATCATTTTTCTTTCACAATTTTTGTATTTCTCTGATTTGTTGTTCTTGTAAAGACAGAAAATGTAACAGTCTGTACTCTTGGTTTAATGTTACATATGTTTTATATTTTATGTTTGGGCTATTTTTGGTAGACTTTTAATTTAATTTTCAAATGTATAAGTGGAAGTGTTCCTGTGACAGTTCATCATTTATTTATTTGCAATCATTTTGAGCCTACAATAATTTCACTGATCATATTATATGGCCTTGCAAGACCAGTGCAGATATTTCATGCAAATCTGTCAAAAAATATGAAGTAATGGAAGCTACATGTATTATAATATGCATGTATAATAAATGCAGGTTAAAATAGTGTTAGACGGAGTATAAACAGTGTTCCCTGTCAACAACCATTTATATTATGTATAGTGCCATCGACTGTGTTGAACTCAAAGGTTGTCTTTGACTTGTTGAACTTCGACAATAATTAGTCCACCATACAAAGACAGCTAATTACTACATATCTATTAAAATACTCATCCAGATGTATATATACATAAATTAACCATTAAAAAGACCTTTTATTGTCGCTGTTCTTATTTATGACTGGTCTTTAGAATGAGACCACAACAGAATCAAGCAGAATTATGTTGAATTAGGTCAGTTTACTAATGTGCGAATGTAATGGAGCTAAACTTTTGCTTAATCTTAGAAATTAAAACTTTAAGCAGCTCTATTTTTTCTGTAAACAAGTTATTAAATAAACAGCTTAAACTCATATTCCTACAGCAACATATCCCTCAACACACATTCACTAAAGTCTAAAAATAGTTAGTATATAATTTCCCTAGCAGTGTCCTTAATCTAAGCCTGCTTAACCTAACCCCTGATGCTTTTAACTTTCACAGAAAGTAGGCAGGTATTGCTGAAGCTATTTCAAGGTAAACGTCTTATCAAATGAATTAAACATTTCCTCATAGAATGAATTATCATTGCAAGAGGTGTGGGATGCAATTCTTCTACCAATGTGCAGGATGCACGATGTAAATTGAGGTGTAGCAAAGACAGATTAAAAAAAAAAGAGAGAGGTAGTCTTGTGGAAAAGCCATATTTTATAGAAATGTTGTGATACATTTTTTGTTGCTTTATGAGGATCTTAGTAGTCTGTGCTTGATAAATCTCTGCATATTCTGCTAATGGAGCAAGCATTTCAAATAACCTCATGAATAGATACTAATATATGCATGTAATTTGGTTTTGATGTGTGTAAAGGTCATTCAGAAGGTCAATCAAGTCCTTTTTAGAGGATATTAGAGCGCCTGTTTGAAAAGACATAGAATATTTACACTTGATTATGAATATGTATGTATATGAAGGTACATGTGTGTGTCTATAGCCTAGGTCATTAAAGGGATAGTTCACCCAAAAATGAAAATGTCATAATTTACTTCATAATAACCAGTGGAACACAAAATAATTATTTTTCATTTTTTCCTGAAAAATGGCCCCACAACATATCCCTTTAATGATTTCTGTTTCTGTTCTCATCAAAGTAGTTTTATCCATTTACAGTGTCTCCATGTGCTTGTTAACATGATTACATGCTCACATAAACATTATCTGGTGAGTCTATAGTGTTTGTTCACTTTGTCATTCAGTCTTTGGCATCCGCTTACAGGCGGAAATTTATAAAAAATAAAATTGTTGACCCACCTTACCATCATTTTCCACCGAACTCCATTCTGTGCTTGTTTATATTTGCATTCGTCTGCTATATTGCCGTATTTTGCGCTCACGGATATGATCGTTACGGCAACAAGTGTCCTCTTTACTATGGGCAACAAGTCATTTTACGTGATTTACAAATAGGGGCAGTGAGAGAGAGAGAGAGAGAGAGAGAGAGAGAAAGAGGGGAAAATCAGATCTGCTCAATGAGGCAAGATATAATAGGACTTTCTTTTGTACAGTGTGTGTGTAGAAAGGAGACAGAATACATTTATTGTATATTTGTGTGTATTTTTGCTTTTCACATCACAGAGGATTCTCAGCTCTACAAATAACATGCATCCTCAACCCACAAGTATCAATCAGCAGGCATCAGACCGTTCTAAAGGCTTTTATCATCATTTTATTGTTTGTAAAATGCTACGCAAAAGCTAGATTGTGCGTGTGAGTACTGAAAGATGAATGCATGATATATTTTAGGATGTTCTCCATCTCCTTCCTCTAAAGTTGGAGACCTGGCTACCCCATACGGGGGGATTAATTATAACTCTCAGTGGGGATCACCAACTCTGGCAGCCTCCAATTACATCACTCAGTACTGTATATGTGTTTGTCTGTGTGTGTGTTATGCACGCGGAAAGATATTTAGAAATCAAGTTGCAATCAATTGCAATGACTTTTTGAGGGCAGAGGTTAAGTCATAAAAGGCAGCACGTTCTGGCTGTCCGTATTGTTTCTTGTAGCTCAGCATCTGTGCATCACAGCTTTACAGTCACTCACTCACTCACTCACTCACTTCATTCATTCATTCATTCATTCATTCATTCATTCATTCACTCATTCGCTTTTGTGTGTCAAAATTAAGATGTTTGGAATGCATTGGGTGAAGGGAGCAATGAAAGACAACATCATTTCCTCATTATCGGTGCACCAACAACAGGATTTTTAAATTATTGTTATATTATTAATATTAAATTATTATTGCTGTTAATATAATTGTTACAAATAAATATAAATTTTGTTATGACGGTTTTTATTTATTTTTATACAAACCCGATTCCAAAAAAGTTGTGACACTGTACAAATTGTGAATAAAAAAAGAATGCATTTATGTGGAAGTTTCAAATTTCAATATTTTATTCAGAATACAACATAGATGACATATCAAATGTTTAAACTGAGAAAATGTATCATTTTAAGGGGGAAAAAAAGTTGATTTTAAATTTCATGGCAGCAACACATCTCAAAAAAGTTGGGACAAGGCCATGTTTACCACTGTGTGGCATCCCCTCTTATGTTTATAACAGTCTGCAAACGTCTGGGGACTGAGGAGACAAGTTTCTCAAGTTTAGGAATAGGAATGTTGTCCCATTCTTGTCTAATACAGGCTTCTAGTTGCTCAACTGTCTTAGGTCTTCTTTGTCGCATCTTCCTCTTTATGATTCAATTCAATTCAATTCAAATTTATTTGTATAGCGCTTTTCACGATACATATCATTTCAAAGCAGCTTTACAGAAAATGGATGTCAACATTACAATTTAAAGAATGTAGTTAGCAAATAATATACTTTATGTAATTACAATCACTGTTAGCAGTTTAACTGAAGGTAGAAGTAATGAGCTCCTGGAAAATGAATTACATTAACAATAAATTAGGATATAGAGATTGTGCAATGTGAATGTTGATCTAGATAATTGCGTCTCCTGAAGTCCTCGCAGGAGCTGGCGCCGTCTCTTCACAGGTGATGGTCATCTGAGGTCTTCTTAAGAGGCTGGATACAAACTGAAGCTGATGTACTCTCTAGTCACCTCAGGGCGGGTGTCCCGAGGTAAAACAGAAAAGCAAAAGGAGAACAATTAGCATAGCTGCTGTTCATAACTTTAAGCAAAGATAGTCATGTGCAGTTGATCTGATATGAGATGCGTTATGTGAATGCTTGGCTAAAGAGATGCGTCTTTAATCTAGATTTAAACTGGGTGAGCGAGTCTGAGCCCTGAACATTATCAGGAAGGCTATTCCAGATTTTAGGAGCCAAATGTGAAAACGCTCTCCCTCCTTTAGTGGACTTAGATATCCTAGGTACAACCAGAAGTCCAGAGTTTTGTGATCTTAAAGAGCGTGAAGGATTGTAGGGCGATAGAAGATTGGTTAAGTATACAGGAGCTAAACCATTTAGAGCCTTATAGGTCATTAGCAATACTTTATAATCGATACGGAACTTAATGGGTAACCAGTGTAGAGATGATAAGATTGGTGTTATATGATCATATTTTCTTGACCTGGTAAGAACTCTAGCAGCTGCATTTTGTACTAATTGTAGCTTGTTTATTGAGGAAGCAGGACAGCCAGCTAATAATGCATTACAGTAATCTAGTCAAGACGTCATGAAAGCATGAACTAACTTTTCTGCATCAGAAATAGATAACATATTCCGTATTTTAGCAATGTTTCTGAGGTGAAAGAAGGCTGTTTTTGTAACATATGAAATATGATTTTCAAAGGACAAGTTGCCGTCTAATATAACACCTAGGTCTTTAACTGTCGAGGATGGAGTAACAGAATCTCTCAGACTACAATCTGCATTTAGAAGGATGTACTGTGTACAGGTTTTTGGCCCAATAAGTAATACTTCAGTCTTATCTGAATTTAATAGAAGAAAATTACTATTCATCCAATGTTTTACTTCTTTAACACACTCTGTCAGTTTGGATAATTTAGAGATTTCATCTGGTCGTGATGATATATATAACTGAGTATCATCGGCATAGCAGTGGAAACTAATCCCATGTTTTCTTATAATATTGCCGAGTGGCAGCATGTAAATTGAAAATAGCAGAGGTCCTAACACAGATCCTTGCGGCACTCCATAGTTTACTATCGTTATCTTAGATTTTTCCCCGTTTATATAAACAAAATTGTGACCGTCTGATAGGTATGACTTAAACCACCGTAATGCCTGTCCCTGAATACCAGTAGGGCTGAACGATATTCTGTTTGAACATCGACATCGCGATGTGCGCGTGAGCGATAGTCACATTGCCGGAACATGCGATGTAGTAGCCCATGGTGTATTAAGAGAACGTTAGCACCAGGGTAGCACAAACACAAGTTTGTTGTATGGCTTGTTGCTGGGGTGACATGCACGTTCCGCTGCTCACCGCTCACAGCCAACATTAAATGCTAAACAGGGGCGCCGTTGGCACGGGGGACAGGGGGGTCAGGACCCCCGCGGTTTTGAAAATTTAGAAGTCGACCCCCGCACTTTTGATAAGGGCTGCTTCAGTCACACTATATCACCTTTTAGCTTAGGATATTTTCTTTCAAATTAGACAATTTTCACGTTTCTGTGAGCTTTCGTTCATAAATAATCAGCTGTTTTGTCACGGATGTGAACAGGAAATGCGCTCTCAAACGGAGAAACACGCGATCTCAAAACCATCGATCAAAGCCTGCTAACGTTTTAGGACAGGTCGATGGTATACAAATCATGCCCGAACGTTAGCGTTTGTCAATCAAGCCAAACCGTCCATTCAGAAACCGAGAAATTTGACACTTTAAGGTAAGGAGGCTGATCTCTCAGGTTGACGCGCGAGCTGGCTTGACTGACGTTTTCATGAGGATTTATAGTTTATGGACTGTTTTGATTTCGGTAATTACATCTTGAAAGGCAAAAGCATTGATGGCATCCATAAAAGAGATATCTGAAATAGAAACGAAAGTGATATTGCCTCATCCAATGGAGGACGCACGAGAGGAGATCTGTGCGTTTCATTGGTATGTGTATACTGTAATACTGTAATACTGCATTTCAATGCTTATCAGTGGCGTGCACTTTGATTGTGAAAGTGAAAGTGCCTTTTGCGGTCGCATCGCGGTCACTTGCCAACGAACCTGTCTCAAGCCTGCAAAGGTTGATAGACTTGTGTTCTTAGCTAAAAACCTTGAGTAAGCAAAACATACAGCATACATAAGCATGATCAAGCTAAAGAATACTCAGTTTAGAAGTTTTATTTCATTTTGTTTAGCCATGATTATGATGATGACCAACACTGTTTTACTTTGGCACTTTTGCTAAGAAAAGTTGACTTAAAAACAAAAGATTGTGAACCAAAATGCTTATAAGTTGTTTTATAAAAAATATATTTATTTTAAGTTATTGACTTTATTGACTTTAGCCTGGATTGATGGCTCTCAATATCGCAATATATATCGTTGGGAAAAAAAATATTGCAATGTAATTTTTTTCCAATATCGTGCAGCCCTAAATACCAGTGTAATTTTGTAGTCGATCTAGGAGTATTTTATGATCTATAGTGTCAAACGCAGCACTGAGATCAAGTAACACTAGTATTGAGACACAGCCCTGGTCAGAAGCTAGAAGCAAGTCGTTTGTAATTTTAACGAGCGCAGTTTCTGTGCTATGATGAGACCTGAATCCTGACTGAAATTTTTCATAGATAGAGTTTTTTTTGCAAGAAGGAGCACAATTGGACCGACACCACTTTTTCTAGTATTTTAGACATAAATGGAAGATTTGAAATGGGTCTGTAATTTGCTAATACGTTTGGATCTAATTGTGGTTTCTTAATGAGAGGCTTAATAACTGCTAGCTTGAACAGTCGTGGGACGTGACCTAGAGATAAAGACGAGTTGATAATATTGAGAAGAGGCTCTTCTGCTACAGGTAACAGTTCTTTCAGTAGTTTAGTGGGTATTGGATCTAATAAACATGTTGTTGGTTTAGACGCAGTAATACGTTTATTTAGCTCTTCCTGTCCTATAGTTGTAAAGCACTGCAACTGTTCTTGAGGGGCGATAATTGAGGCTGAATCATAAAACTCTGTCAAAGGTTGTACATTTACAATTTTATTTCTGATACTTTCGATTTTTTCATTAAAGAAATTCATAAAGTCATCACTACTAAACTGTAATGAAACATTTTGTTCTGGTGATATCTGTTTATTTGTTAATCTAGCTACTGTACTAAATAAGAACCGTGGATCGTTTTGGTTATTCTCTATAAGTTTGCGAAGATGCTCAGCCCTGGCTGCTTTTAGATTCTTTCTACAGCGGGACGAACTGTCTTTCCATGCGATTCTGAAGACCTCTAAACGAGTTTGTCTCCATTTGCGTTCTAGATTACGAGTTTCTCTTTTCATAGCGCAAGTAATACTGTTGTACCATGGAACAATATTTTTCTCTCTAACCTTTTTTAATCTCATCGGTGCAACAGTATCTAATGTACTAGTAAAAATGGTGCACATACTGCTAGTCATTTCCTCAAGATCAGGATTTATTCCATGTGATATAATTAAATCTAGAGTATGATTAAGACGGTGAGTGGGTCCAGTGACGTTTTGTTCGAACCCAAATGAGTTTAGTAAATCAGTAAACGCAGCCCCTAACGCATCATTTATATTGTCTACATGAATGTTAAAATCTCCAACAATCAGTGCTTTATCGACGTTGACCAAAAGGTCTGAGAGAAAGTCTGCAAACTCTTTTAGGAAATCAGCATAAGGCCCTGGAGGTCTATAAATGGTAGCCAAAGCAAGAGATAGTAGCGACTTTTTACTTATATCTGAGAGTGTAACATTTAGCATAAGAATTTCAAATGAATTAAACCTATAGTTTGTTCTCTGAGTAACATTAAGTATCTCTCTATAGATTGTTGCTACACCACCGCCACGGCCAATCAGGCGGCATTTATTTTTATAACGGTAGCCAGGTGGACAAGACTCATTAAGACCAAAATAATCATTTGCTTTAAGCCATGTTTCAGTAAGGCAAATTACATCAAGACTATTATCCGTGATAATTTCATTTATGATAACTGCCTTCGGTGTCAGCGATCTAATGTTTAGTAGCCCTAGCTTTAGAGATTGTTTTTGTTCAGTAATTTTACAAAAATCTGGTTTGATCACGATTAGGTTTTTTCTAGATCCTTTATTTTTATTGTTAAACCTCACTATTCGGGGAATAGACACAGTTTCTATAGACTGTACTACACTCACATTTCTATCAATGAAGTGGGCAGAACACAGGCTGTGATTTGAGGTTTGACTTACTAGTCATATGGTGCGAAGCGTCTTGGAGATGTTCTCTGACAGAAGATCAGCTCCGATGCTGCTGGGGTGCAGGCCATCAGCACGGAAAAGCCTAGGACGCTCCCAGAAAAGATTCCAATTATTTACAAAGAGCAGCTTCTGTTCATTACACCAAGATATCAACCATTCATTTAGAACAAATAATCTACTGAACCTTTCATGTCCTCGTCGGTACGTCGGAAGCGGTCCGGACACGATGATCTTCGTCGCGGGCGATGTGGCTCGTACCGTCTCGATCAGGCTTCTGAAGTCCTGCTTCAGCACCTCCGTCTGCCGCAGCCTGGTGTCGTTCACCCCCGCGTGCAGCACTACAGCTCCGATGGTCTCAGCACCATTGAGGATCGCGGGAATCTGCGCAGAGACATCGAGAACACGAGCACCAGGAAAACAGTGACTGCGCCCCTTACCTTTGGCTGAGGTAGCGTGGACGTGGCGGACGATGCAGTCTCCGATGACCACAGCGTCGCGTTCTGCCTCGCGAAGAGGGGAGAAGCGGTTCCGCGTCGAGACGTCGAAGACCGGGGGCGGCGGAGGAGGAGAGGTCCTGGTCCGAGGCCTGGCTCGCGTCTTCCGCTGCTGAAGCACCCAAGGTCCCTGGTGTGACGGCGCCGGAGTGAACGAGGGCTGGGATGAACGCGTTGGTGCTCGGGCCCTGTGCAGAGAAACACACGGCGTAGAGGAAGCAGGAGTGTTAATATCGCGCTGCAAACTTACCGAGGGTTGGTGAGCGCCAGCGCGAGAAGTTTCCAGCGCTGTCTGCCGCTCGCGTAGCTCGGCCTGCTTCTCGAGAAGGATCCGGATCTGCCGCTCCACGGCCTCCAGTTCCAACTGCACTGCATGCAGCTCAAACGTGTCCTCACCTGCACACAAAGGTAGAGAAACATCCAATACACTCGCCATTAGAGTAACTTAGATGAAACAATAATATTGTGAGAGAGAAGAGTACAAACGCTAGCGTAGCGTGGGCGTGGCACGCCGCTAATGCTAACGGGCTAAAGCTAGTAGCGAAAGTTCGGGAAGTCGGATAAAACTAGCGATATCAAGGTAATCCAAATGTTTTTTATATAAAATAATGTTGGGGATGTGTTCCCCCACCGAAAAAGAAAGAGTGATAGATTATAAGTTAGATTTTACGAGGCAAAAACAAATAATTAGGAATCAGCTCGACGGAGCTCTGGCTCAAACAACGCGGCAGCAACAAACAGGACGTGACGTATCCAGTGACCCATGATGCACCAAATGTTTTCTGTGGGTGAAAGATCTAGACTGCAGGCTGGCCATTTCAGTACCCGGATCCTCCTCCTACGCAGCCATGATGTTGTAATTGATGCAGTATGTGGTCTGGCATTGTCATGTTGGAAAATGCAAGGTCTTCCCTAAAAGAGACAACGTCTGGATGGGAGCATATGTTGTTCTAGAACTTGGATATACCATTCAGCATTGATGGTGCCTTTCCAGATGTGTAAGCTGCCCATGCCACACGCACTCATGCAACCCCATACCATCAGAGATGCAGGCTTCTGAACTGAGCGCTGATAACAACTTGGGTTGTCCTTGTCCTCTTTAGTCCGGATGACATGGCGTCCCAGTTTTCCAAAAAGAACTTCAAATTTGTATTCGTCTGACCACAGAACAGTTTTCCACTTTGCCACAGTCCATTTTAAATGAGCCTGGGCTTCTGGATCATGTTTAAATATGGCTTCTTTTTTGACCTATAGAGTTTTAGCCGGCAACGGCGAATGGCACAGTGGATTGTGTTCACCAACAATGTTTTCTGGAAGTATTCCTGAGCCCATGTTGTGATTTCCATTACAGTAGCATTCCTGTATGTGATGCAGTGCCATCTAAGGGTCCGAAGATCACGGGCATCCAGAGATTGTTCCAGATTCTCTGAATCTTTGGATGATATTATGCACTGTAGATGATGATAACTTCAAACTCTTTGCAATTTTTCTCTGAGAAACTCCTTTTCACCGCAGCATTGGGGGAATTGGTGATCCTCTGCCCATCTTGACTTCTGAGAGACACTGCCACTCTGAGAGGCTCTTTTTATACCCAATCATGTTGCCAATTGACCTAATAAGTTGCAAATTGGTCCTCCAGCTGTTCCTTATATGTACATTTAACTTTTCCGGCCTCTTATTGCTACCTCTCCCAACTTTTTTGGAATGTGTAGCTTTAATGAAATCCAAAATGAGCCAATATTTGGCATGACATTTCAAAATGTCTCACTTTCAACATTTGATATATTATCTATATTCTATTGTGAATAAAATATAAGTTTATGAGATTTGTAAATTATTGCATTGCTTTTTTATTCACAATTTGTACAGTGTCCCAACTTTTTTGGAATCGGGTTTGTAAATATGCTTTATATATGCGTGTGTTACATCTCTGCTTTCAACTGTATAAAACTTGCTGTCTCTTCTTTGGACACTGCTGGTAGTCACATTTACCTAACGTATCTACACTCTAAAAAATGCTGGGTTAAAAACAACCCAAGATGGGTTGAAAACAAACCCAGTATTTGGGTTAAATGTTTGTCCAATGTGCTGGGCAGCTTTATTTAACTCAACTTACTATATGGCTGGCTTAAAATGTACCCAAAATAGGTTGGAAATTAAAAATCAGATACATAATTACTAGAGGCAACATTAATATTCAAAAGGTGAACATTTATTAATAAGCAAATTAATAAATGTTTATTGTTTAATTATTATTCATTAAACTTATTAATAAATATTCATTTATTAAACATATTTCCAACATGTTCAATAAAACTACCCTGCCTTTTGGGTAAAGATTTAACCCATTCACTGGGTTTGTCCATTTTCAACCCAACTTGGGTTGTTTTTAACCCAACATTTTTTTAGAGTGTAGTATTAAACACATTTCATACCTATAAAACTTATTTAAACTTCATATGAAATGCATGACTAAAATGTGTCATATATCAAAACAAAAGAGGTACTTGTATTATTTTACTTATGTTACTTCAAACTCTCCCCCAATCTAGCTTTAAAATGAATCGTCAGCCTGGGTCACATGATCATAAACGATAAAATTACTTTATTGAAGTGGCCATCGCATATACCCTTCTCTAGTGCAGACTTGTAGAGGGGCCCTTCATGAAGGGATTCAGGTGTTCACTTTCATTTGGAACGTCCCAACAAATGGCAGAAAAACGCTGTTTGGAATTCGTCTTATCTCACTCACTTGCTCACCCATTCTGAGATCCTTTATTCTATTACATACTGCATGCTTGCTAAAGTTTCTGCATGATCAGCCTGACTATTCAACAATACTTCCAAACATGCAATATCACCTCCAGATTTCTCTTAATCTTATGTCCCTTCTATCTCTCTGATTTAAAAAAAAAAAAATAATAAAAAATGTATGCCTTAAACATAGACATGTTCATGTAAGGTTTATACATCAGATTAATGATTTTAGATTAGATGCATGACAAACTTCTCTGATGTCACAGAACTCACCATGCAGCAAACATTTCATGTCCCTACACAGCTGGCATAAATGTGTACCTGTGGCCTGATACGGCAACAGGAAGTGGAGTCTGCTGACTTCTGTTTGATCACACTTGATTTCTCTTTCCTCTTAATTCTCCAAAGAGACTTTTAATTGCTTCATTAACCTTTCTACGGCAGACCATTGGAATTATTTAGAGGTAATTTTTCTCAGGCTTTGCTCACAGACAGATTTGATGATAGGAATGCTGGGAAAATAAATAACTTACATCCCCAGGGGAGAAGATGGTTTAAAGGGTATGCTGCATGCACATTTAAAGTGGCTCTGTGTGTGTGTGTGTGTGTGCTTTTTCTTATCTCCCCCCCCCCCCCCCACCCACCCCTTTTTCACCTCTCATCTGGCTTTCTCTTTCTGACTTGGCTCCTGTTTTTCCATAGTTTAATGTCTACAGAAATAAGTTGTTATAAGTCTAATTATAGTCTCTGTCTCTCATTGTCACTCTCTTCATTTTGCCATCCCATTTAATCTGTCAGCATTCATGTGTGTTTTAGCGTGCGAGCTGTTTGCGTCAGTGTGTTATTTCTTTTTCCATGTGTTAATCAAGGCTCTGTTGTGCTAATTAGAGAAGTTAGAGTGTTATGAAGACTACACACCATCATGAAACACTTAAATGTGTTTTTTAAAACATTAGTAGATGGAAAGCATGTTAATTTTAATGAGAAATATACCAATTTTTGAAATATTTGGATTTTCTTCTGGGTTTAAAAGATGTGATCATCACTGGATGTGTTGTTATATATTTGAAAACTGTGGTGATAACTTGAATAATAATTGTGATATAATTAGGGGTTTTATTACACTTTAAAGTGTTAGTTCCACCAAAAAATGAAATTTCCAAAAATGGAAAAATGAAATGCCAAAAATGAGCTGCCGTTCTGAAGCAGAAACTCAAAGTGCTACACTGTCTATACAGCGCGCGTGGGAGAATGACAGGGTAGAGAATAAATGGTGGAATAAAGTAGTTATTTTTGTTTTGTTTTTGCGCACAAACAGTATTCTCATCACTACATGACATTAAGGGTGAGCCACTGTAGTCACGTAACACATTGGACCTTGAATGTGGGGGATAAAAAAAAACCTCTCGGATTTTATCAAAAATATCTTAATTTGTGTTCCGAAGATGTACAAAGGTCTTACGGGTGTGGAATGACATGAGGGTGAGTATTTAATGATGGATATTTCATTTTTGGGTGAACTAACCCTTTAAATAATTAAAGGAACAGTTCTACAGCACTGCAAAATATATTTTTTTCATAGATTTTGTTTTTTATTAATTTTTGTAACTGCCTAATTTGGGGCATAATTAAATTATTATTAAATTACTATTCAGGCTGCTTCCCCTTTAAATCCTCGCGCTTCCCGGCCCCGACCTCTCGACTCTAATACATTGCATAAACAAAGTTCACACAGCTAATATAACCCTCAAAATGGATCTTTACAAAATGTTTGTCATGCATGCTGCATGCATGCATCAGATCATGTAAGAATTTATTTGGATGTTTACATTTTATTCTGAATGAGTTTGAGGCTATGATCCGTGGCTAATGGGCTAAAGTTAACATGAAAATAGCGTAATAAAAGTTTAAATGAAAATAGCAATGGCTCTTGTCTCCGTGAATACAGTAATAAACGATGGTAACTTTAACCACATTTAACAGTACATTAGCAACATGCTAACAAAACATTTAGAAAGACAATTTACAAATATCACTAAAAATATCATGATATCATGGATCATGTCAGTTATTATCGCTTCATCTGCCATTTTTCGCTTTTGTTCTTGCTTGCTTACCTAGTCTGATGCTTCAGCTGTGCACAGATCCAGACATTAATACTGGCTGCCCTTGTCTAATGCCTTGAATGGCTGGCATATGCAAATATTGGGGGCGTACATATTAATGATCCTGACTGTTACGTAACAGTCAGTGTTATTTTGAGATTCGCCTGTTCTTCAGAGGTCTTTTAAACAAATCAAATTTATATATGAAGGAGGAAACAATGGAGTTTGAAACTCACTGTATGTCATTTCCATGTACAGAACTCTTGTTATTCAACTATGCCGAGGTAAATTCAATTTTCAATTCTATGGCACCTTTAAAAAAAAAAAAAAAGGAAAGAATGAAAAAAAGAAACACTTTTGGATAAATGTGCAGGACTTGTGTAGAATTCAACTTTGTTGAACAGTTTATTTTAAGGACTATAAGCTGGTCTTTCTATTTGACCCTCAGTTAACAAAGTCACACCACAATACTAAGGTCCATTTGGACCCGCTCTCCTTGGACCTGTTATATTTGTTGCTGCACTCTGTGCTCCTGTTGTGTCCCCCTATGGCCCCCTGTTCAAAAAAGACATCTGTCACAGAGGACATGGGGAATGTTATCAGCTTATAATGGTTATTGACTGCTTGTTATGATTCTAAGCGCAGCTCGGCTCTCTTTAGCCCTGTTTTGTTCTCTGAGCCCTGAACTGCCAACTGGTACAAAGACAGGCATGCGCTCTTGAGTTCCCTATGGGCTTCCTTTAGAAATACAACTCTCTGTATCTTCTGCACTTAAATCATCCCAGCACCACGATAAAGAAAACGACAGAGGAGAGCTTATGCAACCCACCATCATATCTGACACAAATTACAAAAAAAATTCTGAAGGCCACAGTCATTTCTGAAGTTAATTTACTTCATTATTTTAAGTCTTGATCTGTTATCATGTTCAGCACTTTGGTGGTGGGGACTTTCGATTTATATATTTATATTTGTCTTATTTTTAAAATTGTATCATTTTTACAATGAAACTCAGTAGAGTAAACTTGGCAACGTAATAGGAAATAGTATAAAATAAAACTTGGTATATGAAGCACAGCAAGGGTTGCAGTCAACTAACTGATTGTTTTCAAACAAACTCATCCTGACATCACAAATGTGGCAAAATCAATACCAGTTGTGTAAAACATGACAAACAGTCAATGTGACTATTATTTTCTTCTTGCTCCACTGCATTTTGGAAAGATGGTGAATGGAACTGAACCACAAAACCATTGTTTGTTGTTTTTGTTGTTACGGCTCTGGTACCAAGTCAGTACTGAAATGTTTAAAAATGTGACCATACCAGCATTTCCCCCTAGCATTTTGAACGCTGTTGAGCAGATTCTTAAACACCTCTGATTGGCCATTGTGTTCACGCACTCAACAGAAATGTCTGTGATTGGCTACAATGATCAACTCTTCAAAGCCATGTTGTAAATGGACATCTTTGATGCTCTTCACTTCACATAGCGCTTACACAGATACACACAGGAGCATTTGAAAGCAGTTGGATCCGCTGACCCGTGTATATCTGTGTAAGCGCTCAGTGAAGAACGTCAAAGATGTCTGTTTACAACATGTTTTTAAAGCGTTGATCATTGTAGCCAGTCACAGACATTTCTGTTGAGCGTGTGAACACAATGGCCAATCAGAGGTGTGAACAACGCTCAAAAAGCTAGGAGGAAATGCTGGTCAGTTTTGACAACCCTACCCAATTTAGATGGCAAAATAAACTTGTCCATGTATGTGTGTGTGTGTGCATGCATGGCTGTTTCTGTTTATTTAAGTCCCATTGCATTACAGGTTCAGTGGTTGAGAATGAGATGGACATTGAGTGTAGCAGTTTGACAGCACCCCCATTCTTGAAGTTTAGTGGTTGCTTTGGAAAAGTTGGGTAAGAGTGACCCTTCAGTGAGACAAGTCAAGATGATCATTGAGTGATGGGAGACCATGTCAATTCCTCCTCTGAATCAACTAGAATACTGCAAAATGAAAACACAACAAACAGCTTGTTTCCCGAAGAACTTCAGGCTCAGTGAACATCTTTTTTAAGGCATGTTGGCAGGAAGTGATGGTACACAGCTGTCGTTCCTAATTCCCCGCCAGCCATGTCCTGTTTCAGGTCTCTGCTTCCTGGGTGCCTTTGTTGTTCTATTCTTTGGTGACTGCTATCCTTTGCCAGTGTGACGCATAGAAACCTGAGGCTCCCTTGTCATAACTAGTAGACGGCGCAAATAAAGTGAACTGATGCAGACGCACTCCTTACCAGTACTTGAAACATTTACTATTATTTAAATTACTTTTTTCAGATACTGTCGAGAAGGATAGTTATAATTTTTTTATCTTCTCTTGGGATTAGTAGGACTTCAGAAGTTCTTAAATATGTGCTATCTAATTAAGTTTGTTTTGATCACATTTTCTGATAGATTCATAATTCTGTGTAATGAAGCCATTGCATTAAAGGATTCTGTTTCCTTCACGCAAGAATCAGGCCTCATGAGGGAGAAACTTAGAAAGCATAAAAGATGTCAGCCTTTATCCAGTCTCTCACGCAGATTGGGAGTAGAAAGAAAATCCAATCGAGAGAAAAATGATTTCATCTCCGCGTTATCAAGAATGAAGCAGCTCATGCTTGAGATTGTTTGAAGTTGTTAAATGGCTTTTCACTTTTAGGGGAAGAGGACGTTTGGCAGAGGTATTTGGCAATTGGCTCTTGTTTAATACGTATGATATAATTTGTTACCTCATTTTGCCCAGACACTGAACTAACTAAGAAAAATGAACATTGTGTGTTGTGATTAGCCTTGTGATAAGCAGAGAATGGAGAATGGAGTTCTTTCTTCTGATGCTGTTGGAATGCATCAGTGGTGTGATGTAATGATTATGATGCACTACGAATTAACATGAATGATAAAGGCATAATATATTAATATTTTTTATTTTGCCTTTTTTTTTTTAATTCAAAGAAAACAAAAGAAACTGAGTTAAAACTGAACACACTCTTGCTGCTAAAACTGTATAGAATTTTTTTTTTTTTTTTTTGCTCCTTTTGTATTTTACATTTACTTGCACTTTTACTTTCAATACTTAAGTACATTTAATATATATAAAAATACTTAAGTACAATAAATTTCACATACTTTAAAACTTTTACTCAAGTAAACTTTAACTTCTACCAAAGTCATTTTCTGGTAGGATATCTATACTTTTACATAAGTATGGCTTTCCGGTACTTTATCCACCACTGAATGCCTTTGTAGGACTGTCAGGCCATAAAATGTCACTCTAATAGCTTTTTTCTGGTCCTTTTAAACGGTAGTGTACTGTATATAATTTTGTGTGCAGAAACAGAATAAAATTGTAAGTGCTGAAAATCTTCCACTCTGCCATGGCTCTCAAATCACATTCAATGAAATTCAATTGTGCACTTTATAGTTCGTCAGTATACACACAATGACATTTTACACAGCATCAACCCTGGTAAAATGCGTCCTGACATAGAAAAATTGTGAATGTGGGAACATTCATCAGCGTATAATGACTTAAATGTCATTCGGTTCCTCACATAAAGTTATAGTATGACTTTGGAAGACTTGAAATATAGCACAAAAGTAGAATGGACTACTTATACGATACTTTTATGGTGTGGACATTATTTCAAAAATAAAGAAATCATTTTGATATCCACAGGAAGACAGAAAATCACACAAGTGTCATTGTTGACAGAAGCCTAGTTTAGCAGTGGGTGAACTAATGGAATCCTCCAAAATAAGACCATCAGTGACGTTTTGCTGGAGCAGGATAGTAGGAATGACCTACATTGCTTTGTATTTGTTTTTACAAAACCATCTTCTGAATTTTTAATCACAGCCTACAACCTGTTGTTTTAGGATTTCATTGCACTCTATTTGATTTTTCAGTGAATCAAGATTTATCTTGAACTTGTATAGGGAAGGCCATCAGTGCATATCACATTCAAACCAGAGAATGATTAAATAGGGTCAAAATGTGATTTTGGATGAAAATCTTCAATTCCATCTGTTACAGAATCATGGTAATATATTGTACTACAGGCCCGTTATTGGATTGCTGCTTTTCTGAGAAAGCAGAATCCTTTGAGCTCACGAGCCCTTCCTCTGCTGCTCCTCTGAGAACGTATCCCAGAATACACTTCAATGGACTGAACATTGTTTCCCAACATTTTTACACATTGGGAAACAACGGTTTTCCTTCAGCAGCAGAGCACCCCCCCCCCCCCAGTCCTTGTGTTTGCCAATACAAATCATCATCTAGCACACAACACAGCAAGTACCTCTCCATGTGTCACTTCATATCCTTAATCAGAAGATATCCTAGAATGCTTGTCCCACCAGAAAGATTGGTATTCCTTTTGCTTACACAAAACTGGTTAGAAACCAAAGTGAATACAGAGTGTGAACAGAAAACACATTCTCTTATTTTCTCTCATATTTTTCTTCCTTTCATTATCAAATACGTTGAGAGACTTAGGTAATGGCAGTAAGTACAGAACTGTACTTGTCCCAAAAGTAATAACTTCCTCTTGAGCTTAATTAAGAAATTCACGCTTTTGCTCACATGCGAAGACAGCCAACACAGCCATGAGGGATTTCAGGAAGGACTATGGAGGTGATGAAATGAAACTCAGTTTCCTCTCAAATTTGTAAGGATGATTTCATCATGTGCCCCGGGGCTGACGTCCACAGACGTCTCACATGTCAGCACAGTCGGACACATTCACAGCAGTCATTCTTCCCACGCATGGATGTGAAAACTCTAGCTGCATGTATACGACAGATTCTGTTTACATTTCTACGCTTTTCGAGCCGAATAAAGTCCTCAATGATTGCTCAACCAAGAGCTTATAGCCTCTGGAAGGATATGTGCTCAAACAGACAGATTCGTCTGTCATTTTTGATGATGCTTTCGGGAAGGTGAAGAAGTCATTGTGAACGTGTGTTGAAAGATTCCTTAAGGGTGTTGCCTGTTATGAATGGTGACAGGCCACTGTATTTTGTCCTACCTGGAAATCGCAGTGATATATGCTTTGTGCTGAGAGCAGGAAGAGATAGATAGGTGGAGAAGGATCACAACTGAAATGCTGTTCTATACGGCGGCATCTTGTACCTACGTATATTCCAGGTATGACATAAGAGGAATTTTAGCAGATGATAGGATGGATTTCTGCTTTTACACAGATACTGACACTCTGATGTCTTTCTGTCTGATAAAAGGGAGTGTGTATTTCTCTAGAGAGAAGATTCACAACGGATCAATCTTTCCTGTATAAAACATGCCATCAAACGAACTGAAATATTGATCCTAAAATAAACATCATAAAAAAACCTGGACGCTTACCCAGTTTTCATAGGTTGTGTAAAATCAACTAGTATTCAAACACTCTAGAGCCAATATTATAAATTACTGTGAATTTATGATAATGATTAATAATAGTAAAAGCGTTTTTGTGTGGTTGAGTGGTTGTTTGGGAGTAAGTCTCAACCTCAATGTTTGGAAAGAAGTGAATTATCACCCCCAACCAGGCGTCTGTCTGAATAATCAATGTTGCGTTTAGTGAGAGATTCCAGTAAATGGAGTATTGACAGGGTTTCTGAAAACTCATGATTCATGCAGGTGGTGTTAAACTTTTAATGATTGCTCATCAATGCATTATGAGTCAACAAGTGCAAGTTTTTATGAAATTACCAAAAAATAACTGAGCCATTTAAATATTTGTGTGTGTGTGTATATATATATATATATATACGGTTAAAAAGTAAGTTAGTTATAAGATAAGTTAAATTTAAATTCTCAAATTTAACTGTTTTCAACATTGTTCATAATAAATGTTTCTTGAATATATTATAATTATTCTGAAGGATGATGTGACAATGAAAACTGGGGTAATATCTGCTGAAATTTTAAAAGGTGCCATCGAATGGAAAATTGAATTTACCTCGGCATAGTTGAATAACAAGAGTTCAGTACATGGAAATGACATACAGTGAGTCTCAAACACCATTGTTTCCTCCTCCTCCAAAATCTCATTTGTTTAAAAGACCTCCGAAAAACAGGTGAATCTCAACATAACACGACTGTTACGGGACAGTCAGGTTCATTAATATGTACGCCCCCAATATTTGCATATGTCAGCCCATGTTCAAGGCATTAGACAAGGGCAGGCAGTATTAACATCTGGATCTGTGCAAAGCTGAATCATCAGACTAGGTAAGCAAGCAAGGACAATAGCGAAAAAAGGCAGATGGAGCCATAATAACTGACATGATCCATGATAACATGATATTTTTAGTGATATTTGTAAATTGTCTTTCTAAATGTTTCGTTAGCATGTTGCTAATGTACTGTTAAATGTGGTTTAAGTTACCATCATTTATTACTGTATTCACGGAGACAAGAGCCGTCGCTATTTTCATTTTTAAACACTTGCAGTCTGTATAATTCATAAACACAACTTCATTCTTTATAAATCTCTCCAACAGTATGTAATGTTAGCTTTAGCTCGTTAGCCATGGAGCACAGCCTCAAACTCATTCAGAATCAAATGTAAACATCCAAATAAATACTTACATGATCTGATGCATGCATGCAGCATGCATGACAAACATTTTGTAAAGATCCATTTTGAGGGTTATATTAGCTATTGTTTATGCTGTTTAAGGCAAGCGCGAGCTCCGGGGGCGGGGAGCGTGAGGAATTAAAGGGGCCGCAGCCTTGGTGCATTTCTAATTATGCCCCAAAATAAGCAGTTTAAAAAATGTATTTAAAAAAATCTATGGGGTATTTTGAGCTGAAACTTCACAGACACATTCAGGGGACACCTTAGACTTATACTACATCTTGTAAAAAAAACATTCAATGGCACCTTTAAACTCTAATAATATTTCACAATATTGGGTTACACTTTATTTTGACCGTCCACTTTAGACATTCTGCTTACTAAAAGTAACTTTTGTCAACTACATGTCATCTAACTCTCAATAGAGTATTAGTAGACTGTTAGGTTAGGGTTAGGTGGTAGGGTAAGTAGAATAAGTTGATCTCTATTGGGGGACCAGTAAAATAGCATGAATAGTAATCTTTAACACCAGTACTGAAGGTAATGCTAATTGTAAATTGCAGCAGGTATTAAAAGTAATGCTATACAGTTGGCACAAACAAATAAACATGTGACATTATATTGACTCTTAACAAGGAAAATTATCTTTTGGGGAGGGTGAAATTACAGCTGGCATACAATTCACTATTTTAATGTTTTGTCTTGATTAACTGTTTGGTGTAATGCACAGTGGAAATTCACATTATTGGATAGTAGAGAATATTTGATGCTCTCAGAATGCACTTTATCCAACAATCTGTGGTTTAATTATCAGGAGTGTTTCCCCTTTAAACGCTCCCAGTTTCCCTCACAAAGCAAATCATTTGCAGTGCCACCTGTCTCTGTGTGCACAGAGCACACTGTGTGACATTTAGAGAGCACACATCATTCTCCAGAGATAGGACATTTTCTTTCAGAGGTGTACAGTTTGGTTTGCTCTTCACTTACAACTGTGTTTATCACAACAGTATCTCAGCATTAGTCACAAGCACCACTTACCACGCTCTTCAAATGAAAGGTGATGTCGTCCTCTTTCAGGGAGGAGATGAATTACACATTTAGGTTTATATAAGGGCACAGGGCCTGAGGTCCTAATTCCGTCCTACTCCTGAAATAACGGCCAGGATTTCTCTGGATTCAGACACCATTTTTGTGTCCAGGATTGCTTAGTCAGCCCAGTGTGTGTATATATTTGTGCATTTATTATAATTTGTACCTGGTCTCGTGGGGAAAACATGACTATGCATTGGTTTGTCCATACATTGCTGCAGGTACAGTAAAAAAATCGATAAGGTTTCTTAATTGAATGTCTGAATACATGTACAGTATATACAATTAAGTTGGGTCTAATTAAAATCTACTTGCATTACCGCTCAAAAAAATTTTTTAATGAATAATTGCATTCATCATATGTGCATTATATTGATCAAAACTGACAATAAAAGACATTTATAATGCTACAAAAGATTTCTATTTCAAATAAATGCTGTTCTTTTCAACTTTCTATTCATCAGATAATACTAAAAAATGAATCACGGTTTCGACAAAAACAGAAGCAGCACAACTGTTTTTAACATTGATAATAATAACAAGAACTGTTTCTTGACCAGCAAATCAGCATATTAGAATAATTTCTGAAGGATCATGTGACACTGAAGACTAGAGTAATGATGCTTAAAATTCAGCTTTTAAATTTATAGAATATTTTATAGAACAATTTTACTGTTTTTGATCTTTTATGGTGAGCATAAAAGGCTTCTTTCAAAAACATTAAAACATCACCAACCAAAAACTTTTGAAAGGTAGTGTAATTAGCTATATTATTAGATGTTATTCTGTGGGTTTTAGTGAAAATGGCCAGATGGAATGAGCTGTCCTCTGTAACCAAGTGGGAAATTGTTAAAATGGCTAAATATGGTCAAGCGGTTTTGGATATTGCTCATGTGCAGGATGTAAATGGTCACAATGTCCATAGATTTTTTCCAAAGCACAGTGAGACCACTGCCATGCAGAATGTAAAGTGCTATGGCTGGTCATGGAAGACTAGTAAACATTTTGACAGGAGGATAAAAATCACCTGAATGTGGGACCACCTCAAAACATCTTCTAAAGACCTGGATGAGACCTCCAACCTCCAATTTCATCTTGAACTGTGAGCCAACGGCTACAAGAGGCTGTATTGAGAGGTTGTGTACCAGTAAAGAAATCATTTATTCATTTTATCTACTGCAAAAAAAAAAAAAAAATTTAAGGTCTGGAGTGTGGAAGATTGGAGCCATGTTCTGCAGTCTGATGAATAAAAATTTAACAACCTAGCACTGGATGATGTCAGGTATGTTCGTAGGAGACCACTGGAGTTTTTTAATACCAAATGCATGCGTGGTGCCATTAAGCGCAGCAGAGGAAACATAATGGTATTGGGGATGCATGTTTGCGGCAGGTGTTGGAAGGATCTACAAAGTCGCTGGCACTTAGACCAATACTAGAAGATTCTGCTGAACACAATGTAGCCAAGTTTAGAGGATCTGTCTGGAGAGCAACTGTGTATTTACCAACGTGATAACGATCCCAAACACTGTGTATGCATCAAAGTTATGTGCAATGAAAGTGTTCATGCTCAGCATTTTGAAGTTTTTAAGTAACTCCTCAGTCCCCTGACCTTAAAGCCACTGAAAACCAGTGGAAAATTATAAACCTAAATTGTGATAAGTCATGCAGCTCAATGAAGCTCAACTATGGGAAGATCTTAAAGGGTTAAGTTCACCCAAAAATGAAAATTCTGTCATTAATTACTCACCCTCATGTCGTTCTACACCCGTAAGACATTTGTTCATCTTCGGAACGCAAATGAAGATCTGATCAAATGAAGATCTTGATGAAATCTGAAAGCTTTCTTTCCCTCCATAGACTGCCTACACAATTAACTTTGATGCTTCAAAAAGTTCATAAAGAGTTTGACTAAATCCATATGAATTGAGTTGTTTAGTTCAAATTTTCTGAAGAGACTCAATTGCTTTTTATGATGAACAGAATTAATTTAGGCTTTTTCTCATATATAAACATTGATCAACCAACATAAGCAGAAGCTAAATCGAACCTGAATGACACGCGAGAGAAAAAACCTCTTCTAGAAGCTCAAACGTGCTGTGTAACGTTAGTTTTACGATCTCTTTATGAACTTTTTGAAGCGTCAAAATTCATGTTGTGAAGGCAGTCTATGGAGGGACGGAATGCTGTCAGATTTCATTAAAAAGAACTTCATTTGTGTTCCGAAGAAGAACAAAAGTCTTACGGGTTTGGAACAACATGAGGGCGAGTATGATGGAATTTTCATTTTTAGGTGAACTAACCCTTAATAACTGATAATATTGTAGTCAATGCATGCTTCATTTCCTGTTGGCTTTTTGTTTTTCTATGCCTTTTTTGCATAATACAGCAAAGTTTAGTGTATTCGTCTTCCTAAATATAACATACTCCTCATATTTTGATTGTTTAATAGAACCTGAAGTGTCATAAAAAGCAAATATTGTACAAATATCCCCTCCGGACATCATTTTCTCTGCTACTGTATGGACAAGTCAATGGAAAGTTTGGAGGTTCAGCTTTTTAAATCCGATAACACACTTCTAGTAAATATTTTACCTGGAAACTACATTGATTTATACCTGGAGCTACATAATTCAGTCTTCCCAAAAATGTATAGTCAAGCTTTTCTCATGAGAGGTTGTCTAATTCTGTGCTTTATGATGAAAGCCAAGTGTGACAAAGCCAGCACATAAAATAGACAGAACCACTGTAAGTGGGACAGCGAGAGAGAGAGAAAGAGGACTGAAAGGTTGAGGTCCCAACAGCTTTGCTTTCATCCTGGCACCTATAGATGAGTGCTTTATACACTGTCTGGCCTGTTTGTTTGTTAAAGAGGCTAATGCTCTTTAGCTGTGGGACTGGAGTTGTGGATATTTACCCCAAATGCTAATCAAGACAGAACACGCTGTTAGAACTGGACCAGGGCCAGGAGAGCATGGCATGGCATGGATGGATGAATGGACAGAGAGCGAGTGATAGGGGATAGAATGTATGAAAAGAGGGTAATGTTTAGACTGGACGAACGCCAGCTCTGAGTTCTGGAGAGCTAGAGAAAGAGAGAGAGCAGGCATTTGAGATACACTGTGAAAAAAAAGGGTGTTTTCATAATGCACAGAGAGATCCATTTTCTTGTCCAAAAGCAGCTGGACACATTAGACTGTCTTCCCACAAAGAGCTGATGGCTGAAGCTATTGAGATGCCAGCCAAAGTAACATAAGACTCTTTATGTTATAAAAGATCACATTAGCAGCGGCTAATTTTCCTCACATAAGAGTTTTTGGTTGGTGATGTTTTAATGTTTTTGAAAGAAGCCTTTTATGCTCACCATAAAAGATCAAAAACAGTAAAATTGTTCTATAAAATATTCTATAAATTTAAAAGCTGAATTTTAAGCATCATTACTCTAGTCTTCAGTCGTGCAGACGCTCCACGTGTCATGTGAGACGTTTGTCGGTTTAATCAGCACATGTTGAAGTCCTCGTCACGGCAGAGACTTCCACTGCCATTCCAAACATCTGCAATGCAGCAGTGCACAGCACACACCCGACTCACAGCAGCCATTGTGAGTGAGTGAGTGAGTGTGTGTGTGTGTGTGTGTGTGTGTGTGTGTGTGTGTGTGTGTGTGTGTGTGTGTGTGTGTGTGTGTGTGTGTGTGTGTGTGTGTGTGTGTGTGTGCGGAGGAGATAAACGCCATTTCTAGGCACTGGGTGATGTTGAAACAATAAGCCACAAGAGGCTTTGCATTATACAGTGATTTTATGACGGATGGGGGTGTTATTATTAGACACAAACCATGATAAAATCACTGTACTGTAATTCACAGACTCGGGTGGGTTATAGTTTTATTTAAAACGCCGGCAACAACAGTAGATAACAGAAACCAATGTTGAAATAAATAGTGTATGATCAGAATTATCTGCGATTAGACACTTACTGTAGGTTGTTTGCAGTTTCCAGGCAACATAGCAACTTGGCACACTAATATTGATTAGTGTATTAACATTGATCAAATTTGAAATTAGAATTGGAAAAATATGTACAGTACTATAAATCATTAGTTTAATTAAGGCTGCATAATTAATTGAAGTAAAATCAGAATAATGATATGACCTTGTGTGGTTTTTACAAGGTCACTCTCCCTTACTAAAGATAAAAATAAAGGATTGAGAAATAATAAATAAATAAATAAATAGTATTATTTTAAAATAATATAATATTTATGTTGAATAGGATTGTCACAAAAAAAAGAGATTTGAGTCTATATTCATTTTTTGTACTCTCTTAAAAGGTAACTAAGTTTCTATTGTGCAGGATTGGGGGAAAAAGGACAAGTCATTGCTTGCTAATTTTGTAATTTTTGCACACACTGTTGTGGTTTCAGTGTGTTTTTGTGGCAACAACATGAGATGTATGCATGATCACATTGTGGTTCATGACAAAAATAATCACTATATTTCTTTAAACCAAATCACATTTGAAGCCATAATTTTCAGGAATATAATGCATTCCCTCCCTCCTTTTCTCTCTTTCCCTGTCTCTCTGTTGGTTAACTGTTCTCTGTATACATAGCTCTGTATCCTTTGGTGTATCAGCTTTGCCTGCATGCCGTCTATCGATTGCCTTTACTCCACTGCGTGACTGCAATTGATCGGAATATAAAGCAGGAAGAAGTGTGCTTCACCACAGGGCTACACACGCAGACACGGATACACCATGATACATATGTACCACACTGGCTGTGGTCAGCCTTTATGCCTGATAGGATGCTGGGAGCTTAACAGATTTTATTGTGCAGATAAATTATGTTGCATAAGAGGAGAGAGTGAAGGAGACTTGCTATCTTTATTAAATAACTCCGAGTGAGGCCGCTATCATCAGTACTACATCATACTGTGTGCTGATATGCGTATCAGACTCCTGGGTGTGGCTATCGTACAGGTACTGTACAGGATAAGGCAGAACATGCATTCATGCATATCTCTGGTAACAGGGAGAGGATCATTTTACATGGAAGCAACTGCTTTTTTAATAAATATTTAATAAATAAAAAATATGTATTTAATGAATAAATAAATATAATATATAGTATAATAAGTATAATATTTTTACTATATATATATATATATATATATATATATATATATATATATATATATATATATATATATATATTAGGGATGGGCATTTATCCAAAATTTTGTATTCGAATATTTGGGCTAGAAAAAAAACGAATATTCGAATATTCGTTTATTTAAATGAGGTTAAACGAGAAAGACGTTATTGTTTTATATTCATCAATATTTTGTAACCATTTCTGAACAAGCTTACGATTAGGCAATAGAAGTTACACAACAAGCTTACATTAAGCTTACATTTTTACACAACAAGCTTACATTAATCTTACATTATGTCTTAAGGTTTTCTTTTAGTTCAAAGGATTAAACAATATGTGTAAACAGAAAATATTAAGAACAAAAGCATTTAATCTCAAGCAGCACGAGCGGGAGCGCCAGTTATTGTACAAAACGTACATAATACACTCGAGTCAGTATATGATTATCGTGTTTATATTGTTTCACATGTTCATGTTGAGAAAAACAATAATATCCACATGCTCGGTTGAGAAAACGAGCCGTGCTGACAGACGTTGCAGAGACACAAAGATAATAATACATAACTGTGTGCTAAGTGTTTCTAACAGTAGCACTGTTTTCTGTTCGTAAATATATCTCCCTCGACGAAACTTAAAGGAAGCATAGGCTATGTCTCAAAATCATTTTGCTATCAGATAAGTGATCATCTTGGCTCACTCGGGGATAACTTACAGCTGCACTTACCTGTCGTGAATGCAGTGATGGACAGCTGTCTTTCCTCACTCGACGTTTCATTAATTAATTTGATCAAAAGTAATTCCATTTTGTAAGATCATTTTCATCTAAGTAATTCCAAACTTTGCGAGGCAGACGACAACATTATGTGACGATCAAATAAAATGAACATATTTAAACACGCTCCACAGCGCCGCCCGGTGCATTTAGTTATAACTGCGAGTTTTAGTGCGTAGGATTTATCATGGATTCACTGCATTTACGGCCAGCAAAGCAACATAGTAAAATTCGAATAGTATTTTTATTTTTCGAATATTAATTACAGAACGAATATTCGACTATTTGTGCACATCCCTAATATTAATATATATATATAAATGAATAAATAAAAATTATGTTGTCTATTGAATAGCATAGTTATCATTTCTGTCTTTAGAAAGCGAAATTAATTATAAATATTATCAAATATGTTAATTGTATTTCATTATTAAGTGCATATTAAATGAATAGTTCACCCAAAAATGAAAATTATCCCATGATTTACTCATCCTCAAGCCATCCTAGGTGTATATGATATTTTTTTTTCAGACAATATATATTTAAAAATATTATTAAGGCAGGAACACACCAAGTTTTTGTTCGTTGGCCGACTAAGTGTGTTCCACACCGTCGGCTGAAGTTGGTCTTCCTTGGATTTCTTTCGGCCGATTCAACATGTTGAATCGGCGTCGGAGCTCATCGGTCCATCGGCCAGCTGATCATTCTGATTGGCTGTTCAGCTTCTGCCACCTGCTGGTACAGAAAGGCATTTCTTATGCAGTCGCAGAACAGATGTGCTACTTGGCCGTCGAGCATCGGTTTGGTGTGTCAGAGCAACTTTGGACCCAGATGCTGCCAACGTGAGCCAACCCTGCAGGATGCTTTTGTCGCCCTAGTTCATCAGCACCGGCTTGGTGTGTTCCTGCCTTTAATCCTCCAATGTTTATAATGGTTGTGAATGGGGGCCCAAATTCTGAAGACAAAAAAAAATTAATCTATATGACTCCAGGGGGTTAAGAACGGCCTTCTGAAGCAAATAAATGTGTTTGTCTAACATAAGTATCCTTGTTTAAAATTTTATAAAGTAAAATAATGAGCTTCCAGTGCAACAGCCAGACACATTTGACGTACGTTCAAAAAGCGTTAACTTACCCCAACGTAGTACACAATGCCATGATGTACTACGCATTCTATATCTCAAATTGTGTTCATCTGAAAGGACCTAGGATACACCTCATCAAATACATCTAGGATGGCTTGAGGGTGAGTAAATCATGGAATAATTTTCATTTTTGAGTGAACTATCTCTTTAACATAATTTTCCTTATATTTTCCAACCCCCCTAGCACCACCTAGTGCCCCCCTGGTGAGAATATTCTGGATATTACAGAATAAATTGGTTTTGAAAGAATGTGATTATGCATGTTTGAGATGGTATTAAAATCTCTTAACTTTTGGGATCATAGGTATCTAACTTTGGGATCTTGGAAAATCTGACAATAGTTGAAACATTGCTCTTCTGAAACCAAGAAACAAGTGAGATTATTAATAATAATAATAGTAAGAAGAAGAAGAAGAAGAAGAATAGTTGTTGTTACAAGTAAGTTTTCTCTGAGGAACAGGAGAAGCAAAAGTCTCCATTTAATCTCATTGCTATCTCGGAGAAAAATGTATTAAAGAGATCTCATTTATGATTTTTCCTTCCTAATGGAAAACATATTCCCAGGTTCCATTGCTTGCTGTATTGTTTTCCACTGAATACTTCTTCCTCTGGTGACATCCATCATTCTTGTCACTTATTCCCTGTGTTTTTCCCTATTGGCTTTGCTCTGGAACTTGCACCATGGCATGGCTGTAGACCATAACATTGTGCTACAGTGGGACTCCAGGGCTGTTGTAAATGACTGGCCTGAGAAAGAAAGCCCTGAGCTTGTCAGCCAACAGAGGGATCACGAGCACAGAGTAGCCTGGTGAACTATGGCATGAAAGGTGGTCTTCTTTCAGTTACAGGAAATTGTCATTGACCTCTGCATTTAGATAAGAAATGGAGGGAGAGAAATGGGTGAGATAGTAAGACAGCCAGAGAGAGATTGTCAGTATTGTCTGAAATTTCTAGCAAAAAACAAGTTCTCTGTAATGAGGAAATTCAAATCTATGAGGACAAGGCCAGTGGAGCTTAGCTATTGACTACATCACATCTATGATAAAACAAATTATTGAAGCCTCAGCTTGTAAACTGTGATCTTTTTTTAAAAGATTTGTATCAGTGAATCTCCGCTGCTGGATTGCTGAAGCTCCATCAGAGATTTGACATTTCGCCAGATATGAGTATTCATAGATAAGCAGCTATTTTGTTGACTTGCTTCTCTCATATCACAAGCTTTGATGCATTTGTTGACAGAACGGGAAGATCTAGTGGCTCAGCTTTGGACACTGAAACAGAATCATGGATACTAGGTCCTTACAGAATACTTGTTGTAGTCTGTTGTTTTTCAAAGCCTAAAACTGCATTTACCCAAGTTCTAATGACGATCATTCTTAATTTCTTAATAGGTTGTTTTCAGTCACGTGGTTCTCGAGACGCGCGAAATTCCGGTGGAGGGCAAGCAGTGAAAATTAGAATGGAAGAGATGGGAAAAAGTCCGTTCTGTACTGATTTAGACAGAAAATCACAACATATGTTGGACATGATACTTATGTTATGAAGAGGAGCGACATTTCTACTGAATTGAAAGACTTGACTGCCATCGAGGAGGTAGATATAGAGGATGTTAAGCTGCCGTAACGCCGTGTTCAGTTCTAGTCTGGGTTTGTTTATATCGTGCTGCCTTTCTGCAAGTGATGTTAAGGGCAGTATTTTACTTTCTGTCATGATTGTAAAAAATGTCGCCATTGTTGGTCATTTATGCTGAATCGAGAACTGTAATAGGAACTCACGATATCGTTTGGGGGAAAAAAAACTGCTAATACAATTTTTTGCCTTGGTTGAGATGGTGAGACGACTAGCAAATGTAATAATGTCACTAAATAAACCCACTATCTTTCACTCAAAATAAACACATACTGTACTTAGCTGAGTTTTGTATTTGGTTTTGTGTAATATTTAATTAACATTGTTTGTGAGTATGACTCACTCGCTTTATAACTTGCACACAGCCACTTCAAAACTGTTGATGAGCTTCTATAGGTTTGATTTCGGTTGTCATTTGTTGAAATAAATACAAAAATACAGCGTGTCGGTGTCTGTCCCTGAATGTGACCCTCCGATTCTCCTTCGTGGTCATATGGGAAAGTGAATATTTACAAAAACAACATTAAAACTAGTTACATTTACACGCTTCCAACAAAGAAATGCATCGACTTCTGTCAGCTTGTTAAACATTTATTTTATTTCTACAAAAATGAAGTTAAAACACCAAATTATCATTCAATAGGATAAAATATCTTCTCCTCCCTGCAAACGATAGCATGAAGAATGTGAATATTTAACCAATTCAAAAACAAAAGGTAAGGTATCCATATTCATTTCAGTATCAGCAGACGCAAAACGCTATAAAAGGCGACAACTTTTAAAGTTAAAAAAACTAAATAAGTGATAAAAAACGGTATAAGATATGTAAACGATAAAAACACCTTCTGGGTTCTCGATTTTAACGATTTGAGCAACCATAAACAACGCAAAACATACGAATATTGAGTTTTTGATAGGATTCCTATATAGAAACATCACTCCCTGCCCTCCGGACACATTCGTGCTGCTGCTGTGACGTCACGTGAAACCAACCTATTAAATGCCTTTTAAATGCTTCAAATGGTATTCTTGGAGCTGGTAAAGATCTTAAATGGTTTAAAAAAAATCCGCTCATCACCTAGATTGCCTGTTACTGTGATTATGCTCTTCATATAAACACCTTTAGCCTCGTTATGGGCATAAGTCTTCATTTACTCACCCTCATGTTCCAAACCTGTATGAAAATGTTAGCTAAACAGTTTGACTGTTGACTTCCATTGTGTGGACAAATAAATATAATGGAATTCAATGGGAACCAAAGCTGTTTTATTATCAACATACTTCAAAATAGCTTCTTTTGTGTTCAGCAGATGATAGGAACGCATACCGGTTTGGAACGACTTGAGGGTGTGTAAATGATGACCGAATTTAGATTTTTGGGTGAACTATCCCTTTAAGCTTTCATTTTAGTGAGACACATAAATCATCAGCTAACTCTGAGAGTGTTGTCCGCACTACTGTCTGTCCCCTGTGCTCTCTGTATTGCTGTTTCTGAGCTAATCGATTCTCTGTGACCTTCACTGTATGTCAAGCCGCCAGGCACTCTGGGGGGGATGTCACATCTGAGAGACGGCATCAGTTCTTGGCCCTAGGGAATCCCATCCCTTAACACCCCACACCTGCCTCGTACCACGGAAACAAACTAAGACAGAGGGGATGTCAGGGTCTGAGTACATCTCCAATCTCTTAGACACTTGGCCCTATCTCACCTCCTGACAGAGGAAACTGACAGTCTGGAAAAAACCAGCCCCTGTGAATCCCAAGGAAAGGACTCAGTAATGAAGCTGATGGACTACTAAGCTGTTATCAATATCATCAGTGTTCTGAAGGATGACTAATAGAGATCTTGTCCACTGCACAACCTTTTTTGCTTTGAACACAAAGCACAAGTGCTTTGCATTGATTTCGACAGCAGTTTGTCAAAAGGTCTGGCAATGCACCCAGATGCTATTATTGGAAAATGAATTGAGTTTTTATTAAAAACATTTATAGTTATATTTATTAAGGTTCTTAGATCCTCCTCTGGGGCGTTCTATTACCTGGCGGCCTGAACGCATGCCAAATTAGCCTCAGAAGAACTGGGTAATATTTTGAAAAAAAATGAGCATTAATATGTCATCACCCACAGCTGATACAAAGTTATTAGTGACTGCAAAAGAATCATGCAAAATTAACATTAATTTTGTTAATTGTTTATTTATATATTACACTTATATAAAAATGCAAGTAATCATGCTCCTTGACCCATACATAAGTTCCATAATAAGCAATTCAATCTTCAACATTGACGCAGTCATTATCTGCAATTGGAGGCTTTTCTAACCAAATATTGATATCTTGTAATTAATTTGTTTAATTGACACATACAAGTGTAATTTGAATGAATGAAAAGAAATAAGTCAGGTTTATTTATATAGCACGTTTCACAATACACAGTTTCAAGGCAGCGTTACAGAAAAACATTGATGTTCATGTTTATTATATGTTAATATCTTGATGCCTCGCATTTAGCAGAATACAGCTGGGTGATAATATAGTTTACGTTTTATGACATAACAATTGAACAGTTGAGATTTGCTGTTTGGTATACAGTATATTGCTTTACAAAAGTACACTGGGTATGTGGATAAAGTTGGATGTACTATATATGCAATTTTAGATATATTTCTAGGTAATAATATAGTTAAAATTTCACAACGATAGATAGTAGTTGAGATTTGCTTTATAGTTTATATTGTTTTGTCAGTGTACTGTATGAGGGTAAAACTGGACATATTATATTTTCAACTTTAAATATATCACTAGGCAATATTATAGTTTACATTTTGCAGTGATAAAAACAATAAAGCAGTTGAGGTTTACTAATATATAGTGCTGCTTGTGAGTGTACTGTATGTATGTGAATAAAGATGAATATACTTACAGTAGTGGTAGGTTGGGTTTATGCATTTGTTATGTGGTGATATTGAGAATTATGAAACCTGGAATTTTTTGTTCAAATCAGTTTTAAAAATTTAAACAGTTTAACTGAGGAGTTCATTGAAATGGAAATTGGACTTTGTGCATAACACATTGTACATAATATATTTTCCAGATAGAAAATTATTTAGTGTAATTGACCATGTTCTTTTGGTAAGTTGTTTGTTATATGAGACCTTCGTCCAACTAAACATACAGTGTCCTCCTCCTCTCACTTTATGGTCTCTAACCATGGCAACCATTCAAATGTTCTTTATTTCCGGTGTTTTTAAAATACTAACGTCATTCAAAATCTCTCAGACATATTCTTAGTTCTGTTTACAGGTTTTCAGCAGGTACACCTGCACACGTTGTGAGGACTGTAATAAGTGCAAGGTTACCTTATTATGTTGGCTTTAGCAATGTGAACTTAACATCATTAATCACAATAAAGTCTTTTTCCCCCAAATGGTAGACCCCTGTATTCATTCTAAGAAGCCAGAGAGAGTGATTACTTCATTGTTCTCATCTATCATCCTTCAGTAATGGATCCGGAGCAAACCAAATTCATGCACACTGTACAACAGGCCCATCCCTGTCAGCTATAACAAGCTGTAGTCGGCATTGTAAGGTGAATTCGGTTGCTTGTTTCAGAGAAGTATGGATGAGGCCTCTTGCATTATATGGTTATCTTTAATATTGCTTCAAAGTGGGTTTTTTTTTTTTTGGGGGGGGGGGGGGGGGGGGGGGGGGTTATAAGACAGAGGGGATTTCAGGGTGTTTAACAGTATGTTTAACTGTTTTTGTCCATACAAAATGAAAGTCAGTGGGGTCCAAAACAAAATCACTGAGGCATTTTTAAAAATATCATCTATTGTGTTCTGTAGAAGAAAGTCAGAGGTTTGAAATGAGAGGCTGTGTATTATGCCTTTAATTAAAAATAAAAAATATGTGGCATTATCTTCCAAATTATGACATTTAGTCACTTTTTTTTGACTCGCTCGCCTAACCTTTTACTCACCTAGCTCATATTTGTCTGTTATATGACATAATTTTCCTTTTCTTCTTTATCCTTTAGCATCACCAACTCTTCCGCCTTTGAAATCAGAGCATTTCAAGCCGTGTCAGGAGAAAGACCTGGCCTATTGCCTGAATGACGGGGAGTGCTTTGTCATCGAGACCCTGAGCGGCCCACACAAACACTGCAGGTATGACTGCACTTCCTGTTTCTGCATTGGAGGGAAAGGTTCGGTCTACTGTTAACTCAGGAAAGAAATGGAATCACTATGGATGGGAGGCTCTACGGTTTCAGACCGATGACAATTCCATGTCCCATTTTCTGAGAGAATGATCCTTCTGGAAATATCTGTCAGTAAATCTCTCTCTCTCTCTCTCTCTCGTTTTCTTTTCACCCGTTCCATTCTCTCTCTCTCCTCTTCCGCATCCTTTTTCTACTCTCGTGTCTCATTGCCCTCCTCTCTGGGACTCTCGCTGTTGCATGAAGCTCTTAGTCATGCTAACGATGACAGCTTTGTCATAGCCTGAGAGCTGTCTAAGGTCCCTTCTCTGCTAATTAAAAGTGGCACTTTGCAGAAGTTCATTAGAGGCTTGTTTCGGCTCTGTGGGCTTTTTTTTCCAAGGTTGAAAATAGGATTCACAAAATGGAGGCAGAGAATTTCTGACACTGACGTGTTCACCTTTTGTACGAAGCATGAGCACCATTTCAAATAACACCTCCTGGATGTGAGGGTTCACTGCCGTAGGTTTTGCATGAGCAGTCTTTTCCTCATTTGCCTAATGGAACACAGAGACATTGCATGTTTGAAACTGAAGAGCCAAGAAGGAGCAGAAGCCAAGTGTCCTCATTTTAATCAGTGGTAATTGGTGGTGTTGTTTTAGGTGGCCCATTTATTTGACTGAAGCTTAGCTAGTTCAAATGTTCTGGCTCTGATTAATTCCCAGAACACTCTTCCCTCCCAACTTAAAGCCAAGGACATTCATGCATCTGTCTGGTCCTCAAAGCAAGGTTGTGATGCTCTCAAAAGATCAATTCACCGGAAAATGTGGATTCTATAGAAAGGATAAAGCTACTAAATCCATTTGCATTGCAGCACATTTTAAGGCATTTTAATCATCCACATAAAGCAAAGTACACTGTATAGTTTGTACTGAATGCCACTCTTTGTTGATATTTCAAGTATTTTGCATGCATGACGGTTGTATAGAACTGGGCTTTTAGCCTTGAAATAACTGAAACAGGAAGTGACAAGCACTGAGTTGTGCTATAAGAATTGTTTGGAGTCTTAATGAACAGCACTGAAGCTTTGTGCTGCTTTAGATGTGTTTTTTGAGACACTATACTGCTGTTTCCTCCAGACCATCGTTAAACATTTTTCTCCAGTGAATGCATCTACTTCAGCCAAAGTGTGTCTTATTATTTTATTAATAGATTTAATGGTGTTTTTTTTAAGTGCATCCTGATTTTTATAGATATAATGATTGAATAATGGCCTATGTTCCATTTAGTCATTATATCTAAATAAAAATCCTGACTGCCCTGCCCTGCCCTGCCCTGCCCTGATCCTCTAGCACAATGTGGCAATGTAGTTTTTGTTGTTTGTTTGTTTGTTTTTATTATTAAAATTAGAAATGCAGAGCTGCATCAAGAATCAAATTTCTATAACTCATTATGCATTTTACATTTACTGGCTCTCATTGAGCACAAAGCATTATGTTTGAACTAGGCAACCTGTCACTTTCACTCACCAATTTACTAAAGTGCTATCACTGTAAGGGTACCATTGTGTTCAAAGATCTAAAAGCTAAGCTAAGTACCATGGACAGACAGTTTGCTCCAACCATGTATGAGGCCCTGTCCACAAGGAGACGCGTTTTTGTGAAAACGCACAAATTTTGTATCAGATAGGCGTTTCCTCCACACGGATCCGGCATTTTCGAAAGGTGAAACCACTATTTTTTGAAACCGGGTCCCAGAGTGGATAAATCTGAAAACGCTGTCTTTACGTTTTCGTGTGGACAGCCTATCCGTATATTTTCTAAAACGATGATGTCATCAACCCACTTGTCGACCCTAGTCAGACACCGCTAACAGCACAAAACAGCAACAACAACAGTAATAGCAGATAGCTACTGAGCCAAAATAAAGTGTTATTTCTAAGCTTTACTATAGTTTGTCCAAGTCTTGTTCGCTGCTTTAAGTGCACCTCTGTGGCAGAATTACAGTGCCACCTAATGGTCTGGCATGTATACTACATAATTTTGAGTCGTTTCAGTGGTTTCGTGTGGACGCAGATATTTTTTGAGACAAGGAAAAAAAAAGATCGGTTTAGGGTAAGCTCTGGCTTCGTGTGGACGTAGCCTGAGTCTATGATACACAATGACAATGACACCATTTTCTTCTAGAGCTGCTGCGTAGTCAAAATTATTTTCCTGTTATCACTGTAAAGCTGCTTTGACACAATCTGCATTGTAAAAAGTGCTATATAAATAAAGGTGACTTGACTTGACTTAATATAGTCTAAATCAGTGGTTCTCAAACAGGAGGTCTCAACAAACATCCAAGGGGGCCTCAAGATGACTTAAAATGATTTAAAAAGACACAATAAGCATGAAAATAAGCGAAAACACCTACAAATAAAGATATTTATTATTAGGTTGTTATCTTATAATGAATATACATCTTTCTAGTTATGCCATAGAGATTGGGAGGGAGGGCCTTGAAGCCAAAAATGTTGAGATCCACTGGTCTACACTGAATTGGGGAAAACAGTTATGGTTGGACCCTCACTGATGAAAGTGACAATTCAAATCAAACTATATTTCATTCACTATACTTTATTTCATTTTTTATTTACCATAATAAATTAATGTTGCAAAGAAAGAAATTGAAGCCAAAGAGTCCGCTAAATATTTCCTTTGTCATTTTGCATTATTTTATTAAACAGTTTTATATGTTTAATGGGTTTCCTTTGAAATATTTATTCAGTTAGACAAAACAGGAATGTTTGTGGTTAGCCAAAGTTTAGCAGATGGATGGAAAAAGGAGGAGAGTCACAACTGTTTTAAAATAGGGACAAGATGGCGACTGGTAGATGCTGCTCACTATGAGGATAACAAATGATTAAAATAACTGTGTTTGTGCATGTGTGAAAAAGAGGCATGGCAGGTAGAGAATCCTGTTTCCTTGGCTGCACCAAGTAAAACAACCCCTTTTTGTCTGTTGACCTAGATTCATAGACTGTGTGGATTTTTCGTTGAGCTGCCACATCTGGTCTACAACCACAATATACAGGAACAGGAGGATGTTAGGGCTTACAGCAATGTGATTACATAGTGTGCATGGTTGTGCATCATAACCCAGAAACCCAACAATGTGTTTTAGCAGTTGTTGGAGCACCTCATGACACAAGTTGACAAATTCAACATACACCATAAAATTACAAACCTATTAGCACCATATGGGGTCAATTTGATCACATTAATATTAAGGTTTACTAATGTACTATTTTACCTTACAAATATGAAACAGTCAATGTTGGTCCTCAAACCTGATTGGCTGAAAGACTTTCTAAGAGTGCTGATATATCACCAGCAATGTTTGTATCACTCCGCTTAGTCTCTCCATGTTCTAGACAGGCAGCTTTTCTCCCACCAGAGGAGAAACCCCACTATAATTTTTGAAATGCTGCTATTGTTGTCACAAAATGTAGTTTTAAGAGTTTTTCAGGAGATAGATTGTGCCGACATCCTGCCGATAATCCCAAAATGTTACATCGGATGAATCTCTGTGTCAGAAATATCAGATCTATCAGATGTGATATCCCTGCCGGAAGATATCCTTTGAGATATCCAGTACAAATCCAAAAAGTATAATTATACCAAAGCAAAAGCAATGGAAAATTACTGCTTCATAACATCATGTTGTGACATCAAAAACCTTGAAATGGAGACATTCTCTTATATTTTACTTATGAAGACGCACATCCCTTGAAACAACACAATCATAAAACTAAATAACAATAGCAAGCATCGCAAGAGGAAGGAAGTATAATAATAAGTAATTTAAAATCTAAAAACAAAAAAATACCATAAGTGAATGTCAAATGACAACTAAATAAATTACTAATGATTATAAAATTAAATCATAAAAAAACAAAGAAAATAAAATACAAAGATCAATGGTTGCTCTCTTGAAGTAACACACAATGGTTACCATTGCGAATCATTAGATCCTTCACAGGCAAGAACATAGTTATCTCTCTGACATTTGCCGCTGGCTCTGATGTCTCTGTAACGGGGGTAACGCACTAGCAATCATGCAGTATGGCTCTATATCAGCACCTCTGTGATTTCCTACAGCCAAATCACAGCCGTGCTGATATAAAGCCATATTGGGCTACCATGATTTTGCCATGTAAGACATGCTCCTGGAACAACATTCCTGTTTGAAAATGTAGTCCTAACCCTATACCTAATCCTAAACCTAACCCTACCCATAACTTATCCCTAAAACCAGATGGAAATGATAGGTGAATAACACAGACATAGAAGCTCCTAACCCTGGTTGTAAGCCTAAACTTGACAGAAACTGTAAACTTGTCCCTCAAATCTGATTGAAGATGTTGATCCAGTATCATGTTGTACTTGGTGAAATCACGTTCACCAGCCATATCCCACTCCCACTTTTATTAGTAGTATTAGTAGTAACCTTTTATTATTACATTTTATGTATATAAAATGTATTTATAATAATTATTATTATAGTTTATTGAATTATTTCCATCTTTCATTTATTTAATTATTGTAGATAATGTTTGCTGCCTTGTAAATTACACTGTCCGCTCTCTGTATCAAATTCAGCTTGTGGTCCCTCCCAGAGCATCAGCGAGAGCAAAAAGCCATTCTGGCTGCAGCTGAATTGTTTCTATTGCCTCCGATTATTTTCCTGCGGGAATAGTCTCTTTATGATTCACTGTCTTGTCTTTCTACTACCTCTTGGAAAATCAGAAAAAAAGCCTCCTCACCTAGGCCATCACTATAAGATCTCAGAGACATAAAAACACAATCTGCCCAGGACTGTGTGAGGTATAAATTCAGCACAACCTTGAAATATTATAATCAATTTTATTTATATATAATTATTTGCATCATACATGTTATATGTCCAGTAATTAGTGTAGTGTTTCATGCTGTAAGCCAGTGGTTCTCAAACTGTAAGTACCCCTGGGGGTACTTGAGGCGACAGAGGGGGTACGTGAACAAAATGCTGAGTTTTGTCGTTCATTTGATTCTACCCAACCTTAAAATAACATTAAAGCCGAGCATGTATTTCTAACAGGCAAAATGATAGTGCCATAAAAGGTCAAATATGTGACATCTAATCAAATTAAATCATCTTGTGCTGTCAAAACTGACTACGTTTACACAAGCAGCATGTGTCTGATAGATTGCGTGAAGAGTATGCTGTCTTAACAACTCGTGCTACATTACTGCCATTCTCGACAACATACCTTTGTAAAAGCGGGGTTTTAACACTTACTAACATGAAGAACAATTATAGACAAACAATTATAGAGATAGATATGCAATGCAGTTTTTATCCACACGATGTGGATGTGCAAATGTGACATTTTATACAACGGTTCAACAAACAAAAAGGTATTAAGTTCAATTTAAACAGTATTGTTACTATTATTTGCTCTATTTTGCAACAAAATAGTCATAATAGCTCCAACGTAAGCCACAGCAAAAGTGTTGTGCGTCTCATTAATTATTGAATCTGTGGCTTTGAACGAGAGTCAATAATTCAATAACTCATTTATAAATACAGCCACTTGCTTCGTTACTGAATGACTCATTAAGACAGTGACTCACCTGATGCCGATTTTAGTTTAATATTTAAAAGTATCACTTCATTTTTACCATTATTGCATGTTTCACATTTTTTTATTTAAAACATTATTTATTTTAAAAAGGTATTTATAAAGGTAAAATGCACCTGAAAATCAAATATTGCCTCTTAAGGGAAAAGAGACCGATGTCTAAGTGGAATAGAGGGGGTACGCAGAAGGATGTTAAATACCTCAGGGGATATTCCACTCTAAAAAGTTTGGAAACCACTGCTGTAAGTTTTTTTTGTTTGTTTGTTTGTTTTGTTTTTTTTGTTTTGTAAAGCTGCTAGTGTTTAAAACAAAGACATAATTGCCGGAAGTTTGTGAATATTAAATAGAAGTTGTTCTCATGTAAATGTACAGGTGAGGTCTCATGAGTCATGTCTTCATGTGTCTGTTTGTCATGAGTCTGTCAAGTTGGTTTTGCACCTTCATTTCAATAAATTGATTTTTTTTCACTATAGGCAAAGCTTTGAATTCTGAAAGTTACAGTATGTTTCACAGTGCAAAATGAAAAAGAAGTATAAATAAAAGAACAATAGCAGGTGTGAAATGGAAGAAAGGAATGAAAATCGGTGAAGCAGCCAAGCTGGAACTGCCAAAGCCTTACTAAGTCACTGCTTGCTTATCCTATCCTTGAGGTCGGCATTGAATTTTTCCTCCGCTGCTGGGTAGCGTGTAAGAGCTTGACTCTTGTTAGCGTTGAGAAGGTAAGCCTCTACTGCCACAACAACACCGCACCAATCCCACCTGTCAGTGTGCCGCCACATGGGGCTGAAACATGAGTTGAGACCTCACGAAAGCCCCCTGCCAATTTCACTGCAGCTGAAGGGCCATGTGTATGCTGCTAACGGCTTCTGGTCTGAGAGGACATTTGGGAGGGAGTGAGATCGTGAGATTAATTTCGATAGGCTGTGGTATTGTACGGTTTTAAATTGGATGTGAATTTTGTGGTTACAGCTTATAGCCTGAAGCTATGATGCAAATATAGGGAGCATTTGCAATGGGTTTTGTCTGGGGAGGGATTATGAATGCATGCAAAGCAGATTTATTGTCAAATATGCAGACAAACATTGTCTCATGAATAAGGAGAGAGAGAGAAACAGAAATGGATGTATTATTGAGTATGCTTGTGATACTGATTTTATTGTTAAAACATCACAACTCATCAAATAGAACAAAATGCCTGCCTCTGAAAGTGCAGAATCAATGAGAGGAAAATTCACAAAGATGGAAGCCATTTTCATGTCTCTATCTTCCAATTTGCAATTCATTGATCCGGAACAGTGAGAGTTGGCGCTCCCCAGACATTTTAAAAGGCTTTTCTCTAGTCTTAGGTCCAGTTTGCCGAATCTGATAAAGTAGTTCTTAACTTGTGGATCAGCATCGAAAAAAGGGTCTGACAGGGATGAACAATGCTAAATGCAGCTAACCATACACACATGCACAGTTAGGATAGCAATACACATTTTAAATACCTTTTAAAAGGGAGGACAATACATGTCGTTCAAAAGTTGTTGTTTTTATAGAATAAAATATATAGAATATATAGAAAAATATATAAAATATATAGAATACTGTAGTGATTTTTACTGTGTCCATTCAAGGATGTGAAGTAAAATAGGGATTGGTACTCACGTCACCGCTGACGTTGTGATTTTTGGATCACACGTCTCTTAAGGTGTGGTTATGAGTACATCAGATGACCACTTTCCCCTTTTTCCTTAGTTCAGGGCACCAGTCAAGGTCTTTTACCTTGGCAGTATGAGAACACTCTCAACAGGGGCTTTTCATTCATCTAGAATTAATGTAAAGTGGTCAGCTGATTTATTTGAAAGATTGGTGATATTGCTAACTTGTAGAACCTCTTCTGTATTATCAGCACAAGGAAGACACAAGTGTAATAAAATAAATTTTATTAACAAAAAGATAAACAAGAATAACAAACACGACTACTAAATGAATACCATGAATGATAAAGGAATAAAGTGCATAAGATACATAGAATACACGTGATTAAGTTGAGTGTGGCTATGGAAGAATTACGTTATCTTATGGAAAGATAAACTGTTTCTCTGAAAATAATAAGGTGGAGAACCTGATTATGCAACAAACAAATAAACGAGAGATTATTTGTTATTGACTAACATCAGTTTTAATGAATCTAATAGGAATTAGGAAACTATATACTGATAATATACAACAATGCCAAGGTCTCTGGAAAGAGGTTTGGTTAAGTGATATTTACGTTCCACTTGGTTGAGTCCGATGACGGTGACGTCTTCCACTGGTTGTGCTGGGTGACAATGCAGTGGGGAGAGGAGCCAGAATCTGTTTCAACAGTCTTGAACACGAAGCTCTGTGGGATGCTGATCTCCTGGAGCACCAAAGGGTCCTAAAATCTGGAACACGCAGATGAGGCCCTGGTGTAGGTGCAGAAGGTCCTTAACAATCTGGAACATGCAGACAAAGGTACCTTGGAGTGAAGGTTAACCTTGTTGCAGATGTCGTCACTGTCTTGCTGGATGGAAACTCTGAACTTAGTGTTTGTTGATGTCTCTTTCATCCCAAGCTGGAGGCTTAGAACGTGGTCGTCTCTGTTGCTGCCTCACAAGCTGTAGACTTAGATCATGGGATCTGTTGTTGTCACTCCGGATGGACCAGAGGCTCAGAACGGTGTTGTGTCTGTTAATGTCTGTCCCCGTGCAGGACAGACTCAGAACGGTGTATCTGTTAATGTCTATCCTCGTGCAGGACAGACTCAGAACAATATCTGTTAATGTCTCACTCTTTACAGAGTTGAGACCCAGAACCGTGTATCTGTTGTGTCTCAGCTTCGCAAGCCGGGACTATATCTGTTATGTCTCACCCGATGGGAGACTCAGAACAAGGAGTGTCTGTTGAAAGGGTACCTTTATCCCTTGCCGATGAGGAGGAGATTGCATTTTGGCGCTTCTCCATTCGAGTGCTGTGATTGGCTGCTGGCATCAGAGAGGACACACATAGTGTGACCCACCCTTCTTTCTCCTGTGGAACTCATTTGCATAAAGCACAAAGTTGGAAATGTCTTTACATTGTCTTTAAAGTTTACCAATGCATTTCTCACTTTCCAAACCACCACCAGAATACCTTTGGCAATATTCTAAACAAATAGAGACTAAACATAATGGAAAAAGATTGAATTGTCATGCATTCATTCAATTGTACATTAACAGCTGTATTTGTGTCAGATGTTGCACTACAAATATCCGTCACTGAAAATACTTATTTCTGTGAATAAGTATGAAATGCATTTGTAGTTTGCATCAGTTCTAAGGTTTTCATTTCAAACATAGTTTTGAATGGATTTGGATGGGTCTTTGTGATCTCTCTTTGTTTCACCCATTGCTGCTAAGGTCCCGAGGAATTTTTATGGCAGTCTCTGGCCAACCTTAGGAAGTAGTGTCTAAATGGGTGAAGGGCAGTAACTGCCTGTGGACCAATGAGAAGTCTTGTCCGTCCCAGTCTTGGTACAAGAGGTCTTCTTCTTACCCTCTAAGAGAGGTCTGGATGTTGTCCTTACATCTTTATCTGATGGCGTTGGACAGTTTGTTTGTGTTAGTCCACCAAGATCCAATCAAAACGTAGCAAACCTTTGTGCGCTGTTACAGACAGAGAGGGGCCCGGCCATAAACTGGGCCCTAGAATGTGCTGTTCACTACAATACTTTCATTAAGCAAGGATACATTAAAGTGGTCAAGTATCACAGTAAAGAAATGTATAATGTTACAAAAGATTTCTTTTTCACATAAATGCTGTTCTTTTGAACTTTATATGCATCAAAGAATATTGAACATCAAGAAATGTTTCTTGAGCATAAAATCAGCATATTAGAAAGATTTCTGAAGGATCATGTGACACTGAAGACTGGAGTAATGATGCTGAAAATTCATCTCTGCCATCACATGCGCAAGAATAAATTACATTTGAAAATGTTAAAATAGAAAACCACTTAAAAATATTTCAGTGCTGTTTTTTCTATGTTTTTTTAATCAAATAAATACAGCTTTGGTGAACATAAGCAAAAGCATTAAAAAAAAAAAATCTTACTGACCCCTAATTTTTTAACGTTTGTGTATGTATATATTTGTGTATACGTTTTAAGGATATTTTAGTTCACCTTAATAGATAAGAAAACCTTAAGCACTAAACATGTCAAAGGTTTTATGAAAGCAGTTACCAAGAACCCAACTAGGAGCAGTGGAATCCTGTTAGTCAGTGCTTGAGTCAAAGAGCCCCAAAGTACACAGATTCTAGTAGCTTGGCATGCTTCTGATACATACATCATAAAGATTAGACCTTCATCCATTGTCTGTGGTGCTAATGGTCTACAGCAACCTCTTTTGCCTAGGTGGATTGTGATTACGCATGGAACTGGCCATTTAAAAAAAAAGATTGTCAGCCTCACAGCCGTGTAACCTCAGCAGATGTTTTGCACTGCTTTCCTTTGATTTGCCTTCCTTTCAATAAATATTCTAAACTCTTTGATACACATAAGGTTTGCCTTTGAAGATTCTGCCACTTTGGTTGAGCCAAGATGTTTCTGTGCCAAATCTGAGGCAGAGAAAAGCCCCCTTCTTATCAGGCCCAACATGACCTTCCCATGCTGAACGAAGCACAACAGTGGGTTTCCATGCGATGTTCATCCACCCATGTTATGGAATAAGATAGCGATGATGTGATATCTGCCAAGGTAAAACTTATAACTGTGTGTAGAGAAAAAGAGTTTCTTTCACTCCGCTTCAGAGCACCTCATCTATGAGCAGCTATCCTGAGACTCAATACAACGCTCTGGCAGGTCAGATTAGAAGGATGGAGAGGAAAAGAGAGTGTTAGAGAGATCTGCTGTGAAGTGGAAAAGAAATTAAAATAAATCAGAATTCGTTTCACATTTTAATGCCAATGTTATTTTCCACAACTGATAAATGATTGGCGTATAAACAAGCAGTGATCTACTATTATGCGATAAAATGGATAGTTCTTCAGTTCCAACTGTATTTTTTCCCTTTTATATATTTACAGCTATGACCTGTTCACCATATGACATAACTTTTTGTTACATAGCAACATTCGGTTATGTTGGAGATTATATAATCAGAGAGAGCAGTATAGATGTGAATAGATATGAAACAGCTTCGCATACCTTTTAAAAAAAAACAGTATCATTATTGCATTGTTACAATAATTCAACTGATCACAGAAGTAGTGGGATAAAAGTTTATGGTTTGGATATAAACACTGATGTCTACGGTAGCAAATATAGTGATCAAAATAGAGTAAATCACCTTTTGAAAATAACTTGATGCTTCTAATAAAGATTGTATGAAATTGCATTGTTACACCAGTAGGAGGCGACAAATGACTGTTAATAAAATGTATTTGTCATTGAATCATTCAAGAGATTTGTTCAAAAATGCTGATTGAAACATCAGTAGTAAGCAGTAAAGTCTTTAAGAGTGAGTCATTGAATCATTCATTCAAATGGATTTTATTTTATTCAAATCAAATATTTTTTAAACAGACTTTTGCAATTAACATTTTGTCAGAACTTCTAGTAAATAACATGTTTTTTTTGTTTTTTTTTGGTTGCCAATTCAGAATTGTGGGAGAATCGTGATCTCTATTTAAAAAAAAAAAAAAAAAAACCTGATCCCACTTTCCACACTAGTGAAAAGGGGTTTAGAAGGTTGCCATTCTGTGTGCTTATAGTTCACTAAAATGCATAATATTAAATATTTTGAGTATGCCCTGCATTCTGACATGCTATACTACATAATATATTATATTATGTAGTATAGCATGTCAGAATGCAGGGCACGTCAACCCATGTACAGGGTGCTGAAATTGCGACTGTCATGCTCTCTGCGTCCGAGGTAATGTTTTACAAATTGTTTCTATATCAGAAACAGCTGCAATGCGAACAGGAATGGAAACAGAAAAAGTAAATATTGTTTAGCCAGACAGACAGACATAGTGAAGAGCTCTTCAGAAGAGAAGTCAATAGAAGAAATAAAAGAAAGTAAGAGATATATATGGGAAAAGAAAAGCAGAAAGTGAAAATTGTGAAGAGATTTTGAGATTATTGGTGAGGACATGGGTGTCTGCAAGTGATGTGGAGGAGAAAAATATGACAGATGTGGGAGGGTTGAAAAGACAATGTGTCGGATGATAGGAGTGGATAAGAGATGTTGTGCAAGGATAGAAAGGAAGGAAACAAGTGATGAGAAGCAGCAGTTGAGATGGTAGAGGAGCACTTCTGTTTTTAGAGGGCTCATTTTTTTGCTCTTGCAGGTGAGCGTCTTCTTAACGAGGTTGAAATTGTTGGAAATTGAAGGCACTTGTAATTTCAATCACTCGTACAGGAGGCCGCATGCACACACACTTGAATCAGAATGTAAATTCTGTTTCATAATTCATTTCAAGCACTTGTCGCATGTCAAACCGCAGCCTTACTCAACCAAAACAACAACAACAAAAAATCATTAATTTTCAGTGTCAAATGGAAATGCGTGAGGATTTGTGAGGGGGAGACTCTAAAGTCTAAATGAAATGATGTTTCTATCTTTTTCATTTTCTCTGCTACAGATGCATCACCTCCATCAGTAGTCTCTTTATTCTATACTGTATGTGGTGGTTAGATATTTCTGTTTCCCCCACAAACTCTATTTCATGCAGTGCTGGTAAAGTATCTAGTGGAACAATACAAATAACAAGAGCACAGCCTTGTCCTGTAAAGCCTTGTTCTCAAGGTCTACATTTTCCTTAAGGACAGCCAGTTAACAGCAAACACTTATCATGATAAATGTTAGAGACTTTTGTAGCTCTGATGTGAAGTGCAATCTACTTTATGCCGATGGATAAATCATTCAGTTTTCTTATTCATGTGTGTTTCACACAGCAAATGACACTAGAAAGAGAAAGCTGTGAATAAGAGAAAAAAATTATATTCAACCTTTGTGCACTTTGTCTCCCAAAGTGACACCTCATTTCACAAGCAAACTAATAATCTAAGCACACCCTAAGGGCACAGTCATATATATACTGCATCCTAATGAGTAGTTTGCAAAATTGCATGGAGGCTCAAAATTGAAGATATGAATTGAAATGCTAGGAACTCTTTTATTATTTACTAGTGTCTTTTTTTTTTTAGAAACAGCAAATGCAATCCAACAATTGGCCTTAACTACTGTATAATGTAAATAACAGTACTAAACAAACATAAAATACTGTAACGTTATTCTTTTTTTCTTTTCTTTTTTTTTGTGAAATACCACTGGCAATAGTCATGATATTTATCTTTAAATTGCTACATGTTGAAAAACCTGGGGATGGGGGGGCGGACTCAGAATCATTCATCCCAGAATCGAGTTATATTGGTTGTGCTGTATGTTTTTGATTTACTAAAAAAGAACTGACTCCTTAGAATCATTCATTCAGGAATCAAATTACACTGATTGTGCTTTGTGTTTCTGATTTACTAAAAAAAACTGACTCATTGGAATCATTTATTCAGGAATCGGATTACGCTGCATGTGCTGTATATTTTTGATTCACTAAAACTATGGTAACCGACTCAGAATCGTTTGGGAGTCAGACCACACATGGCCGCGCTGGAGATACATTGGGTGTAACAACACCACTGGATAAGTATTGCAATAGTTCTCAGTTCCCAAACCCTAAATATGACCTTACTATAGTGGGTTTTTATACATTTCTAACCATTCACTGAACTCTTTACTCTCTCACAGAGAGCCAAACAGCTGTGGTGGGATCCTTTGATCGTGACCAGCCCTTCTCTAAAGCCCACTTTAGCGAATAATTCTCCCTGATTAAGTCATGATTAGGATCACTCTGTTAATCTAGCCCCACTCTCGCCCAAGGCTAGAGTTCAGTCAGAATGCAATTTCCTTACCTCTTGAAGTTTCAATTGATTTGTGTTGACTTCATTGTTATTTCTAATTAATATGGTTTAACAAGATAATTGTGTGATTGTATTAGCTTGCTTTGTCTGATAAATAGCAGGGAATTTCCAATTAACATGCATGCAACCAGTACAATTTAAAGTGCAGTTCCTCTTTCCTGCTGTAAAGAGCCGGCCAAATACACATTGTGTGCCTTTCAGTACCCTTCATTGTGTGTGTGTGTGTGTGTGCCATCACTTCCTGCAAGTTTCCCTTAATGAATATGCGATTTGGGGCTTATCTTTATGAATATGGAAAATAAAAGGAGATGTTAATAGATTAAAAAGCAAAATGACATATCATGCCTGAAAGTGTTTTCCGAAACCGTAATGGTGTACAAAATAATACAACTTTACAGCAGGTATTAATCTAATAAATACTGAGCAACAAAAACAGAGCATTTTGGATTGAAAAAAACATGTAGACGTATCAAATACTGTTAAACTGCCGACATGCCTTAATGTGATTCACAACTGACCTGGTTGTACATCAGTGTAGTTGTAAAGAGAGTTTGTGGTATGAAATCCAGATTTCTTTTTGGTATAAATCCATGGTGCCATGGCTTATGTGTGAAGAATACTAGTTTCTTTATTGGGATTTGTGAATTCAGGAATTCTTTCTGAAACAAATTTGAGTGTTGAACTTGAGTTTTTTGATCAATTAATTTACATAATGTAAACATTGTTTTAAAAAACATTTAAAACCCCTGTATTTAGACTAAGCTACAAGCAAATTTTGGGTTTGCTTAAGCTGTTTGCGCAATTCTTAGGAAATAAGTAGTAAACAACCCACAATACGCCTAGAAGAGCACATGTAATTTATTGCACAAGCAAAGTCTAGAATTCTAAGTTTAGGGTTTCATCAGAAAGAGTCACTAACCTACACATTTACACTTCCTTACTCACATCCACACACATTTACTGTAATAACACAACTCGCTTTCGCTGAAACATGAGAATATGCAGGTAGCCTTTACTTACTTTGCAGTCTTACTGATGTCTGGTTTCACTGACAGGCCAAGAGAGAAAATGAGAGGAAATGGGAAGGCTCATTACACACAAACAACATGATAAACCTCTCTGTTAATGCACAAACAAAGTAACATAAACCTAAAGCCACTATTGTATATAAGGGCAAGATAAATACAGTTTCTAAGCAAGGCATCCCTTTCAAGTCAGGAAGTTTGATATGCTAATTGCACGCAAATTAATGCAAATGAACCCTTAGTTTTTCCAAAATTCATATTGCGTTTGTGTACAACCATGCAAAAAGGAACAGTGATTCTATTCTATAAATAACCAAACCAGAGCAAACGAAAAAATAATAATAAAAAAAAGTTGGGGCAGGCCACCATTGGCCACCAAAATGAAAAAAGAAAAATCTCCTTCAAACATTGAAAAATTTTATTTGCTATTAAGAAATTGAGACAAGACAGTTTCCTGCAACACGGAAATGAAAAAGTAAAAATCATAAAAAAAAAAAAAAAAAAAAAAAAAGAAGATTGAAAAGAGAATCAGAGGGAGGAGTAATGGCAGATGTAACAGGGCTCCAATATTTTGCATGGCTAACCCCGGGCCAAATACAGTGATGAATGTATTCATTTGAGCTATTACTATTAAAGTAGTAAGTCACTGAAAGGTTAGCCATGTCTGTCTCTGCTTGCATCTATCAATCTATTTATAGTTCAGAGCACAAGAATGATATTGATTTTTTTGGAGTCTAGAGGGCATTCGGCATCTACCTATCCTGTCCACTTATGTGGGAAGATGTATTCATCGTGTTCCTGCACCATATAGCTCTGTCAATGTGTCTTTCTTTAATTATGTAATTGTTATTCTGTGTTCTACTGCCATATATATATATATATATCGGTCACCTGCTTAATATTGTGTAGGCCCCCCTCTTGTTGCCAAAGCAGCTCTGATGTGTCAAAGCATTGACTTCTGACATTAGCAGCAGATCCTTTAAATCCTGCAAGTTACGAGGTGCAGCCTCCATGAATCGGCTTTTTTGATCCAGCGCACTCCATAGATGCTCAGTTGGATCAAGATCTGGGGAATTTGTAGGCCAAGGAACACCTTGAACTTGAACCATTCCTGAACAGGTGCATTATCCTGTTAAAAGAGGCCACTGCCATCAGGGAACACCATTGCCATGAAGGGGTGTATGTGGTCTGCAACAATTTTTAGTAGGTGGTACGTGTCAAAGTAACATTCACATAAATGCCAGGACCCAAGGTTTCCCAGCAGGACATTGCCCAGAATATAACACTGCCTCCGCCGACCTGCATTCTTCCCATGGTGCATCCTGCTGCCATCTTTTCCCCAGGTAAACGATGCACTCAGCCATCCACCAGCAACATATGCAGCAAACAACCATGTACTGTGTGTTCTGACATCTTTCTATCATGGGCAGCATTAAGTTTTTCAATGATTTGAGCTACAGTAGCTCTTCTTTGTGATCAGACCAGGCGGGCTAGCCTTCGCTCCCCTTGGCATCAGTATGCCTTGGGCATCAATCTTACCAGGAACACCGCTAAGATTTGCCCTTTTGGATATGCTCTGACCCAGTCATCTAGCCATCACTATTTGGCCCTGGTCAGAATCACTCAGATGTATTCGCTTGCCCACTTTTTCTGCTTTCAACACATGAAATTTAACATCTGACTGTTCAGTTGCTGCTTAATATATCCCACGGCTTGACCCTGGTTTTAATGTTGTGGTTGATCAGTGTGTATATATTGTAAGCCATTCATACTGTAATATATAACATACCTTATATTATAATAACATAAGGTAAAATATACATATAACTGGATCATCATATTTGGAGTATTTGGTATCAAAAACTCCTATAGCCCACTAATCTATTTACCACTACACCACAGCTCTGACATTTTCCTTTTTCTACTATTTACGTTGCTCTTTTAATAATTTTTTTTTTCTATCTATTGCTTCACTTGAAAGCTCTTCAGCTTTCGGGCATTCTGATATGAACTGTAAAATTTCTTTCTCTCAGTAGTAAAATAAACAATGGCTGATCTTATTAGCCTGGAGACATCGCAACACATTTAAGTATTGGGTTTATAGATATTTTGCTTTAGTAATGCTTCAACCTGTCAACCGTTAAATGTTTACAGTTTAAAAGTTTTGAAATTCCCCCATGCAGGTGTTTGCCTCTCCACTCAACACTTTCTTCCATCATGTCAACATCTCTTAGCGATTCAGTGAGCTGTTGCCTAGGTATCTTGCACCAGAGATGTTTGTTTATTTGCTCCTTTTACTCTGAACCCATTATTTAGCTTCTTGAGAATACGTGTACAGAAAGACACACTCATACAGACACACTTAGACACATTTTTTCTCCAAGGGGAGTTTATAGTGACACTTTTCAAGGTCTTCAGTTTTTAACAGCACTTTTCTATAAGTTTTGACAACTTTATCCATATATTATTAGACACTGAGCATCACCATTCAAATTCAGTTCAGATTCAGGAATTAAATTGGAATTTAAAAGGCATTCTCAATACAATTACAGATTTTAAATTGAACTTGAAGTGAGGTAGTAAATAAGTTGCAGAATTGCAGTTCTAATTTGAATATAAGGAAGACGAATTTGAAGTTCAAAACAATCATATAATGAATAAACTGTAATTTTTAACTAGATTTTTCTTTTTCCAAAAGTCAGTTTTAAAAAAAAGCCTACACAAGACTTATAATAATGATGTTTCTTTTCAGTTGAATGACCTACTGCAGTATCACTATTGGTTATATGTCCAATAATGTTTAATAATTAACACAATGCTGTGATAACATGTTTTCACAATGTGCCTAAGTACTATAGTTCAGTCCTGAATATACTTGAACAAATGAATGCATACGTGTCGTAATGAAAAGTGTTTGACCTTTAAGTCTTTATATGAACTCCACAAAACATGGCATTGCATTTCAATAACAGCAGCAAGCTACATTATCGAATGCGTATGTGTTCAAAAGGCATAGATAAAGTGAACTTATATGGAGTGGAAGGAACTCCACCTGACTCTAATTGGATGAAAGGCAAATAAATCATATTTCTTTCATCCTCATGACATTAAGTGTTGATAAGAGCACTGCCCTTTGCAAATTTGCAAGCTCTAGTTCTCTGTGCCTATTGCACTTAATAATGGAGCATCAGTGTGAGAGAATCTTAGCTGAGTACCCAGACTGCATGCAATATGCAGGACAATTTGGCATATCTGGAAAGTTCATGAGAGGAAATGAAAGTAGACTTGAGGCAATCCCATAAATAAAATCTCATGGCAATTGCATATATTTTCAACACAATGGCCTGATGATATCATTGAGAGTACAACACAATAGCCCTGTCTAGTGCTCTTGTATGTGATACTGATGCATCACTGCTTTCTGTATATTGAAATCACCTTTTACTTCCCAGAGAATTGGAATTGGAAGTAGTTGTGTCCGATTATTGAAATTTCAACTTGCTTCAAATGCAGTCAGAGCCATGATCAAACAGCGGGAAAATTGAAGCTGACAAACGCTGATACACAAGCATAATATCTTTATATAGGGACATGGGTGCAATTGTGTCATTCTTTTTCATTTTGTTTTAGAGAGGCATCTGCTTTATTGCACACTGAAGAGCTTTTGATGTAGTCCAGGATCTTTTCTGTCTTAACTCAAACCCAGGAATTCATTGCTTGTGAGTAATGGCAAGCATGTCACGCCGCTAGCCTTGGCATCCATCACTGAACCACACCACAAAACCTCTCTATTCAGAAACACGACAGGATATCAAGCGTATTCATGAGTCTGATTCACAGAACCTCTCTGTTCTTACCAACACCAACTGTATTCATCTAACTCTAATGCTTTTCTCTAATGCTTTTCTCCGCTTTCTAATGCTATGCGATTTAAATCTTCTTTTTTTTTTTCTGCTAAAATCGAATTGTTGCCATGACCATAAAAAGACTGCAAAAAAAAAAAAAAAAAAAAATGTCTTAGCAGGTAATGAAGTAAAAAAACAAAACAAAAAAAACAAATCAAACAGGCCTGAACACTAGTAAAAAACCACCGTTTTGCATGTTTCTCATTTATTATTAATAAATACATTTTAAATATGTTTATTAACCTTAAAGGGTTAGTTCACCCAAAACTGAAAATTATGTCATTAATGACTCACCCTCATGTCGTTCCACACCCGTAAAAACCTCCGTTTATCTTCGGAACACAGTTTAAGATATTTTAGATTTAGTCCGAGAGCTTTCTGTCCCTCCATTGAAAATGTAGGTACGGTAGACTGTCCATGTCCAGAAAGGTAATAAAAACATCATCAAAGTAGTCCATGTGACATCAGTGGATTAGTTAGAATTTGTTGAAGCATCGAAAATACATTTTGGTCCAAAAATAACAAAATCTACGACTTTATTCAGCATTGTCCTTTCTTCCGGAATCCTTTCCATTGAATTGATTCCATTTAATTGATTCCATTGAACTGATTCCATTGAATCTGTCGGCGTTGGTAATGCACTTTTACGTTGCTGTGGTTGTTTTTGGCGATTAGGACATCCGCGACATGCACACTTACGCGCCATTTTAAAAAAATATGGCAATACCAAAATACAAACAATGTAGAATAGCTTGAATACAGCGTGCGTCTCCCTCAGACTGTAAACGAAGCTTGGGTGAACTTACACTTTAAATAATAATAAAATGACAATTTGAGTGAAAAGTTTAAAATAAAGAAATCAACAATATGTGGACCAAAAGGCCTTATTTTTCGTTTTGGTTTTATTGTATTTCCATTTGGTGCATTAGAAAAAAAGTTTGATGAAAACAATAATAAAAATATGAAAAAATGACACTTGATTAGTAGGGCTGTAGTCAACCAAAGAAATGCTTAGTCGACCAAAGTCCTGTCCTGCGCAACGATCAGTCGACTAAAAAAAAAAAAAAAACAGACGCGATGTCTTTTTTGATTGAACATTTATTAAACAGTTATAATAGAGCATTTATAAAACAACAACGAAAAACATCAATAATACATAAAACTATAATAATAATACAATTCTTTGGAAATTAGGTTATTTTTTAAACTGCAAAGTGAGGAGTTCTGTCCTAGGTCTATAGTGACCGTCACAATCGCGCACCTGACCACACCACACGCTACAAAAAATATAACTGCTAAAACTGCCAAATAATGAAAAATCCTAACAAAAGCTCTCGATTATACAGGCTGTATATTCTTCTTTACTTTCAAAGCTATGGGTTAACTTTTGTCCAAACGATCTAGGCGTTTTAAAACAAACACAAACAAACGCCTGTGGCATGGCCTGTGGATGCGCCTAGTACATAACCAATAAAATATATAAACTTTTCGACATTAGACATAGCAAAGCTGTCTGACACATTTATATCTCGCTTACCGCTTTTAGGTGATCGGTCATATTGGTCGTTGAGCTATGGTAAGTTAGCTTTAGGCTGCATAGCTTGCACTCCACAGTCTTGTCGTCTTTTTTTGTAAAATGCAGCCAAACAAAAGATTTACATTTCTTGGACATTTTTTCGACTAAAGCCCAAAACAAGTAGCATTCTAACTGAATGAACTACCTATATTCCTTACTGAGCGCGAAGCAGCAGTGCAGCCAGCCACAGGTGCGGTTCCCGAGTGTTCACGTGGTGCGCTTAACTACGGCGCCGTTATAAAATAGCCTAAATTAAAGCATTTAAAGTTTGGTATAAAACATAGGCTAATTATATTTAGAATACAGTAATATATAACTGCTAATAAAAGGAATAAATATCAAGGAGTAAATCAATGAAAATTTCTTTATTGGTAAAAAAAAAAAAAAAAAAAAAAAAAAAAAAAATTTGCAACTGGTCGACCAATGAGAATGTCAGTCGACCAAAACGGCATCGACCGATTAGTCGACTAAACGACTAAAGTTGACAGCCCTATTGATTAGCTTTTTATGTTCACAAGAAAGGTTGAAAATTAACAATTGATTTTTTTTTTTTTCATTTGGAGGACAATATATATATATATATATATATATATACATGGATGTGTATATATATATATATATATATATATATATATATGGATGTGTATATATATTTATATATATATATATATATATATATATATATATATATATATATATATATCCATAGTTATGCAGACCATTAACAGTAAACTGTTCTATATTTATTTATATAAGTTTTTTTAATGTACTCATGCTTCATGCCTTGAGAGATGTTTTGACCAGACCTTATGGCCCCAGTTTTTCTGTGCCTTGCTCTGACTGTCTTTAGGGCTCCAATACAGACAAATATACACAAAACACCAAAAAACGGTTTTCTTTCAAACATTTCCTCAAGGAAAAATGAAAACATGTAAGGTTCCTCTATTCACGGGGAATAAACTATATTATTTTGACCAGTAACACTGCCGGGTAAACATGTGTGGCTCGATTCCAGATCTCTTTTTGGAATGAAAGTTGCTAAAACTAGTGACCTTGCACCTGTTCCCACATGGCAGGCTGGGCTAAGTTATATTTCCACAATCCTTCAGGCCAAGCAGACTGACATAATGGAATTTAAAAGAATCAACAGAGATTTGAAGAGCTCACAGAGGTGGCTCGATAGCCTGCAGACACAGTTGGAAAACAAACACACAGTTCCTCACCTCACATTGAAATATGGCTCATTTCATCTCACTGCTTTCCACATCTGTCATGACTTTTGTTTTTCTCCTGACATGCATCGCCATGGATTTCCTTGTCTGTAAAGCATTCTCTGTTTTGTTAACAAGGTTCAGAAGGCCGCGGCCCATCTAATCCAGGTGAGTGCGAGAAATAATATGAGCAAATAAGATAATAAAGACCCAATGAGAAGACATGAAACAGCAGAAATATGTTTCGTTTTGCTTAGCTGGTGGAATAAGCTTGAAGTGAGGAACTCTAAATGTGCCTAATTACGCCTCTACGTTTTCCTCACCCACTCTCCTCTATAAAGAGAATAATAGCTAAAATGCGTCACAAGTGGCAACAGTATCTGTTTCTGCCATTAAAAATACATTAGTTAAAAAAAAAAATGAAGAACAGTTATGAAATCTCAGGCTCACAGCTTCCGTCTAGTGTGTGTGTTGAATGAAGGCACTGCTTGCGTATTAAACTGAGGTTACATGCTTTATACGCTTCTGAAAGAGATCAATCGCCAGATATCTATCATCAAGTGAATGCTCTGAAGCATGTTTTCTTGAAGGTTGAACCCATACGACTACTAATTACACACTGAATAGATTAAATACTGCAATGATTAATATATGTGACCTGTGCTGGCAAAATGAGTCGGAATGTGCATGGGCTAAATTAGAGCTACAGGCAAAACAAGTGAAAAAATATCAATTTTATCAATTTGAGGTTTTCACAAAAATTAGTTAATTAAGCCCTCGTCTAGCGATCCCAATGCACCAAATAGCAATTAAGCATCTAAAAGTATCTTTATTGGTACGTTTTCTGAGAGGAGTACCTTTCCTTTGTCCATGAAAAATGTTGTTTTTCTCTGCTTGCTTCTGTATGACTGGCGCTTTCCTTCAGCGCAAGTTTGGTATTGTTGTAAAGCGCAGCATTCCAACTTTGTATTCATAGCGAATTCTCAACGGCATGAGTCTGTAAGAATGAAATGTGATTTTCAAACTTCAAACGATCTTACTCGCTAGGGCTGTCACTGTTAAGGAATTTCCTTTGCGGTATTTTTGAGTGGCTCAATAGCGCGATATGTGGTATTACCGCCATATATAATATATATATATATATACAGTGGGTACGGAAAGTATTTAGACCCCCTTATTTTTTTCACTCTTTGTTATATTGCAGCCATTTGCTAAAATCATTTAAATTCATTTTTTTTCCTCATTAATGTACACACAGCACCCCATATTGACAGAAAAACACAGAATTGTTGACATTTTTGGAGATTTATTAAAAAAGAAAAACTGAAATATGACATGGTCCTAAGTATTCAGACTCTTTGCTCGGTATTTAGTAGAAGCACCCTTTTGATCTAATACAGCCATGAGTCTTTTTGGGAAAGATGCAACAAGTTTTTCACACCTGGATTTGGGGATCCTCTGCCATTCCTCCTTGCAGATCCTCTCCAGTTCTGTCAGGTTGGATGATAAACGTTGGTGGGCAGCCATTTTTAGGTCTCTCCAGAGATGGTCAATTGGGTTTAAGTCAGGGGTCTGGCTGGGCCATTCAAGAACAGTCACGGAGTTGTTGTGAAGCCACTCCTTCGTTATTTAGCTGTGTGCTTAGGGTCATTGTCTTGTTGGAAGGTAAACCTTCGGCCCAGTCTGAGGTCCTGAGCTCTCTGGAGAAGGTTTTCATCCAGGATATCCCTGTACTTGGCCGCATTCATCTTTCCCTCGATTGCAACCAGTCATCCTGTCCCTGCAGCTGAAAAACACCCCCACAGCATGATGCTGCCACCACCATGCTTCACTGTTAGGACTGTATTGGACAGGTGATGAGCAGTGCGTGGTTTTCTCCACACATACCGCTTAGAATTAAGGCCAAAAAGTTCTATCTTGGTCTCATCAGACCAGAGAATCTTATTTCTCACCATCTTAGCAAACTCCATGCAGGCTTTCATGTGTCTTGCACTGATGAAAGGCTTCCGTCGGGCCACTCTGCCATAAAGCCCCGACTGGTGGAGGGCTGCGGTGATGGTTGACTTTCTACAACTTTCTCCCATCTCCTGACTCCTGACTCTGCATCTCTGGAGCTCAGCCACAGTGATCTTTGGGTTCTTCTTTACCTCTCTCACCAAGGCTCTTCTCCCCCGATAGCTCAGTTTGACCGGACGGCCAGCTCTAGGAAAGGTTCTGGTTGTCCCAAACGTCTTCCGTTTAAGGATTATGGAGGCCACTGTGCTCTTAGGAACCTTAAGTGCAGCAGAAATTTTTTTGTAACCTTGGCCAGATCTGTGCATTGCCACAATTCTGTCTCTGAGCTCTTCAGGCAGTTCCTTTGACCTCATGATTCTCATTTGCTCTGACATGCACTGTGAGCTGTAAGGTCTTATATAGACAGGTGTGTAGCTTTCCTAATCAAGTCCAATCAGTATAATCAAACACAGCTGGACTCAAATGAAGGTGTAGAACCATCTCAAGGATGATCAGAAGAAATGGACAGCACCTGAGTTAAATACATGAGTTTCACAGCAAAGGGTCTGAATACTAAATCTTTTTTAATAAATCTGCAAAAATGTCAACAATTGTGTGTTTTTCTGTCAATATGGGGTGCTGTGTGTACATTAATAAGGAAAATCTGATTCCAGATTTTCAGATTCCAACAAATCCTGTATCATTTTTAGTGTTTTTTGATAGAGAATGTGAAAATAACAATAACTTATTTTTGAAAATTTGCTCATTGCAACTGATTTTGCCAGAACTGGTCACATATAATAAGAAAAATTTAGGAATGTTGTGTAGTACATGTGAAGAAGAACAAAAAACAAGAAAAAAAAAAGAAAAAAACAACAACAACAACTACAGTATTGGTAGTACATAAAAGTATACAGGCTCAATAATTCTGCCCTCCAAAGAATTTAAACCATAATGTATACAGGCATTGAAAGCTCTTATATCTCTCTTCACACATTGTGCTAATGCAACAGTGCAACTATTGATATAATTTAAAAACCATTAGGTTTTAGTAGAGAAGGATCTTCATCGTTTACAGGAGAGGTTAAAGGGATAGTTCACCCCAAAATTAAAATTATCGTTATTTTCTCACCCTCATGTTGTTCTTGTTCTAAACCTGTATGATTTTCTTTCTTCTGTGGAACGCAAAAAATTATTATAACAGGGACTGACTGTCTCGGTCACCATTCACTTTACATCTTTCTTTTTTTTCCCCATGAAAAATCAATGAAAGTAAACAGTAATGGAGCCTTTCATCCTGCCAAACATCTCATTTTGTGTTGCACAGAAAGAAAATCATACAGGTTTGGATGAACACAAAAGTGAGTAAATGACAACAAAACAAGTATTTTATGAGGTGGGAGTTTTGCACGACTTTATACAAGGCGATTCATTCAGAAAGCCATTTTTATGGAAAACTATGCATGAAGGTTTACCACTGAATGATCCCTTTAAGACCATGTTGATAATAAAGATTTTTATCCTGAATGCAAAATCTCAGCTGGCATTAGGAGAGTGTTTATGAGAGTAATTATTGGGTAGCCAATGACCAAATGATGCTTTAGAGAGAGAGAGCAGGCTGTAATATCAAATGCTTGTACTGAGCAAGCTGAGCCGTTATGTTATAGCTCTTAATGTATCATTAAACTGTTCTCAGGTCTCACTTTCGCTGATGGGGGATCATGACTAGACATAACAGGAGCAGATTTGCATTAAGTATGACTATGTCTGTATATTTGCTTGTGTAATGTATGTGATGTCTTAAATAATTACTTTGCACTTTCGTAACGAGGGTTAAATTTTGCCAAACAAACAAGTAAAGTGCTACATAAATAAGTCATAAATTTATATCTTGTGTTTGCTAGCTACACATGCATGTACTAAAAAATGCAGTCACTCTATTACACATCTACGGTTCTGCTTACTGTGTATATTTACATAATTTACACCATCATGTTGAGTCTGTATATGTTCCTAAAGATTTCCAGAGTACTGAAACAGCACATAGAGAACTGTAAGGAGCAGTAAAGAGGGGTTTGCTTGTGTTCATTGCATAGTTTTAAGCTGCTGGACACTGGAGAGCTAAGACTGAAGGTTTTACAGTGGTGACAAAGTAACTTTATTACTCCCTATTAGTATACAGCATGGAGGCTTATGGAGATGTAAAAGGGCAGATCGATGCGGTGCGAGGTAAAGTGAATGACCCACAATGAGTTTAATAAATCTGAACGTCTTTAAGGGATGTTCCACCAGCCTTTGCCATTAACTTATGTGCCTAAACACCAGTGATTTGAAAGCTAGGAGTTCTACACATCTGTAGACTATTCTGTTTCATAGTGGGGCTCTAGCACTGTGCCATGATTGTATCTATATTTATAGTCACATACATGAGGTTGATAACATTCTTTATAGCTTAATATAAAAGCCCATTTCACAACAGATGTCTGTGGGCATAATTACTATACCACAGGCATCTAGAAAGATGTGTGGATTTGTGTAATTTGCTCAATAGCTCTCAGGATATTTAATTCTTGTACAAACAGCACCATGTAATTATGACCTCATATACCAATTTATGCACCATTGTTTGTGTCATATTTTCCAGGGACTTATGGGAGCCTGATACTATGTGTTACAAGGTTATTCCGCGGGGAATTAATGTAATGAAGAGAGCCGATCTGTAAAAACGGTTTCATAGCGGTATTAGCTCAAGCTACATGTGACATGCAGCGAGCTTATAGAGTATTCCTGCGGCAGTGCCTGTCAGCAAACAAAAGACAGTGATGTGTACAAACTATAAAAGGTGCATCCAATGTTATTATTATTTCGTTTTATTTTGGGGGGGGGATTTATTTACTGTATGTCATTATTGTTTTTCTTAAACAGAAAAAAAAACAAAAAAAAACATTGTGCTTTTTCTGGTCATATTAAAATGCATCACTGGGCTAAGAAATTTAATTATTATGAAATATGAAATGAAATAAATGTATGCATGTTGATACATTCTTACATAGACTATGTTCACCTTAAGTAACTACCTGATCTGACCTTTAAAAAAAACAAAAAATCTTTTTTATGATGTTTTGTTGGTATCTTTTTTTCTTTTGTGCATAAAATCAGGTTGTTTCATGTTTCAATGATACCACACTAAGTACATGTTTAAAGTGTACCTAACAATTTAAATTTTATTTTATCCTCCTGGGACCCAGGAATAGACTTCTGTCCTCTGTAGTGGACATTATATTTTAGTGATTTTCTCTGACATCATACATGTCACAGTTTTAAGTCTGGATGTCCTGTAAAGAGCACATTCAGGGCTTTGCAGAGATACCAGATTTTTAGAGGTTTCGCCATTACAACAACAACTTCTTGGTCTTTAATTATGACTGAAAATGAAAACTAGCACTCTTATGGAAATATGATAATATTTTGTGATTAAATTTAAAATTTATTTAAATCGGATTAATTTTCAAATTGTTTATTATAAATCAACATCTCAGGAAAATGTTATGGGGTTTCAAATCAAAATATGACTTTCTGTTATGAAACAGAACATTGATTTCATACATGTCCACTGTAGAGGACACCAGGACTTAAATCATGTTTATCAGGCATTTTAGGAGACACAACAAGTGAATAGGGAAAGAAATTATATGTCAATATTCCTATTAATTATTAGATATTATTATGAAAATGTTGCCAATTATTGCTCCCATTATTACACTTCTTTTTTTATTGCATGTTGCTCCAAGAATACATTAATATGCAAATTAGATACAGTGTGTAGATACATTGTATTGAATGGGAAAACCGATTTATGGCCATTTTACCCTCATATTGCATAAAGTAAAATGGTATATCAATTAATTCCATTATATGTTTCATAACATAGTTGAGAATCATCTTTATACATAGTTTGGTTAAAATCAATATTGAAGCCTAAAAATTGATTGGTGATTAAAAAAAAAAATCCCATCGTTTTTGCCTATAAATGTCATTTCATGTCATTTTATTTTTTAAATAACTTAGTCCTGGTGTCCACTACAGAGGACATATCATAACATATGAATAAAATATAATTTTTTAAAAATGTTATTTTTTCATTTGTTTCTTATGCTCTAAACAATATAATGACATGGAAAAAATGCTAAATTCAAAAAAAAAAAAAAAAAGTTGGGTCTCAGGAGGATATGGAAGATCATACAACAAAAACAAAATAAAACTGTTGCAGAACTCTTATGTTAGCTTGACCAACTCACTGTCACAGCAACATCGAAGTAGTTGCAATCAGGGTTTGGATGTAACACATCAGCAATTCATTGTTTTCCTGTTCATTCTAGAAGATGTGCTTCTTTTGATTGCAACTTCTTTGCCCGTTTCATGTTTTCTCTGCAACTTTTGCTTCCCTGATTAAAGAGCAAATGTGCTATGTGCTTGCTGAGATCACAGATGCAAGCTCTGGGTTTGATATTCCACCCTCTTTTTTTCCTCCACTTCGATTCCTGTTTCCTTCATGTCTGTTACACCATGTCCGACAAGATTCTGGCGACAAGCAATCTGTTTGTCCGAATGCTGTGCAGCACAACAATCACAGCTAATCAGAATGTTGTGGATGAGAACCACAGAAGTAGAAATTGTTGTCGCTTATCCCAGCCATGGCTGGTTTAGGCAAAAACTCAAAATTACATGGATGAAATTGTTTTTTTCACTTGTCACTTTGTTGTGTTGCACAGGTTTAGGACATGGCTTTATTTTATTTTCCATACCAGAACTCTTGTGGAACTTCTCAGACTCTTAGTGCTATCTTTAATTTAAAAATAAATTAGTTATGTTTCTCTAATTTAATTAGACAAGCAGTGTTCCATGTGGTTTGTCATTTATTATAACAACAATATGTCTGTGTTCATGGTGTTTCAGAGAGTGGTGCAGAGTGGTGTAGCTACGTGATTTTGCCTGGAGCAAAGAGCATTTTTTTTTTTTTTTTTTTTTTTAATATTTAAGTTTTGGTGATTTCTCTAGCTTCAGGATCGCTCTGAGCAGGGTTTCTCATACCAGTTAGGCTGCGTTTACACTGGCACAAAAAATCTGATCTTTTGCTCACATATGACAGACAGATTAGTTGCACACGTGTAAACACAAAAATCCACATGAGATCCGATTTTTTCGTATCCGATCTGAGCCACTTCCAAATGTGGTTTTAAATCCGATACATATCCGTCTAAACATATCCGATTCCCATTGGAATTCCAAGCCATCGCACGGCGAGGGCGACATGTTTGCTCACTAAAAGGTAGCTTTAATTCTGTATTATGATAAAGATGTTCTTGTATGCACTCGAACTAAAAAATTGCAGCTTTATTATTGAGGTGGGAACTTTATATGTCTAACGTTAGGCCTATCTGTTTTTCTATAAAGAAACTGCGCAAACACACACATACATACATTCAACGGCTGAATTTCAATTTTCAACCTTTGCCCAGTTAATTTAAAAGGGACCGCCATGTTGTTGTGTTTCTTATAAGCCAAAGGCTTCACTGTAGCTACTCTCTCGCGCACGCACGCTCGAATTCATTTAAAAAAATTGAATTCTAAAACTGATAACTGTAGATAAAATATCAAATGCAAATTACCTTTATTTTCCGTCTATAGGCCGTCTATGTCCTCTCAGTCAGAATTTGCGCTGCAATACATCCATGACACTGACAGCTGTTAACTTATCCATTTTGACAGTTAGCTTAATCACGGCCACACAACATGAAATATAAATAATTTTAATAGCACGGCCATTCAAAAGCCAAGGATCTACTATGTGCATGTAAAACTATCAATCATTTTGGGACAAGAAGTAATGTAAACACAGATATCGGATACCAGTCGCGTCTAAAGTCAATGTAAACACACTGGCCAAAAAATCGGATGTGGTCAAAAGATCGGATCTGTGCATTAAGACTTGCAGTGTAAATCCAGCCTTAGTGTGGAGCAAGTTTGAAATGGAAAAAACCCGGAGTAGAGCTGGAGCAGCATTATTACAACAATTACTCAGCGACAGGCAAAGCTTGATTTTTGGATTCTTTCTTATTTTAGTTTTTCATATTAAGGTGGCAAAAGGCACTGGACCATTCTAGCCATTATTATCACCAGCCACAATTTGGCTTTTAGCAGAATCTGACATTTTATATATGTCTTCAATTTTCACTGAGAAAAAATGAGAGAAAGACAAGAGGCAGTTACAGACTTTTGGATTCTGTTCTCTGAGGTCACTGTTTTTCATTAGAGATCCTTGGCAGAGGATGTTAATAAGAATTCCAGTTGTTCACAAGCCTGATAGCATTGTCATGTTGTGTAGCCCACTGGGCTTGTTTGTGCTATGTTTTCAAATGGTTTTCGGTTTGGTTTTAAGGCCTGAAAGGTGCAATGAGCTGAAGGAGAGTTCTCCCACAAGTTCTTTTAAAGCAGAAAAGCAGATATGCAGAATGAAGCTACTAAAGTCTCATCTTTTAAATTATTGCAGAGATCCTCAAAATCGCTTTTCAAGGTACAGTAGCTCAAGTCAGTTGCCTGGCAACTGCTGTCATAGCTTTGCTACCGATATGACCATTGAGTACAAGATGAAAGTTTTTTTTTTTTTAATTAAACTTTAGTAGACATCATAAACTCAGTAATGAGACAGATGGGACTTTTTTAGGACTAAGTAATGCCCTTGTGCTTTATACATGAGTGCCGTCCTTCTCTTAAAATTTAGAGAGCACCAAAATTATAAACATTAGTAAGAATAATTGGAATAAGGGGCATGACTAAAAAAAGACTTAATTTGAGAGTAAGTTATGATATACATCATAATATACAGTAATCACAGTACGTGTGATAATTGATATGAGTATATGATTATTACAGTCAATATGAAAATAAAATTGATGCTATTTACATTATTTCTTAATGTTCATTCCTGGAATTGCAGTGAACGATTCATTGAGGCATGTCATTCTTAATCAAAAGAGGAAAAGTTTTTCTCAGAAGAGCATCACGTTCATGTGTGCAGGGAATTAAGTTGACTTTAAGCATTTACTATATGTAGTCACCTTAAACTCAATAGCTAGTTATTAACTTCTAGCACAGTAATAGCATGAGGTTTCACACAATCACATAAAGGAATGTAAATTAACACATGCATAATGAGTAAGCCATGTGTTTGATTTTATGTGTATTTGTGCATGAAGACACTTGTATTCTGATGACTGGATGAAAGAATAAGAGAGGAAGTCAAGGTTAGAGAATAATTAGACTTTTTTCACTCCCTACTGGAGGACACATTAAGCCTTAGGAGTGGAAAATGATTATGTGGCCATGAATGAACCTTGTAATGCTACTCAATGAAGAAAAAATTTACTTAAGTTAGACATTACTAAAATCAAAGCACTGGACCAAATGACAAAATGAGGAAAACTCTGTGTTTGTGACAACGGTCCAATACTATCTCCTCACCCCTGGCTCTGTTCTGTCATCTGCTCACTGACTACCAAATAACCTCGTCCTTAATCCATTTGGTTATTGGTTTCATTTTAGAGCCTTGTTAATTTTGACTTGAAATGCCCTTAATAAAACTGTGGCCCCTAAGATCCCCCCGTCTCAGTAAATAAGACATTGATCGGATGGTGAGGGTTTGCTGCCTAAATAAATATGGCTAATGAATAAATGATGAAAGGAAATTGGATGAGAATGACGAAGGACATTCAGAAAGATTGCTTGTTATTGCTATTTTTTTTTTTTTTTTTTTTTTTTTTTTTACGGTGGCCAAATATAGACTGTTTTTTGTCTGTCTCAAGTTTTTACTTTTGCAGTAGACAAAATGTGATTTCTGGACTGGACTTTTAAATATTTTCACTACTTTGGTCTGAGCTGGTTTTTCTGTATATTTGTTCTATTCTGTAATCAACAAATTTAAAACATGTTTGCTTGGAAATATTGTTTTACTTGATAGTTTTACAGATTTTTCTTGCATCCCCAATAATAAAGTCACAATGTAATGTAAGTAGCGACAAATATACACTGTAAAAAAAAATCCCAATAAATTTTACAGTAAAAAAACGGCAGCTGTGGTTGCCAGAACTTTACCGTAAAAAATACAGTAGTAATGTAAAAAAAAAAATCTGTTAAATTTACGGTTAAATAACGTATTTCATTAAATGATATAATGTTAATTTACCAACCTAATGAAGTACTAATATCTGTTTTGTACCTTCATAATACACTGACAGTCACCAAACACAGTGGTGATGAGTCACATGATGAATCAAAGAATGAATGAAATTTTAAAAATGCAATAAACATTAATTTAACAACATTAGATGTAACATAAAAACCTAATGTACATAACTGATTAGAAAAAAATGAGAAAAACTAAGAGGAAACAGAGTTATTTCAGCGAAAATATATCAAAGTGAAGTGTCACGCAGGGAATTGTGGGAATGTCAATTTACAGTTTTTCACTGTACATTTTACAATATTTACCATAAAATTACATTAAATGTACCGTTAGATCTATTACAGTTATTCACCGTATATAGTACACAAACTTTCTGTAAACCAATTGACAGTTTACAGTCTTTTACTGTTAAAATCACGGTCATTTTTTACATTGTATTTTCCATATTGTAACCCAAGTGAACTGTATTATTGAAAAAAAAAAACTTAATTTTACTTAATTAAATTCTAGCCATCAGCTGTTGATTGGATAGAGGCAGATCTGAATGCCAGCTTAGAGTTGATTTTAAGAAGGGGCGGGGTTTAAGTGTACTAAATGATTGGAGAAGTCTTGTCATTTCACCGGAAGATCTATATATATATCTTTATATAGACTTTTAAATAGACATTTAGATATAGTCTATATCTAAATGTCTATTTAAAAGTCTGAAACCTCAAATAAACGTTATGTGAATGAAAACAGTAGTTGAAAAAAGTATATGAAAAGCACTGAGCGCATCCCTCTCTGGCTCAGTGCCAGTCAAAGCGCGAAAGCACATTTTAACTGAGCAGTGACGCAGTGAACATTCTGATCACACTGGTGTGATCGTACTCATCAAAGGGTTCAAATCAGTCCCGTTTCAGGGGTGAAGGGGGACAAATTGAAACTGAGGAGGCACAAATCAGATCTGAGGGGGCAGTGCCCCCTTTTGCCCCCTCGTGGTGCCGGGCATGCCCTTACCGCCTAACTTTAGATCTTTATTTCTACGCTCTGAATTTTCTTGTCAGGATAAGTCTGGTACTGTACAATACAATACGTCTTTACAATACAAGTTTATTTTTTTCAAAAGATACTGCATAACGGGAATGACCCAGCAAATCGATAAAGATCTTCAGTCATTCAGGTCATTGTAGAATACTAGATGTATTGTTTTAGAAGTGAAAAACTTATCTGAATGCTTCAGAATAAATTCCTTAAGTTATTCTTAGGCAGAAAATGAAAAAGAGAGGGCAGGTTGCTACTCTGTCTGTCTTACTCAGAGTGTGGAGGGAATTAGAGGCGATTATGTGACTGTAATTGAATCCCTCTGATATGCAGCGTGGCCATTTCAGTTGCAGCCGTGCGATCGATATGCAAGGCTAATTTAATATTCATTTAATCCCCTTATACCCCCACCCCACCTTTCACAAGAGCTTCATCTATATCTACAGTTAGACTCTACAGTTTTTCTCTTCCTCTTTTCCCTCACACTTGCTCTTTTGCTATTTCTCCCTTATGGCAAACCACAATGTTTTCACACTAGTATTAATTTTGTGTCATTAAATTGTCTTTAAAAAGACTTGTAAAAATTAATCAACTAATCATGCTCCTGACTTGTATGCAAATCTGTACCAAGGAATTGTTCTACCAGTTTAAGCTCACAATACGCTGCAATAAATATCCTGTTAAATGGACTACTTGAACAAATACTTCCGTGTTCTACGTATTCTCTTTTCACTCAGACATTTTTATGTGCTGTTTAGTAGGGGTGTAACGATATCACAAACCGAACCGAAAGATCGCGATACACCACCCACGATACGAATCGCGGAACTCTTGTGGCGTACCGCTGTACTCTCAAGCCTCCTGCTCCCCATTGTTGAGGTTAATGTCACTTAACTCTAACTAACTAATCTATTTATTTAATCAATTTTCTTTGCATTCATTTGATTAAATTATATTAGTTACGACTAATAAGAGCTTTTTAAATGCTGTTCTAAATATTATATTCCAAAGTTAATGTTTTCCAAGTGCATGTCATGTCACGTGACTTGGGAGTGAGCGTCACACGCAGGATGGCTGCTCCGCCTGAGATTGCAGATCCCCCGGACAGATATAAGTCTCTTGTGTGGAAACATTTTGGTTTTCCAGTAAAGTGTATGAATTTGTGTCATAGACAAAGCACACACAATCTGTCGTAACTGTTTCACAAAACTTACTTATATGACAGGAAACACGTCTAATATGCAAGCGCATCTCCGGAGACCTCACCCCAACATTGATATTAGCGGCAAATGTAAGGAGCCTCAAAAGCAGGTAACTTTTCCCACTGCCTTCAGAATAGTTAACTCGCTCAAACAATTACCAAGGCAATAGGTGTTTTCATGGCACTATATATGCAGCCGTTTTCTGCTTTTGAGAATGACGGATTCACGCATTTGCTAAGTGTGTCGGAGCCCAGATACCGATTACCGAGCCGACCGCATTTCAGTCAGAATGTTCTGCCTCACTTTTACAGCGAAGTAAAGCCAAACTAGTCGAGGACCTGAAGCAATGCTAAATTCATTGCTTTAATTTCGGGCGGGTGGACCTATGCAACTCAGTTTTTCATGACGATCACAGCGCAATACATTACTAAATTTATTTTTGACTAGTTTTGGAGTTATTTATTTAATTTGAGTTTACTCCGTTAAGCTGACTGCACTAAAGAGATAAATGTTTTACTCTGACTATTCTACATTGGAAGTATTTATTTCATTTTTTTTACTCAGGTTTGCTGACTGCACTAAAAATGTGAAGCCAAAGTTAATAAAGAAAAAGTCAAGTTACATTGCTCGTAAAATGACATGAACCCTACCCCCACTGCGAACCGAACCGAACCGTGGCTCCAAAACCGTAAACCGAACCGAACCGTGCCATTGGTGTATCGTTACACCCCTACTGTTTAGTAAACTAGGTGGCTACAGCACATTACAAAAAAAACAGTACGTAACCAGAAACTAATGAGCCATACTACTAAAAAATGGAAATGCATCACAAAGCTCAGTGCAAGTAGTCCATTTACAGTGAAAAAAAAGGCAGCTTTTACAGAAATTAAGTAAAAATTACGGTGACCGTTTTTGGTATTAGGAATGTTGGTACCTTATTACTGATAACAAAAAATAAATAATTCATATATTAAATATGTAAAATATAATCATGTAATATGCCATGCAGGGACTTCTGGGAATGTCATTTTACTGACTTTTGCTGTAAATTATGTAGTTTACTTGTAAAAACCATACATTTGAAATTTTTACAGTAAAATTATATATAATGTGATACTAAACCATTTACAGTTTTTCATCATATATTGTGAGGTACCTTACAACTTCCAACTTAACCAATTTACATGTTTTTACTGTAGCATTTTTCTGTAAATCAAATGACCATGTACAGACAGAATGTACAATGTACCTGTACAGACAGAATGCTCAAGACATTACTGAACAAGTTGTCAAGACAAAAAATTTTAACCTAATTTTAGCATCTAAACAGTGCAGTATTCACAAAATGAATTTCAGTGGATTGTAGGCATTCCTGTGACAAACTAAGCAACCAATTCATTGTCACATGTAATTTCTAAATTTGATGTTTTTGTCTGCAAAATTATAACTAATGTCTTTGACTTCAATCATGATGATTTGTTTGTTCATTTGCAGTTTCATCTGTCCCTTTCCTGTTTGTCTCCACCTTTCTGCACCGGTCTGTTCTCTTTCTCCTACTCTCTTTTTCTTCTCCATCTCCACACCTCCTCCTGTTGTTGGCTAATGGTACTACTCTAGGATTACATCCATGTGAGAGAGGACTTCCTCCTGTTTTGACATGGCTATTATTCTAATTACACCACCAAAAAGAACAGGCGCTTCTTCAGTCTCCAAGGGATTGAAAGGTCTCTGAGAGCCTTTCCTTTGGGTTGAAGCAAGCAGAGCACATCAATTTCACATAGCGGCCCTTTGAAAGCCCCTTAAAGAAGTCAAAGGCCTCTCTGTCTGTCCTTGCAATTAAAATCAAGGGAAGAAAACCAAGCTTCAATGTCACAAACTTTTTTCTCATAGTGTCAATCTACTCAGATGTGAGCCAAATAGCTGTAGTATGGCCTTGTCAGGGTGAAGGGGGTGTAAAATACATATTTTATGATCCTGGCTTTTTCTGCAGCTATTATAGTATTGATCTAAGAAGTTTATCAAGTTGACTTCAAACAGCTCTCTCAGTTGGGAATACACCTAAGATGACAATGCATTCTTCAGTTTTAAAGGTGCTCTAGAATGATCTTTCAAAAGATGTAATATAAGTCTAAGGTGTCCCCTGAATGTGTCTGTGAAGTTTCAGCTCAAAATACCACATAGATTGTTTTTTATTATTCATTTTTTAAACTGCCTATTATGGGGCATCATTAACTATGCACCGATTCAGGCTGCGGCCCCTTTATATCTTGCGCACCCCAAATATCACTAAAAATATCATGTTATCATGGATCATGTCAGTTATTATTACTCCATCTTCCATTTTTCGCTATTGTTCTTGCTTGCTTACCTATTCTGATGATTCAGCTGTGCACAGATCCAGACGTTAATACTGGCTGCCCTTGTCTAATGCCTTTAACATGTGCTGGCATATGCACATATTGGGGTCATACATATTAATGATCCCGACTGTTACATAACAGTCAGTGTTATGTTGAGATTCGCCTGTTCTTTGGAGGTCTTTTAAACAAATGAGATTTATATAAGAAGGAGGAAGCAGTGGAGTTTGAAACTCAATGTATGTCTTTTCCAACACTTGTTATTCAACTATGCCAAGATAAATTCAATGTTTGATTCTAGGGCACCTTTAAATGAAAGGTATGTAAGATGGTTTGTTTTCCCTACAAAGAGCTACAATAGATCACTTTTCAAACACACAATGAAATGGAGTACAAATGACCTCCGTCTGTTGCATGCCCCCTGTATGTAAGCATCCAGTTTGGGTTTTCAAGTGTTTTCACTTGCACTCTTTTCAGCCGTTTTTGGGGTTTCTTTCAGCTTACCCTTTCAAATGATGTTGCCATGTTCTTGACCATGCCCTGACCTCAAGATAAGCTCAATCTCTCTCAGAGAAATAGAGTTGACTTCTGTAAACTGGACTTGTCACAGTCTTCACTAAAGGTCAGTGAATTGATTATCAAGTAAAGAGCATGTGACACTCACTGTTGCCTCTCTGCATTCACATTTTTAGGGTAAATAATATCCTTGTGGCTCACAGCCATTACAATTGTGCCTGCAGATGGATGAATTGTGATCACCGTGCACAACAAACCTTTCAGTTTTATGGGTAATTTGGCCAACCAAGCAGTAAAATCACAATTGTGAACAGTGGTGCTAGTGTTTGCTGATGTTTGTCTTTACTTATTGGTCTGTTGAAAGTGAATGCCCCTCTGAACTAGTCAAGTTACATTTTATTTGTACGGTACCTGTTTCAAAGCAGCTCTACAGAAAGTCATACTGTTGCGTCTATAATGCTTTAATGCTTTAACATTGAGTGATATGGTGGTGTGAATTTTTTATTTTTTTTTAACCAGTTCATTGCAAACTCAGCCTCGCAGCCCATTCGAAAGACTTCATTGTTCATGACAGTCACAAACTAACCATTAGTTGACGAGAAGAGGCTTAGTCGACCAAAATTTTATTAGTCGCTTAGTCAGGGGGAAAATAATCTTTAAAGTAATACATCTTTTGAATCTGTAAAGTCTACTTTTATTTGTGTGCACTCACAATAACAACAAAACGTTCTGCATTTGTAAAATAATGAAAGTGTCCACTACTGCATGATGAGTCAGCATCGTCAACTTTATCACTGCAGCCGAAAATACAGAAAACACTAGTTTATTCATAAATTATTCAAATGTTAAAGCAGTCTCCTTAATGTTTTCCCCGACGCATTTATAATCATTACTTCTGCCGGTGAGCTGTGGCAAGCTTTATGCATGTGGTTGAGTGATGATTAGGCTATGTAGGCATTAAAAGCTCTTTATTATGATTTATATGGTTTATTAATAAACATGCGATTAGTCGACTAATTGCTTAAAATGAACGACTACTAGCTGACCAGAAAATCCTTTAGTCGAGGGCAGCCCTACCCCTAACCCTACCTTACCTTAAGCAATGAAATTGCCTGCAGGGCGGGATTTGTGCTGAACAATATGGTGATATTTGATGATAGTAAAAATGATTCTCTGAATTTAGATCTTAGCTATATTGTATATATTTTGTGTAGCAGATATATTACTGCCACGATCTTGGGCACACGCTTATTTAAATGCAGTTAAAATTCTGAAGAAACGGAAGTATCATCTGTTGTTTTCACTGGAAGACGTCAAGGTAAAAAAACAATAAATAAAGACAAAGATGAATCATTCACAATGAAATCTATAACATGTATTTAAAAAATAGAGTAAATTTTAATTTCATCCCGACTTTAAGAGATATCAATATCAGTGGGTTTTAATAGAGAGTCAGCTCTTCTCAAAAAATATTAATGAAAGTACTATCAGTTGACCTAAAGCCTGGGATACTGCATGATATTTGGCTGTCCCAGATGAAAGCTTGCCGTCGTTAAACAATTGTGGCGATTTCTGTGATCGTGGCTCTTAATCGATGGTCCTATGTCGTACAGTTAGAGAGGTTCAAAGACGGCCATTTTCCCGGTCTTGCATCCAAAGATAGCCTACGATCGTTTTCTGACAGTGTCAAAAAATTCAGCATGATCAACGCACAGTGTGTTTGCTGCTACGACCTACATGTACTGACCAGCCAATAAAAATGCGACATGAAATCAACGCGGCATGGCGCTAAAACTTAAAACTGCTTACCTCAAGCTTATTTCCCTTCTTCTTTCGCCACATCCTTTCTTTTCAGCACACATAAAAAATACAACTGCCAAAGAGTGATTCAACATGGTCTTTTTTGTTTACCACTAGCGTATGCTGATGATGTTGTACTCTTCTATAGAAACTTGCATCATAGCCTATGAGTCAACATGCATCGTACCCAAGTTTAAGAGATCCATGTCGCACAGTGCGATTTGTAATGATCTTATAGGATTTCTAAAATTGTGCAGTGTATCCCGGGCTTAAGCTGTTGTCGAAAAGTCTGATGTGAGTTTAACATTTTTCAAATGTAATAATTTTAAATTTTTAAATTGCAAATATTTATATTTTAAAATGTTAACCAGTGGTTATCAATCTTGGTCTTGGAATACCCCAGAACATTTATATACCACACTTGAATTATATCTTCAGCTTGTTTATTAAAGGCTTCAAGATCTGAACAGGGTGTGTCATAAAGAAACATATTATAGCATTCTGAGCTGTGGTAGTTTAGGACCAGGATTAAAAACCATGTACATGTATTAATATTTTAGGTAAAATGAACAATACATTCCCAACACATTGATAGCAGACAGTTAAGAAATGTATCCATCCATCACAACCTGAATAGCTGAATAATTGATCTTTCACCAAGACATTTGTCAGTTTCTTTATATCAATTAACTAGGTGACATTCAACTTCAATGTTTTAAAGTTTTTCTTTAGCTCGACATGCTGTGTATGTTATCATTTTAGTTTATAACCGCATCTGCCATGGTAAATAGCAAGGTGTTATGATCCATGAGGAAACATGTGGAACTGCACATTGTTCAGATTACTCTCATATGATTTAATGTAGCCAACTTAAAGGATTAGTCCACTTTTAAATAAACTTTTCCTGATAATTTACTCACCCCCATGTCATCCAAGATGTTCATGTCTTTCTTTCTTCAGTCGAAAAGAAATTAAAGTTTTTGATGAAAACATTCCAGGATTTTTCTCCTTATAGTAGACTTCATTGGGCACCAAACATTTGAAGGTCAAAATTAGTTTTACTGCAGCTTCAAATTGTTCTACATGATCCCAGATGAGAAATAAGGGTCTTATCTAGTGAAACCATCGCTCATTTTCTGAAAAAAATTGAAAATTATATACGTTTTAACCAGAAATGCTCATCTTGAACTCGCTCTCTTCTTCTTCTCCTCTATTAGAATTCCAGCAGTGTAGACACTGCTAAGCGTAATACTGCCCTCCACAGGTCAAAGTTTGACTAAACTAATTTTAAACTAATTTTTATATGCAATATGCTAGTTCAATAGTATATAACAATTAGTTCAAACTTTGACCTGTGGAGGGCAGTGTTAATTCTAATAAAGGAGGAGAAGAAGAGAGCTAGTTCAAGATGAGCATTTCTGGTTAAAACGTATATAATTTTCAATTTTTTTCAGAAAATGAGCGATGGTTTCACTAGATGAAACCCTTATTTCTCATCTGGGATCGTGTTGAACAATTTGAAGCTGCAGTGAAACTAATTTTGACCTTCAACTGTTTGGTGCCCATTGAAGTCTACTATAAGGAGAAAAATCCTGGAATGTTTTCATCAAAAACTTTAATTTCTTTTCGACTGAAGAAAGAAAGACATGGACCACTTGGATGACATGGGGGTGAGTAAATTACCAGGAAAAGTTTATTTAAAAGTGGACTAATCCTTTAAGTCTACAGAAGCTGTTTTAATTTTACTTTTCACAGCAGCATGTTTTCTTGTATTTTTGATGCGATTGCAGCTTGTAAGTCTCCTGTTTGTATTTCAAACCCAAGATGTTTCTATCTTTATTCACATTGCAGTCTAATGTTGTATAAAGATGCTTGTATTGTTTTAATATAGTCACTGCATAAAGTATTTTTACTGTAATATTGAAGTTTGAAATAGATTGATAATTAATAGAATTCAGTAAGTGTCGGGCCACATGTGTGCGTACATTCGCTGTTTCACGATTGCATCAAACGTGGCTCATTTAATCAGATTTTAGACTTTTAGTAATATTAATGATCCTTTCCTCCCAAATTCTGAGACTGAATGAGACATTTAGCTTAACACTTAATTTGAAAAAAAGCCTCATGCTGAGTCAAAGATGACTGCATAAAATGTTTTAATTATTTAGTGTTGAAAGAGACATTGTGCTATAAAAATAATGAAGGCTCCACTAATACAGTCCTCATAAAGCACTGATACAGATATGGGCACTTTTGCTTCGCAAGCCAGAAATAAACTGGTTTTATATGCAGAACAAATATATGAGGGAAAGAAGAGAACAGAGCAGATAGTGAAGGTGGAGGAGTTCTTCACATGACACTAATATGACTCTGCCTTACAGACACATCTCCTTTACTGGCATTTAGGGATGAAAATAGAAATTTTCTCTTTTTAAATGCTCTGCTGTCTCCCTCCTCTATCACACTTTTTCTCTCTGGACTGTTTGCTGGGGGCAGCCTGCTATAAAGTTGCATCACAATTAGGGATGTCCAGATCCGATCACGTGATCGGAAATCGGGCCTGATCATGTGGTTTCAGACTCGATCGGAATCGGACATTACCTCCCGATCAGGACTCGGATATATATGTATTAGGGGTGCAACGGTTCTCGGTAAAAAAATCGAACCATACAGTTCTCCACTTACGGACCGCACTTGCACTGCGGTCCATCTCGAATGACGACGCATCTATTGGTTAATATGGTTTGTTTAAAATAGCAACGTGGAAAACAGACAGAGTTCAGATAATGTATGTTTCAGTCGATGGATGCACAAAATGTTACAACAACGATAATCAGAAAGCGTGGACAAAACAGTCACTCTTTGTAAACTGTTAACTGCGAGTGCCGTCTGCTCTAATGTCCAGTCATTTACGCCGTCATCACCCGGGTGTTGATAGCGCGCGAGCGCAGGTGAGACCTGAACAGCACACGTTGCTGTCTGTGTTTAAACTAACTCATTTAAGCCTATTTACTTATTCCAGTCAGCGCGCAAATACTGAGTTCTCTTTCAAGTCTTGCGCTTCGGCGGCCACATTCATACAAAAATTATGTCAACATGCCCGTCCTAGCGAGTATCCTAGCAAACATAGTCGCTTATGTGTTAAGTGAACGTATATTAGTCGAGAAAGACAGCGCATGTGGAACAGTATATGTACTGGATCGTGCATTACTTAAAGGGAAAACAACTATTCCTGCTGCCTGTATTTAATGTTAAATCAAACAACAAAAAACAAAAAATCACTCACTGCTCTTGACTGAATAGTTTTTGTAACTTCAATAATGATTAATCTTTATTTATTTTATACAGTAAAGATAATATGCAGTGATATTTTATATTTGATTACTAATTGAAAACTTGTTAGATACCTGAAAAACCTGAAAAGCACTGTTCCTGGATCTGTTTTTTCGCTCTTCTTTATTCTTTTTTATGTAGGCTATTAAGTATCGGATCGGGACTCGGTATCGGCAGATACTCAAAATCAAATGACTCGGACTCAGACTCGAGGGCAAAAAAACGTGATCGGGACATCCCTAATCACAATCAGCCATTATACATCAATTTTAAAATCTTCAAGATATAAAGCTGTGAATCTTTTTATTGTTTCCCCTTTCCCACCCAATCACAGACAGATTTGTTGATACCAGGGCAGTGGTGGACGAAGTACACAAATCAAGTATTTGAGTAAAAGTACAGATACGTATAATAAAATATTGCTCGACTGAAAGTATTTAGTGCTCCTTTTCAATTTTACTTGAGTGAAAGTACAAAAGTACTTGATTTTTAATGTTTTATTACTGATTGATGAATTTTTATATTGTAATTTTATATAGGCCACTTATATAATTTAATTTAATTTGATATATTTTATATAATCCTTTTGCTCAAAATAATTATGAATGATAATGAATTGTCAAATAGCCAACACTAGTCAGTATGGATGGAAGATTAGTGGATGCAGATACATAATATGTAATGTCTGTTGACAAACAATATAAAAACAGACAAAACATATATGGCTAAATACATAACATTTTAAGAAATTGCTGCAGCAGCGGGGAAGATGAATGTGCATGTGTTATTTTAATTTGTGTTAGTGTTGCACGATTCTGGACAAAATGAGAATCAAAAAGATTTTTTTTGTTTGTATCTTTCAAATAGAAATCACGATTCTCCCATGATTCTGAATAGACGACTAAACAAAATTCCATATAATTATTTACTAGAGGCCCTTTACAGCAGATTTAGTTCAAAAACAACTGACAGTTGTGACCTAAATATGATTTTCAGTTACAATAATTCATCCTAAAATTCAACATTAGTAGGCTCAGGCTGACTTACTTTTCGACCATCAGTCGTGCGCGCACTCAGAGGAACCCCCAGTCCTTGGCTAATTTTTTTAATTCACTGGAGAGTCGCTCTGAACGGATCATTGAATCAGTGATTTGTTGACTCAAGAACAGCTGCAGTACGATCAGTTCAATTCGCGAATGAATTGTTGATGTGATTTGTGAACCGATTTAACAGGATGATTGAAAAGTATCAGTTTGTGCACGAATCGGACACCGCTTTTGCGTCTCTGAGCATGTGACGATTTCTTCATTTTAAAATAAGGAATAACGATATGTTTTATGAAATGTAGTGGAGTAAAAAGTACGATCTTATGCTTTGGAATATAGTGAAGTAAAAGTAAATGTTGCTAAAAATAAAAATACTCAAGTAAAGTACAGATACTTGAAAAATGTACTTAAGTACATTAACGAAGTAAAAATACTGGAATTAAAATCTTGGGAAGAAGTAGCATCAGAAACAGAAAACTAATCTGGAAGAATTCTGGCTGTAATCACATCTCTGTTCTGTCTTCAGACTTTTCAGTTAAATTTAAACAGTAAAACATCTGCATAACAAATAGAACCAAAAAAATAAAAAATCACACACATGAATTAGTATGAGAATGGTGTTGCTATTGGCACTGTATAGACTAATCAAATAAATATATTGAGGCCGGCTCTGGCAAAGTTTGTGGTCCTGTTTAAATATTCATGTGCTCTTAAACAATATGACACTCGTCGCTACTCTCTTTTTTCTTTTCTTTTTGTCTGATTTAAAAATGTCCTTTAGTTTGAATAATTCAACATTATTTGTCTGGTGAATTGATTTTTAACACAGCTTTTTATAGTGTCCATGAAACAAAGTCTTGGAAAACATTACTTGTGTCTGGTGATGACTCCTATTGATTGGAGAACAAGGGAAACCACAAATGTTTCACCACCCTTCAGTACTTCCTTCTAATCTAATGTAATGTTATGTTAAGTTATGTTATGTTATGTTATGTTATGTTATGTTATGTTATGTTATGTTATGTTCATTTACACTTACTCACCCTAATATTGCTTTAAAGTCAGACCTGTATGACTTGGCTTCTTCTGTGAAAACAGAGGAATTTGATCTTGTCTATGGGGGTCCAAAACAACACTGGAGCCCACTAACTTTCACTGTATGAATAATTAAAAAAAAAAAAAAAAAAAAGTTTTCCTTGAGAGAAAGAAATGTGAGGCTCTTTCATGCTTTTTGCTCCATTTTTGACAAACACATCTGTATTGGAGCATGTAAAATGTTGGAAATGTTAAACGCATATGGATTTATTCATTAAATGAATCCACTTGGAAAAACATTGTTTATGGTTGATTTGAAGCCTTTACTTTGTTCACTTGGCAAAGCACAGCAAGCACTGAATCATCCTACAATTTTGTCCTCAATTACATTTCATTGTCTGTTCTAGCATAGTTTCCTTCCTCAGCACAATCCCTTTGTTCTACTGTTTTAATGCTCAGCCAGGCAGTGAAAGGCAGATGTTCCTGCTGTTTATTTATCATAACTATATCTCAAAGCGTTACTGGAAGGTGTTGGAGACGTGGCACGGGGTATTCCCCCTACCCCTTCCACCTGACTCCTGTGTCTCTCAATGAAAGGAAAAATCCTCATATATATATAAACAAAGAAAGGTTTCTGGAAGGTTAAAAACAACATCTGCTTGAGTCAACTGACAGCACAGGTGTTTAAAGTGACAGGACAGGAATTTTTTATCACTTGGCCTTAGATGAATATTGTTTTGTTCTCTGTCTCTGTATTTTGTATTTCTGAAAACAAAACAGCACACCGCGAATCTTGTGTGGCCCACCTGTAACATTTGATGTAATATAGGAAAGTAGTGTTGTCAAAAATATTGATATTTCGAATATCTGAAACAATTCTAATTCTCCTTTCTGCAGTATTGATACACGATACTGCGTTTTCTTGCTCTCCACTCCGATAACAAGTTGACATGCACCCGCTTCCTCTCATTCAGTCGTCTCATTTACTCCGATTGAATAGTGTTGGTGTGACCGAGTCTGAATTTTCGGCGTGGGATTGCACATAATTTTACTCATGCCTGCAGATTTCTCACTTACATCCGAAGCTCATAAACATACTGTAATAAAATCGGCTCTTACATACAGCACACCAGAGTGCCAAACTGAGCTCTTTTTTGCAGCTTATTAATGGTCAAATGCACACAAAAAATAATGTCACAATGCCCATCTTGGTGAGTATTAACCTAAACAGAGTTGAAGTAAAGAACACGCATGTTTAATTTTATTTTGGATCCACGCTGCATCTGGTCTTAAAGGGACAGTAGTCTTAATAAACATCCTGCTCTCTGTTGTTAATATTAATCAAACAAAAGCTCTTGACTGATTAACTTGTGTAACTTGAATTGATTAATCTGTATTTAATTTTTACAATAAGGATTATCCAATGTTATTTTAAATTTGATTGTTTTTTATTTTTATGATTACGTTTCTTCAATACTACTGCTGAGACCCAAAATGAAAGCAGTTTATTTTTTATGTATATTTTATTGTATTTATGTGTGCTATCGTTAGTAATTTGTTTATATGTTCTTATTTTATTGCTGTTTACTTGTTTTCTTTATATTCAGTTTACAGATTAAAATCAAGCTACCCCATTGTAAAAACACAAATACATTGAGTGAGCAAATATTTAAGTGAGGTAATAGTAATGGTAATTGATCAATGTTATATACGAATAAAAGCTTAAATTAAAATCTGTCATCATATAAAGTGATCTCTTCAGAAGAAATTATTGTCTAGACAATGGATGGACAAAAAAAGAAATATTAAAAATATCTATTTGACAGTATAGTCAGTATTTTTTCCCTGTGGTATCGAAAATGGTATTGAATATCGATACGTTTAAGGTATCGTATCGAAGTTTGAAATTCCAGTATCGTGACAACACTAGAGGAAACTGATTCCACACCAAAAGTACATATACAGTGGTGGTCAGAATTATTGGCACCCTTGGTATATATAATCAAAGATGACTGTAAAAATAAATCTGCACTGTTTATCCTTTTGATCTTTAATTCAGAAACTGCAAAAATCTAACCTTTCATTGACGAAAAAGAATTGAAAGTGGGGGAAAAGTCACATTATGAAATAAATGTTTGTATCCAAAACACGTTGGCCACAATTATTCAATAGTTTTTCCAACCTCCTTTTGCCAAGAAAATAGATCTGACTCTTCTTCTATAATGCCTGATGATGCTTGGAGAACACCTGACAAGAGATCAGAGGCCATTCCTTCATGCAGAATCTCTCCAGATCCTTCAGATTCCCAGCTCCATGTTGGTGCTTCTTCTGTTCAGTTCACTCCACTCATTTTCTTTAGGGTTCAGGTCAGTGGACTGGGAAGACCATGGCAGAATCTTCATTTTGTGTTCAGTGACATATTTGTGTTGGTTCCAATGTTTGTTTTGGATTATTGTCCTGATGGAAGATCCAACCACAGCCCGTTATTGGATTTCTAGCAGAAGCGGTCAGGTTTTGAATTTTTATCTGTTGGTATTTGATAGAATCCATGATACCATATATCTGAACAAGATGTCCAGGACTTCCAGCAGTCCTTCCAAAACAACATTAAAGATCCAGCAATATATTTGACCGTGGACATGGGGTACTTTTTATCCATGTGTGCACCAAACCCATCTGGTAGGTTTGCTGCCAAAAAGCTCTTTTTTTAGTTTCATCTGACCATAGAAGCTGGTACTGTTTGAAGTTCCAGTCGTGTCTGACAACTGAATATACTGGAGATTGTTTCTGGATGAGAGCAGAGGATTTTTCTTGAAAATCTCACAAACAACATGTGGGGATGTAGGTGCTGTTTGATATATGTTTTCTATGCTTTCTGAGACTCAAGACTCAACTAATCTCTGCAATTCTCCAACTGTGATCCTTGGAGAGTCTTTGTCCACTCAAACTCTCCTCCTCACCGCGCATTAGGATGATTTAGACACTTAGTCCTCTTCCAGGTAGATTTGTAACATGTTTAGTTGATTTGAACTTCTTAATTATTGCCCTGATAGTGGAAATGGGGATTTTCAATGCTTTAGCTATTTTCTTACAGCCACTTTCTATTTTGTGAAGCTCAACAATCTTTTGCTGCACATCAGAACTATATTCTTTGGTTTTACTCATTGTGATGAATGATTAAGGGAATTTGTTTCCTCATGTTTATACTCCTGTGGAACAGGAAGTCATAGCTGGACAATTTCATGTTTACGATCACCCTGGTGTGCTAAAAAATGTAAATATGAATGGGAATATACTTCAGAGATATGTTATTTAGGGGTGCCAATAATTGTGGCCAATGTGTTTTGGAAAAAACATTTATTTCATGTGATTTCCCTCCCCACTTTCACTTCTTTTCCTTCAATGAAAGGTTAGATTTTTGCTCATTTTATGAATTAAAGACCAAAAGGATAAACAATGCAGATTTATTTTTACAGTCATCTTTGATCATATTTACCAAGGGTGCCAATAATTCTGACCACCACTGTATATATACAGTATATATAATCATAATCTAATTGGCTCATAATGTCATGAAGCGGCCCCTGCATAGGCTGTTAGCCCATCTGTGGGGGCGTCTCATGAACCCTGCTTTAGATTGTGTTCCACAAAATAAGATTTTGCGTTTTCCCTTTGGAAGATTCCTTGTGTGTCCTCTCTGTGCACCACACACATCACTTTGTATTTTCTACAACATCTCGCATGCTTAATGCAACAGTTACCTGTCTTCCTGTAACTATAGCAACAGCAATGTGGGTAATGACTTTAGCATGCTACAAAGGAGCTAATATTTTAGCCCAAGCATTAGCCTGCTTAAGCTGCTTCTCATTACATTACATTAGAATTCTCAGGCTTAATGAGAGCCTGGGTGCTCCTACAACGCTAATCCACTTTCATGCCATCTCTCCCTGGGTGTCAAGTACTGACAGCTTCCCCTATTTACACGTAAATCAAAACATCAATTAATCCTAGTAATTAACAGCCCCCTCTGCAACAATGCTGCCTCTCAGCACACCATCACAAATCCTCGGTGCGCTAAACCCCCGCAGACGAATGCAAATAAAACCCCTCCCGTGGCCTGAGAGGTCAACGTTATGGGAGGATTTTTCTTTCTAAATCCTCAATCGCTTGCTTGACCAGAGAATTCGCTGTGTATCCTTATCTCTGCCAATCAGCACAATGGCTGTACATTTCCTCTCTGGGGACTCACAACTGTCCTCCATTATGCTTGCTTTGACTGATTGTTTGGCCTTTATGTGGCTGTTGCCATGACAACAAAGTAACTACAAATCATAATTCTTTTGAGGGGCTTAACCTGTAAATGGGCACACTTTTCTGTCATCTTTACTTTCTGCTTACTTTTTTGTTCACCCAAGGTGAGACAAGTAATAGACCATTCTGTACGTTCTATTCTGAGATGAAAACACAATAGTGAAGTTCTGTGACATAAATGAGCCGTATATATACATAATACAGATAAGCAGAGAAGATCCCCGCACTGCATATTTGCATGTAAATTGATACTTATGTTATGTGTATTGTGTATGCACAGTGTTCTAAAGCAGCAAAGAGGATATTTCCAAAGACCCGCGGCACAAAAAAAAGCATATGATTCCATCATAGATGTCATTTATGATGCATTATAATGAATTCAGAGAGTGCTAAGAAAGTATCACTGTGTGTTCGCTAACTCTTACATGCATAATGTGATGTCTCTGATTGGGTGATGGGTTTATTATGTGTTGAATCTCATAACTTATGTATTGACGGGTATGTTATACCCTGTAGCTTTTCATCAGATTATTGTTTTAAATAACGGGATTTTTGAGAATTATCTGACTGGTATGGAAGCCCATTTCCACTTGAGAGTAAAAAATAATACTAATAATAATAAAATAAAAAATAATTGTCTTTATTTCTTATATTTGTGATTTATTTCTCTTAATTGACTTTATACCACACAATGTGACTTCATTTACTCACAGTTATTTTTACCTTTCATATTTTCACTTTGAGGTGCTATTTCAAAGGGTTTTCTGTAAATTGGCATCAATATTTTACTGTAATATATATATATATATATATATATATATATATATATATATATATATATATATATATTATCACAATACACATAACATAAGTATCAATTTACATGCAAATATGCAGTGTATTATATATATTTATATATTTATATATATATATATATATATATATATATATATATATATATATATATAATGAGAGCATTCAAAGTTGGCTATCCTTTATTCCAGCCAAATAAAAAGTAATATTCTTTATACTATTTTTTTTTTATATGTTTTCAGCATTTGTTTGTTAATAAAATATTTATGTTAACATATAACTTTGGTTCTTAAAAATGTAGTAGTAAATGTTGAGATTAACATAACATAACTTAGATTAATAAATGCTGTAGACTGGTAAAATGCAAAAAACAGTTATGAACCGTAATTTTTACAATGTAAACCTTTAAATTATTAAGGTTGTGAACTCTAAAATAGACAGTAAACTAAGCGTTGCCCCATAAAACCTAAAATGTTGCTACCATATTTTTTATGGTAAAGTTCTGGCAACCACAGCTGCGTTTTTTTTACCGTAAATTTTACAGGGATGTTTTTTACAGTGTAGGCGGAGGGTGAACCAACTCAATGTTAAGGCTAGATGTGCTTCCTCAGAAACACATTGAAATAGAATTTCATGAAATAGTTTCAAGTTCTGTGTCACCTAGCAACAACCTACACATCCCATCATAAACACTCCCAATACTGTAAATGTTTTGTTATTAATGCAGCTATTTTTGCAAACTACTATAATTTCAACGGAAAAGCAAACATACTGTATGCGTGATTTGGCATGGCAACCAATTTGAATAATAACCATTGCCTTACCTGATGCTGTAAAACAAAAGTTTTATTCATATTCTAAATGGATTATGTATCGCCTACAAAGTGCACAAAGTGCTCTCTTTATAATCACTAGAAAGATGTCACACATCTCAATTCATCACAAGTTCTGCTATAATCAACAAAGCTGACAGCACACCTAATCTCTTATTTAGCCTACATAATGTCTACACTATGTTTCTTATGTTAACTTACATAACAAGAGGATTTGTGAGAGTGCATAACTCAGCACTGGACAAAAACCAGAGCAGTGACTGAATTCTAACTTAAACACCTCTGATTGGCCATTGCATTCAAGAAATCAACAGATTTGTGATCGACTACATTGTTTAACTGCAAAACACATTGTAAATAGAAACCTTTGACGCTCTCAAGAGCGCAAACACCAAATCTGTTTTTGCCAATATGCTATTATTACAAAGAAAACTGATCCTAGACCAGCAGATATAGGCAGCTGTTCCCTCAAAAAGCAATCAGAAGCAGCAGCAGTCAATGCAAAACTACGCTAGACTCAAGTCCGTGGCCAGGGGAAAGCTAAGCCTCGGCCAGCCTTACACACGCTCCACCTATGGCTGCAGAAGTATTGCTCATTCATTGCTAGTTCATGATAACTAATGTAGTTAACTAATGTGAACAAATTAAACTTTATTAAGTGTTACTGAAACAATATGGCTATTTTGATAAAGATATAGATCCCTGCGCACGTTGAATGTGTGTCATTTAACGTGAATTGGCTTGTAATAAGGATAGTGTCCTCATTTACAGCTACAAATCTCATCTGATTGACTAGTTGAAGCTGATAAGCACAATATTGGCTGTGTAGTTATCTGTGGCCGCTGAGTTCTGCTACCACTGACATCATTAACGGTGTAGGAGCAGCTTCTTTTCAGATAAAGGGGACAGTAACAAGATGGTGGACACATTTCTTGAGGCTGATTTGTCGATAGAACACCAGCCATATGGTACAGAGGTTGTTTCCTTGGTAACCAGGTGGCTAGAGCAAAGAGAAAAAAATATCAGTAGAGCCAGTAGTCCAGTGGCCTGTAAGGACCACAGAAGAGTACAGCATACCAATGAAGCCATGTTTAACCCTCTGGAGTCTGAGGCTGATTTGGGGCTTGGAGAAGTTTTGAAATGCCCTGACATTTGTGCTTTTTTCAGTTGTTCATAAACATATAAATGACAAAAGTGTCATTACACTGTATTCAGCACAAACTAGGCTACAATAATATGTGAGGAACATGTATGTACATGTTTGTGTTTTTGAAGGAATAACATTTATGCGTGGTTATTGAAAAAAGTCACTGAAATAAGGCCAAAAAAAGTATAGTAAATCTGTGTTCACAAGACTTTTGGGTATTGGAGGTTGTAGGCTAGAGTTTTTGCTTCAAAATTATGTAAAAAATTATGCTGCCTACTCCTTCATATAAAACAATATATTGATTTAGTTTTTGTAAGACACTTTTTGCCAAGAAACACAGTATGCGAGGAGGCGTGAATCACCACTGAAAATGGGCCATTCTCACCTGAGAAGACAAAAGAATTGGATAGTAATGAGCTGATATGACTTGAATATTAATGAGGCATTTCAGTCAGGTAGTCTGTGAAAAAAAACCTTCTGTGATGTCTCAAGCTCATTATGATATATGAAACATACAGAAAAATATTATTACAATATAAAGTAATGGTTTTATATTATACTTTAAAATATAATGTATTTCTGTGATGCAAAGAGTCTGAATATAGGCTTTTAGTTTAAAAACATGCACATTTAGAGAAATATTGGATTCTCATATGCTTATGTCAATTTTCTATACAGAGGAGTTATATTAATTTAATATTCATTGTCATTACTATAAGCATTGGTGTTTTCAATTCATCCTTGAAGTCGGAGGGCGCTCTGTGCATTTTTAGTCCACAAATTCATCTAAAAGAAGAAGAGGCTATTCCATGAATGGAGTTTCCAATACATACTGCAGCCGGAGGGCGCTAAAGAAAGTGATTTGATTTACATATCAAGTCAGCTGCTTGGAAATATTAGAAAATGTAATTTATGCAAATACACGTATGAAAAACAAAAGAGGAATCCGCACACCAAACAAATTCAGAGTTCAAGCTCCATTGAAAAGTAGTATTTTACTGAAGATTTTCATATAAAAGAATACCAAAGTGCACTAACAAAAAGTGACACGAAAAGAAAAAAACAAAAAGCAAATATTTCAGTCGATCTTGGACTATCTCCAGTGCTAAACTCTTAACATTAGTCAATGCCTGGCATTTAAAATACAAATACACAAACACACACGTGTTGGGTTTCCATTTTGGGGACTTTGGGGACAGACATAATGATTTTTATACTGTAGAAACTGTATATTATTTCCTGTAAAACTAACCCTACCCCTAAACTTAACCATCACAGAAAACTTTCTGCAGTTTTAAATGTAAAAAAAAAAAACACCTTGATTTGTGATTAAGAGGCTTTTTTTCCTCAAGGGTACCAAAAAATGTCCCCACAAGGTAAAAATTTACTGATATTACTATAGGGTTTGAGGAGACAACACACACAAAAGGCTGTATTTATGTGATACAATAAAAATTTTCAAAAATATAAAAATACAATAAAACAGTATTGTGAAATATTATTACAATTTATTTATTTTTTCTGTTTTCTATTTTAATATTTTAAATTGTAATTTATTCCTTTGATGGCAAATGTGAATACGTGGTCCATTTTTAAGGATTCTTTGATTAATAGAACTTTAAAAAGATAATAATAATTTAAATAAATAAAAACACAATTAATTTACTTCACTGTCACATTTGATCAACTTAATGTATCCTTGCTGAATAGAAAATATTAATTAAATTTTTTAAATTAATTTAATTAATTTTATTATTTTTTTCTATTTTCCCTGTAAGATTTGTCAATACATATACACAAAGAGAGAAAATATATTAATATATAATACAGAACAAAACAAAAGTTAAATCTATCTTAGATGAAATATAAATCAAAACTCAACATATAGCAACCTTTTAATTGCTTTACTGTTAAGGCCAGAGGTTTTAAAAGCATTTTACACCAAATTTAAATAATTGGCTTTTATATTTTCACTCTACTAAAGCCAAAACAAAAAATTTTAAAGTATTATCAGAACAAAACATTTATATTCATTCAGGCTACAGAGTAAAGTAATACAAATGCTACCGATATGTACTACAATCCTACAGATTTTTAAGTTTGGATGGCTGAAGACAATAAAAGACTTGGTGGGTCTTACATCCTTGAGACCACGCCTCAAAACACTTGGCCTAACATTCATTGGGGATTCTGTGGTCTTTCAGAGTGTTTGGCTGAGGCATGTGGGTGCAAAGCCTCCTCCAGTCATCCGTTACATTTTAGAAGGGCTGGAAATCCGGCTATGGGGCAGCAATAGGACTCTGAGCTGCTTAGAGAAAACCGAATCTCCTTCTGCTACTTCAGCTGCAAAATGGGTAGTCTGAGATTCACAACACACTGCTAACAGACAGATACACACAAACACTCACATAAAATATTAAACAGAGCGCCAGCTTGCTGTGCCAGTATCATTTGTCAAAACTTTTACCCTACACTTTCATTGTACTGTAATTTTCATTAAACTTTTACACCTCGATTGGAACATATTTTGACACAGATACCAATAAATGCTGCTTTTAAATCTACAGTAACCATTACTAGCAGCAGAAACCGAGCAGCTCCATTAGTTCAGCCGCCCACATCAATACACAGTTCACAGTGTTGTGCTCATAAAGGACATTTATAGGTGTTGTGTTAGTCACTGTCTGTTGGATAGCCAGTGCGGGGATGGGAAACAGTCGTGTAAAGCACTCACGTGATTATACAGAGCTACTTATCTGGCAGAGACTCCATTGAAAGGAATCAGGCCATTTATTATTTAATTAAACCTGGCTAAGGTCATGCTAGATCATTAGACAGAAGGTTATTTCAACGAACAAGTGAAGAAGAATCTCCTCGGGGATACAGAAAGGCCAAGGAGAAACCATGAGCAAATGAACCTCGGCAGATGAATGTAATAGATTTTTTTCAAGCAGACTTTGGAAGACAGGAATGTCAGTTTTAAGAATACAAAAGAATCAGACTAGATGTCTTTATGTTCTGAGCTGAGCGGTCACATGGACAAGGGCAATTTCATCTTGGTATCAGTCAGGGAGAATAAACATCGGTCAGCACTCTTTTATTTGCTCTGTCTGCTCACCTCAGTCTATTTGAAATGAAAAGTCTTTTGACTAAACAGTTGAATTACCATAGAACGTGGTTCTTTCAACCTTGTTTATTTGTTTGAAGGTTGCAGCCTTCATCTTTGCCCTCTGCCTTTCAAAGTTCTCTGTGTAATTCCCGAAGCACAGGTAAAACCAGCCTTTATTTTTATCCTGATGTAAATCTATGCATGTTCAGCACTTTCTGGAAATGTATTAATAAGACGTCCACCAGTGGCATACAGTATGGATGGACCCTGTCCCTTTGATGTGCAATTGGAAACACCTTATTGCATGCCATCTATGAATGGACTTTTCTACATTGGTGTCATTCCAATGGCAAAAATGTTCACCCTTCTTGATCTGGTTTTTGCTTTGTCATAATGGTGTTTAGAGTGTAGATTCATGTGAAAAATTATTTAAATCATCTTAGCATATAGCTGAAAAAAAAAGTTTTTATAGACCGCCCTATTTTAAGCTGCTTTTTAATACTTGTCTAATTGTACTTGCTGGCACTTATCCCAAACAACCTTTAATGTAATATTTTCCAAGCCACTGAAAAGGAATACATTTATTGGCAATAAGTCCCAGGCATGCAGTGTAAATTACCTTTGATATATTTACAAAAGCTCCTAAAAGGCTTAGATATGAACAAAGTAAAGTATATTACTTTATATTACTTATAAAGTAATATAAGTTCTTGGAATTGAATTGGAAGCATTTGATGACTTGGACTTGAGACTAACGTGAAATTTTCTCACTCAAACTGCCTGCTGCTGCTTCTGATTGCTTTAAGATGGAAAAGCTGACTGCTGGTCTTTGATCAGTTTTCTCTGTAATAATAGCATATTTGTGATTTGGCAAACAACCCTGTATCTCTGTTTTTTGCTCTCTGGAGAGCATCAAATGTCTCTGTTTACGTGTTTTTGCAGCATTAAGTAATGAAGCCAATCACAGACATCTCTGTTTATTTCTTTAACACAATGGCCAATCAGAGGTGTTTAAGTAAGAATCCAATCCACTCACCACTCAAAGCCAGAGTTTTTGTCCAGTGCTGAGTTCTGCATGCTCAAAAATACTCATAAGTCAGGACATTATGTAAATAAGAGATTCAATGTGTAGTGTAGACAGCTTCATTGATTATAATGGAACTTAGTAAGATTACTAAGATGATTCACTAAGATGAGTGACAGCTTTATAGTTATTATAAAGTGACCGCTCTTTGCATGCATTCTATATAATCAATTCAGAATTTGAATAAAGCTTTTGTTTTTCATTCTTGACTAGCGGTCATGTACACACTAGTTTCTTGTGTGTGTGTCATTTGATTGGGTGGACCAGCAATCAATCTGAGTGGGCCAATGCCACCCTTGCTCTCATGAAGCCTCGCCACTGGGTCTCATACTCAAGGCTGATTATAATTTTTTTTTCTCAGACCGCAGTGTACTACTTTTTAAAAATCATTTTCTTTGGTTTTAGTAGTATATAAAAATAGTCCAATTATTAAAAATAAATTAAAAAAAAAGGATTTATTTAAAAGTAAGTATAAAATATAAATGTATTTGTTGAAATGAGGTTGAGGTCATTTTAATATGGTTCTTGTTTGTATTCCTCAAATTTTAAATGCAAATAGTCTCAGTTTAACTCAAAGTCTAGTCAGCTTTTCAGTGCTGACTACAGCCAGAGGCTCTTAGTGTTTGTTTACACTTACTTTTAGGTTTAATTATTAAAGATGTTATGTCCTATTCTGTTTATATCAGGTCTATAATTAATGTGTCTGCATATTAGGACGCTGCTAGTTTTAAGCATTAATTGTCTTGAACATGTTATTTTAGAGCTGTTCACATTCTCATCCCTCATTCTCTTTCTCTCTCATGACTTGTCCTCTCAAGTTCTTTTAATCATGTCAAATCCAGAGCAGGTAAACAGACTGGGTGCTCAAAGCTCTAGGGAGAGACTCCTCGTCCCAGATACTAGAGCTGCTTTCACTTCTTTAACCACACAGTGACTCTATATAAATGTGTGTAGACAGTGTAGAAGTGCAGTCCTCGTTGTTCATTGCTTAGGAAGTGTTAAATTACAGCAAACAAATAACAGCTAAAAAACTAGCATCTCCTTTTTTTTATCAGCCATTGTGCATGTCCTCATTCCAGATGTCAGCACATGAGCTGCGGTAAATATAAGTGTGGGGCATGTATTCGATTACATTACCAGTACCAGATGTTCACCGGCTGTTTCATAGCTGCGATAATGAGCATGGTATCAGCAGAAGGGGAGACTCCTGCCCACTCAAATGGAGTGGATCACCAGCAGCAGACCGCCCACTTCAGGACCAGAGCAGAATTTGAACGGGGCTATTCAAGATAGCGAACCCCCATACAGTTGGATCCATCTCGCTGCTGTCCAGACTAACCTTATACATGTTCATTCTGTCACTGGAGCCATATTCTCAATTTTAAGCAATTGCTCATGGCTTCCAAGCAAGCGTCATACGCCACGCTGACCTCTATGTGATCCGTTGCAGATAGATAGGAAGGATGATTTAGTTCATATCTAAGTAGCCAGAAAACTGTACGTGTACATAGTAAACACTGAAACCATTTGAGCTTAGTACAAAGCCCTAGTGATGACTTTGATATACTCCTAAAAGAAAAAAGGCATTAAAGTTAGAATATGAAATTTTAGGGTCTTGGGATTAAACTTTGTGAATTTAAAATTGATCAAAAACGCCATGACTAAAAGAAAATTCTAAAAGATGCATTCATGATCTAAACTTCCTTACAAACAGTTTTGAACTAAAAGTTAAAACAAACATTTAAAATATAAATCTTTTGAAACATTTATAAATACCTTTACTTTTAATCAATCTTATAAATACTTTCTGAATAAAAGTATTAATTCCTTTCCATTTTTTTTTTTTTTACTGACTTTTGAAGGGTAGTTTATTTCAAAGAATACATCTTTAATCAAGTTTATTTTTCTTATCCCATTGATTAATTTATCCCCCTGCTTTTAAACCTAAATCTAACAAAAGTTATCACTGTAAAAAAAAATTGAACAGGCAACTGTTACCTTAAGTTGCTGCTAATTTTCTATCAATTATTTTGTCTTTTGTAACTTAATGTATAAGTATGTTAATTCAGTGATATTAAATCATACACAATATTGCCAAAAGTTTTCAGTCTCCACTCTACTTCATCCCAAAGGTGTTCTATCGGGTTGAGGTCAGGACTGCAGGCCAGTCAAATTCCTCCACACCAAACTCGCTCATCCATGTTATTATGGACCTTGCTTTGTGCACTGGTGCACAGTCATGTTGGAACAGGAAGGGGCAATCCCCAAACTTTTCCCACAAAGTTGGGAGCATGAAAATGTCCAAAATGTCTTGGTATGCTGAAGCATTAAGAGTTCCTTTCACTGGAACTTAAGGGGCCAAGCCCAACCCCTGAAAAACAACCCCACACCATAATCCCCCTCCACCAAACTTTACACTTGGCATAATGCAGTCACACAAGTGCCGTTCTCCTGGCAACCACCAAACTCAGACTCGTCCATCGGATTGCCAGACAGAGAAGCGTGATTTGTCAGTCCAGAGAACACGTCTCCAGTGGCGGCGTTCTTTACACCACTGCATCCGACTCTTTGCATTGCACTTGGTGATGTAAGGCTTGGATGCAGCTGCTCGGCCATGGAAACCCATTCCATGAAGCTCTACACACTGTTCTTGAGCTAATCTGAAGGCCACACGAAGTTTGGAGGTCTGTAGCTATTGACTCTGCAGAAAGTTTGCGACTTCTGCGCACTGTGTGCCTCAGCATGCACTGAACCCACTCTGTGATTTTTACGTGGCCTACCACTTCGTGGCTGAGTTGCTGTTGTTCCCAATTGCTTCCACATTATGATACTACTAACAGTTGAAGATGGAATATTTAGTAGTGAGGAACAAATGGACTTATTGCACAGGTGACAACCTATCACGGTACCACGCTTGAATTCACTGAGCTCCTGAGAGTGACCCAGTCTTTCACAAATGTTTGTAGAAGCAGTCTGCATGTCTAGGTGTTTGATTTTATATACCTGTGGCCATGGAAGTGATTGGAACACCTGAATTCAATAATTTGGAGGGGTGTCCCAATACTTTTGGCAATTTAGTGTATTTTGGAGTTGAATAATACATTTACAGTAGATGTTACCACATAAAGCAAATTTTTTAAGGTTTAATGCATTTAGACATTTTTACTGGGAAAAGGAGGTTACCACACCAAGTGCGACATGATATTCTTCTGAATATTCATGATGTCACACCAAACATTGCTGTAGTAGGTAACCCGTTCTCCTGGCACACGTGACAGCTGCTGCTGAATCAGGCTTTCAGTGTGAGCACATTCAGACAGATGCACTTGATGTTTCAGAAGGGCATTTGTTTCTGATGCTTGTCATGGTGGATGTCTCTTACTCCATCAGGTATAAAAGTGGACATTTTCCCATCACCGGGAGTCTCGTTCATGCCAAGCTTCTCTCTGTTTTTCTATCAGACAGGCTTGAGTCTTCATCTCATCAATACACAAGCTGGCTCATGAGTTGTGTAAGTTCCTGGCTCTAGTTAGGTAATGAGAAATACTCTCTTTTCTCTCTCCCGCTCTCTCACTCTCGCCATAGGCATCTGTCAGTGTTGGAATGAACTGGGACTCATCAGTGGAGTTCTCCCCTCAGAGGCCTGTACTAACATGGCCAGATGGAGCCTGGGCTCACTTGGCACCCGCCAAACCAGCACCAGGGCAATATGCAGGGAACTCAAGCATTTTATCCCCCCACTCTCCTTCTCTTTCTATGTCTGAGACACACACACATGCTTTTTATTCTCCCACGTATTTCTTTCCCATCCCTCCTTCATCTGTAATGTTGGTTTACTACACCTCCAAACAGTTGCACAGTTTAGGGGCTTATGTGAACTTAAGGGACCCCTGCAAAACAAAACAAAAATAACTTTTGCTGAAGCCTTAGCTAGTGATCACACTGTTAAAAAAAAAAAAAAAAAAAATTGATTTTACTTGATTAAAAAAAAAAAAAAGTTGATGGTGTAACCCAAAATCAGGCTGATTATGTTGAATTAAATATTTTTCACTTGAATAAAACATTTTTATCTTTATTTTTTTAATTTATTTATTTTTTTTTGTATCCTAACATACACTACCATTCTTTTTTTTTTTTAAAGTAATTAATACTTTTATTCACCACAATGCATTAAATTGATCAAAAGTGACAGTAAAGACAGTAAAAGACAGTATAATATCTATTTCAAATAAATGCTGCTCGTGAACGTTCTATTCAACAAAGAATCCTGGAAAAAAATTGTATCACGGTTATATGTATATAGTTTTCAACACTGTAAATTAAAAGAATTGTTTCTTGAGCACTAAATCAGCTTATTAGACTAAACTCTGATAAATCATGTGCATGTGACACAGACGACTGGAGAAATGGCTGCTGAAAATTCAGTCTTGACAAAACATAAGAGACTTCTTTCAAAAACATAAAAAATCTTACCAAATCTTACCCAAACTTTTGAATGTTAGTGTATTATACAGTGCATGATGGGACAATGAACACCTTGTGGTAAGTTGGACTTTATTAAATTTGGCTTGGTTGCAGAAAGTTTCTGTGTACAAGCCAAGGCTCATAAAGCAAAGCTTTCCAAAACAATTTCTAGACTTCAGCCCTCACATTTTACTTTAGAAAGAGGTCACACTTTGATATCATAGAAACGTAAAAGCTACCTCTTCACAAAATGTTTGTAATTTAACACAAGGATGAATGGTCATGATGGTTTTGGAAAATACCTTGATACCTCTCCCAAGGGCCCTCGAGTAGTGTATGATGTTTTTGAGAAACACAGTCCACACAACAGCTTTAATTTTCCTCTCTTCTTTTCTCTCAGGACATCTCTTCTCTCTTTCTCTCTCTCTCTCTCCCTCCCTCCCCCCTCTTCTTGGTTGAAACCCTAAAGACCATGAATTTGCAGTTCTTATTTTAGCAAGGTGCCTCAGATGTTTGAGAGGAGTGTGTGAGTATATTTATTTGTGTGTATATTTGTGCATGCGTGTGTGTGTGTGTGTGCTTTTGTTTATATTACATTGTGGGGACCAAATGTCCCCATGATGTAATATAAACCTGAGTTCACCTACATCGTGGGGACCAGCCAGCGGTCCCCACAATGTAAATGGGTTTATAAATCATATAGAATGAGTTTTTGTGAAAAAGTAAAAGTTTGCACAGTTTCCTGTGAGGGTTAGGTTTAGGGGTAGGGGCAGGGTAGGGGGATAGAATGTACAGTTTGTTCAGTGTAAAATGCATTGAAGTCTATGGAAAGTCCCCACAATTCACAAAAACAAACATGTGTGTGTGTGCGTGTGTGTGTGTGTGTGTGTGTGTGTGTGTGTGTGTGTGTGTGTGTGTGTGTGTGTGTGTGTGTGTGTGTGTGTGTGTGTGTGTGTGTGTGTGTGTGTGTGCTTTTGTTTATATTACATTGTGGGGACCAAATGTCCCCATGATGTAATATAAACCTGAGTTCACCTACATCGTGGGGACCAGCCAGCGGTCCCCACAATGTAAATGGGTTTATAAATCATATAGAATGAGTTTTTGTGAAAAAGTAAAAGTTTGCACAGTTTCCTGTGAGGGTTAGGTTTAGGGGTAGGGGCAGGGTAGGGGGATAGAATGTACAGTTTGTTCAGTGTAAAATGCATTGAAGTCTATGGAAAGTCCCCACAATTCACAAAAACAAACATGTGTGTGTGTGTGTGTGTGTGTGTGTGTGTGTGTTTTGTGAGTACCTGTAATTAATATCAAACCACAGAGCCAGTCCCGAGGCAGGCTAGAGCAGCTGTGTAAGTGTCTTCTTCTGATGTTCTAATTATTTCACCCTTTTCTCTGCTTTGCACTGTCACCTTAATGAGTTCCCTCACTCTTCCTAGAATCAAATTGGGAGTCGAGAATAAGACTTTTGAAAAACTTTTTCAGGAGCCTGAAAAAAAAAATAATTCTTGATTAAATAAAATAAATAATCAAGAAAAAATATGAATTGGTTGTTTTTTATGTTATTTTTTATTTATTACAAGTATGCATCTCAAAGCAGGCTTTCTTTTACAATATACTCTTGATTTTTAAAGTCGATCCAAGAGGCATAGCAGTTGTGTTAAATTAATTCATTTTAAATAGGCCTACACTGGGTGAAAAAAAAAAAGGATTTGTGGTTCAGGCCAATTCGCCATTTTCCCAGCATGCACTGAGGCGTAAATAATTATGCATTGTTTTTCAACTCTTTGCCAGTTTTATTTGCACAGTTGTTGTTGGTTTTGTTATCACACTTAATAGCTTGTTGACTTGTCATTTCAGGACGAGTTTTCCCTCTATTTGAATGGTTAGTGAGTTAGCCTCACATTGAGTCAATATATTTAATAAATTTGAGTGTGACCGGTCTCATGAGTATGAGTATAGCTATGCTTTCATGACGTGCATTTCTTATTATAAAAATGTTCATAAAATTTGATGCAATTTAAGAAACCTGTTTAAAACATAACTTAAAACTAATCAATTGATTAAATGATAGGAAATTGTAAGTCATATAAAGTCGGTGCATTTTATACATTTAATTTACAAGTAGTTGCAAACTGTTGCCTTTTTTAAGTTACACACCACATAAAATTAGTTAGGCCTATTTATTTTTAGAAAGCAGCTAAGTAATAATGTCTTTTTTAATTAATAAACATAAGTAGCTTAGAAATCTGACTGATTTGTTTGTAATGGAGTCATGTTTTGTGGGAGGTGGTTTTGATGGCGGTTTATGTAAGCTGTTTCGTGTTTCTCTACTTTTGATTTATAATGTCACATTCCAGATGTATTATGGCAGTCTATTACTCCTGCATTAAACATGTTTGAAAACGTTTCAATTATAATACACACTTTGGGCTGTAATTAGCATTGACTAAAACACTTTTCACAAGGCTGTTCTGTTACATACAAGCTATTTTAAGGTAATTTCTCCCTACTGCTTGACTTAATGTGCTGAGGCTTCATTTAACAGCTATTGACATGAGACAGTGAGTCATAATTAGTCTTGTATAGCATTTTTGTATGCATGTATAATTACAGTACAATAAAAGAGATAAAAGGAGGGAGAATGTTCAACTCAAGTGTATTACCATATCATTTGCACACATCATTGAAAAGGATGCTGAGCATGGCGAATCAATGAGTATTTTTCTTCTTGGCCCAATGCAGATGTGATCACCCATTTGAAGTAATCATGTTGGGCTCAGTTGTCCATTAGGAAATTTCAAACTTTATAATAATATACAAACACCATTGATTAGCTTGTTCAGGTGTGTTTGATTTGGGTTGGAGCTAATCTCTGCTGGACAGTGGTCCTCCAGGACCGAAGTTGCCCCTCTCTGATTTACAAGATTTACTTGATTGCATGATTATGTGCTCATATATTGAGCGCATATATATTGGATACTTGAATTTTTAATGAGAATTGTGTCATGGAAAGGAAAGTGCTGTTTTGAAATATTGGCCGAATAGTATAAATACTTAAAATCATAAATAGGCACATATCATAGGAACACTTATTAGAAAAAAAATTTAAAAAATCATAACTGTCTGATCATTTTAAGCATTTTAAGGAATTATTTATAACCCAATGCATGCTGAGTTAAAGTTAGATTTTAATTTGTTACATTTTACAATAAAAGTAAAACAATATATGTTAGCATTGTTTCACATGATTTTAATTTTTTACAGTATATGGTGTACTTTATCATGTTTTATCACATGCTTAATACAGTTTGCTTAATGTTTGTGCAAATGCCCTTTGATGTTGATATGTGTTTTGATCATTGGGGCCTGTATTTGCATCATTAGGTCATTCTGATTTGACTGCTTGAATCAAATCGATCAAACAGTTACACTAAGGGTCAAGACATGATTGACTTGAAACTAAGATTACTACTAACGAGCATGACTTCCTTGAGCATCACCTGAGATTAGACTCAACAAAATCCAGATTGATAACAGGCACTTGACAAAATGTTTGATAGAAGTAGCATTTTGCTTGGCACTACTTAAATAATAAAAAAAATCTAATCTGATAATGAATGCCAGTGGATAGCAATATTTAAAAAAGGAGAGATAAGAGGTCTGGTTATAAATGTTTTTGAATGCTCTGGAGGAGGCTGGGTGATAAGCAGGGAATTTAAATGCTTTGCTTATCAAGCTTTCATTGGCGCTTCATTTTGAAGGGGAGGATCAACAGTCGTATCACACTTGTGGTGGCTTGCTTGTATGCAGAGCTCATGCTGTGGTCAGGCTCTATGACATGTTGGAGTGAACATACCATAGCTTCGGCTCACGTACCATAGCTTTTCTCCTTCAAAGCTATGGTACGTACTGTAAGCCGAGGCTTTGGTACGTTCACTCCAACATGTTTCATACTAGTACTGGGTTAGACCCCCTTTTCCCTTCAGAACAGCCTTAATTCTTTGTGGCAAAGATTCAACGAGGTGTTGGAAACATTCCTCAGAGATTTTGGTCCATATTGACATAGCATTGCACAGTTGCTGCAGGTTTGTTGGTTGCACATCCATGATGTGTATCTCCCATTCCGCCACAACCAAAAGGTGCTTTATAGGATTGCGATCTGGTGACTGTGGAGGCCATTTGAGTATAGTGATCTCATTGCCATGTTCAAAAAAACAGATTGAGATGGTTTGAGCTTTGTGACATGGCGCTTTATCCTGCTGAAAGTAGCCATCAGAAGATGGGTACACTGTGGTCATAAAGGGATGGACATGGTTAGGATGGATCCATGCTTTCATGTTTTTTATGCAAAATTCTGACCCTACCATCTGAATGAATGCAGCAGAAATCGAAACTTATCAGACTAGGCAAAGTTTTTTTTCATTTTCAGTTACTGAAATACTTGGACCAGCCTGTATGGCACCAAAAACCATGCCAAGTTCAAAGTCACTTAAATCACCTTTCTTATTCACATCAGATGCATCTGAAATCTCATACCTCTCTACTATATAGTAGGCGAAAAAACAGTATGTGACAAAAGAAGTATATCTGAACTCACAGTACTCATAAAAAAGTAGGCAAAAAGTTCCCTGGATGACCTAATTCTTCCGTTGAGATTCTGAAGTGTACATACAATGGACACTTTACTATCCCATGAGGCCACGGGAGAGGATTTATGAATGGCAGTGAAGCGATGCAACTGACGCTGGTAGGTCATATGGCAAGGGCAACATGGCAAATGTAGTACGTCCAGATTACAATCATACTATACACATTCATACTATATAGAATGTACTTTTTTGCAGTCGTGAAGTAATTACTTATTCAAAATAAGTAGAGAGTATACAATTTCAGATGCAGGCCATGTCTACATGCCTAAATGCATTGAGTTGCTGCCATGTGATTGGCTGATATTTGCGTTAAAGAGCAGTTGAACAGGTGTACCTAATAAAGTGGCCAGTGAATGTATATATAATAATTTGATAAAGATCTATTATCTTTATATACTACAAGTTTTGGAACCAGATTAAGAAGGCTGCATTTTATTTTTTTTAAAAAACCCTGTAAACAGAATAATATTGTATAAACAAGTAAAATAGATATTGTACTATATTTTGTAAATGTAATTTATTCCTGAAATTTCAGCAGCCATTACTCCAGTCTTCAGTGTCAAATGATCTTCAGAAATACTTGTAACATTCTAATTTGGTGCTCAAGAAACATAATTATAGAAAAATGTAACATTTACCTGAAAGCCATTTCATTCAATGGACAGAACCGCTTTTACCTTCTCCAATATCTCCTTGCATCCTACCACTAGACCAGCATGTAGCGAATTAACTCAAAGGGGAAATATTAATAATTATTAATAACTCAATATTATTTATTAATTATGATTAATTATGAATATGTAAATCTGTTCATCAGATTTACTGGATATAGCTACATTTATCTTAATATTACAATCAATTAACCTGTTGTCCAGGGAACACTTAGTGTTTAACAATTCTAAGAAATGTCAATTTCCAGGTTATGGAAAAATAACATTCTTATTACACAGTGCTACTTAGAGCATAGGTTCGGGGTCTATATCACTTAAGAGGCAATTCATTAGCAGATGGAGTCAGAACCAAGCATGTATTGTGCACAATCTTTATTAACTAACTCACAAACACATAACTAAACTAACAAACACATAACATAACATAACATACACAAAGGGTCACACACATATGTAGGTCAGAATGAGTAATGATAGAGTTGAACCGGAACCAGTTTCTTTTAGCAATAGCAAAGGTAAGTCTTACAAATCAATATTAAATCGCTGCTTAGCATTAAAATGTACAATACTTGCAAGATGCCTTTAGGCTGAGGAGCGTCGGATCTGCAGGTTGAGGATAAATCTTGAGGTTATCGTCTAAAGTTGTTGCCAGTCTGTTGGGTGATGAGCACATGGCTGGGTGTTGTAGGCCGGGGGCCTACCGGCCTTGCGGGCCGGGCCTAGAAAGGCCGGCTGCAAGGAGACCCATTTGGTCGTCCAGAAGCAAAGTAGAAGAGAGGGAGTGGCACAGTTCATTGGCTTTTAACCTCTGGTCAAAGTCCAACCTCTTAGGAATGATGGGGGCCAATGAAGATGTTGTATTTCCAAGTGACACACACCCCCTTATCAGGGCTTTTATGACCAAGTAAGATTAAACTGGCTGAGCTTTGAAGAAGAACTATTAAAGCTTCTTGTAATACCTATGTTGTAGAGAATAGTCTGTCTATAAATTAATGCAGTTACTTCTGTGTTCTGTGTGGGAAATGCAGGGAAGATGCAAATTTTTGTGTGTCTCTTTTTTGCTCTCCATGCGGCAATTATTGGTCCAATAAAATTTGTAACTGAGAACTTCTAGGGGGATGGACGCCAGGCCCCAGAGTGAGCTTAAAACTATTTGTTAACTAACAAATAATTGTGTCTGATTTGTCTCAATCGTTACAAGCATGTCTAAATTGGGAACTATTTTTTCCTCATTGTCAAATTTTATCTTGCCTAGGACAGTGGGTCATGACTGCCGCTGGTGCCCCCTCAAGGAAAAAGGGTCCATGGACCCCTAGGTACAGCTGAATGTAGGTATTTAAGACTGAACCACATCTTGAAAAATGGGCAAGCTCAGCATACTAAAGTTGCTCCGTTGGAACAAATTCCTTAAAGGGTTAGTTCACCCAAAAATGATGATTATGTCATTTATTACTCACCCTCATGTCGTTCCACACCCATAAGACCTTCATTCATCTTCGGAACACAACTTCGGAAAAAAAAGATATTTTTTCTGAAATCCGATGTCTCAGTGAGGCCTCTATTGCCAGCAAGTTAATTTACACTTTCAGTGCCCAGTACTAAAGACATATTTAAAACAGTTCATGTGAGTACAGTGGTTCTACCTTAATATTATAAAGAGACGAGAATACTTTTTGTGCACCAAAAAAACTAAATAATGACTTTTTTAACAATATCTAGTGATGGCCGATTTCAAAACACTGCTTTAAATCTTATGTTTTGAAGCAGTGATTCGGATCGCATGTCAAACATGTCAAAATGCTGAAATCACGTGACTTAAGCACTCTGATCAACTGATTCGAAACAAGATTCAAAGCAGTGTTTTGAAATCGGCCTTCACTAGACATTGTTATGTAAGTCTTTATTTTGTTTGTTTGGCACACAAAAAGTATTCTCATCACTTTATAATGTTAAGGAAGAACCACTGTACTCACATGAACTGTTTTAAATATGTTTTTAGTACCTTTCTTTGCATCTGAAAGTGTAAATGAACTTGCTGGCAATAGAGGCCTCACTGAGCCATTCAGGATTTCATCTACGGGTGTAAACGACATGAGGGTGAGTAATAAATGACATTATTTTCATTTTTGGGTGAACTAACCCTTTAAGTTAAGAAAAACATTATAATTGTAAAGGTATTATGGGTTTTCTTAAAGGGACACTAGGGTGACATTATTTAGTCACCCTAGTGTTTTTCCAAAACTCAGTGAAATCGATTAACAACATTCTTCAAAATATCATCTTAAGGGTTTTGTTGCAACTGACTGCTGCCTGCCTCTTCAACTCAATCTCATAACTGTGGTGACAGTATTGTATAGCATGTGGCAGGGCTGTGTGTGGTATTCACCAGTGGCTACTTTCATGCTTCATGTTTGTAGAGAACTTGATTTGAGCTTATCCCCTACGGTTACCAAATAAAGAGAAAAAGGAAACATGTCACAACCTCTTGTCAGTATGTCATGGCATTTAGCTATTTGTGTTTACACTGTAATAGAGAGTAAGTTGCTGCGGCTGGATAGATTTGAGCAAAGCTGCTAAAAAGGCATGATGAGTGTTTTCAGTTCTTCTGTATGTTCTCTGTTGGATTCCACTGTTGGATCTTTGATTTATGTTGTGCAATAGTCATCTCATTTTATTCGCCTCTCCTCACATCTGCCGGCAGCCACTGAAATTGCATGTTAAAAGTTAAAAGAACACCTGTCACAGGCTTGAAGCTGATGGCAACATAAACACGAGTGCATGCACAGCTTGAGTCAAGCTGCTAAGAGGTCCTTACACTTATTCAGGAAGGAAAGTGAGGAATTAGCTTTCCATCCATCTCCTCTTATGTTTTGAAATGAGGTGGGTCACCCGAAGGTGAACATAAGAACGCGAGACAGGTCGAGCTATCTTTTATTTTCAGGTTTGCTGACACCAGAATGTAAATTATTTAATGAGGCCAGACTGGCTCAACTACGGACTGTGAATCAGGGCATAAGTCCTGTATATTCCTGCCTTTATTTAAGGCAAGGCAGCATCTCAAGCTATTTAATGATAGTTGCTAGTGAAAGTCTTGGGACTGTGCATGTTTTTCTTTTTACAGATCCATTAAACAAATTATTACGGGGACAGATTATCAATTAATAAAGACATATTTTCATACAGTTCCTTGCACTCTACTAAGCTATCATAACCTCCAAATACTTTTACCTAGTGCATGATTTGTAAACTAATACATGTTGACATTTGCATTCATATTACCAGAAACATATGTATGAAGTTCTGATGTAGTAAACTGGTTTAGTAGCTCACCTGGTTCAGCATTGAAACATGAGTCATGATAAAAGAGCTCAAAGTTAGCAAATGTGTTTTTATCTCACATTTACTTTTGTTAGCGTTATCGGTTAGTTTAAGATAGGGTTTAGTGTTTGTGGTATGCTATTTTCATGATAAAGCATTCACCAGACATTTAATTTACAAACTACCACAATACTGTACGTACAAAAACCAATGTAATAAAATGTTGCCAGATTCACGTTCATCTGTTTCAGCTAAAACTGAACTCGCTTTTAGCGCCACTCACTAAACAATTTACTTTTAAAGTATTTCAAAAACTGTAAGCAACTTAATATTATTTTATATATATGTAAAATAATCATTTTACAATTATATATAATAGAAATTTTGCTACAGACATGTATTTCTAGTGAGCCTGGGTTGTAGGAGGACCATTTTCCCAAATCATGTTATGTATAATTTTTTTGAACACATATAATGGGTCTGAATTACTTTCCGCTTTTTTCCTATTATCCTCTAACTTTCATCAACGGAGGATAGTGCATATGCCAGCATCTGAAACTAGGTTTCAGACAGCCAACATGAAATCAGACCCTCTCTTGGCAGTGATAATAAGTGCTATTCGATCAGCTCAGAGACAAGGTTATTGCTGAACCAATACGGTCAAGACGAAAAAGAAGGAAAAGGGCTTAATATTGTGGAGAGGGATAATCATTTTATGCAGAGATTGAAGAGCAAATATTGTATTAACATAAGTCAATTCCTTAATAAAAACCCATTTACACTGATGTATGTAAGTCAATATTCTAATACTTATAATCTGATAGCACAAAGTCAAATGTAAAATAAAAAATATATATAAATTAATATAAACTTTTTCAGGGTTCTATGCTACCAATTTTAATAACTCTGCACAGTCTAGGCACAAAAAAACTGACCTCACTTTTCTCATTCATGTTAACCACACAGAGAAAGGCCATTGACAGAGAAGCCTGAGATGTTCTTAGAGTCACACTCGTCTGCATTTCCCAGCATACTGCCAGGTTGACCAGGGGTGCCAAACTACAGAGAAAATGGCTCTCTGAGAGCACTTCAGAGTACCTGTACCCTCTCACAGTTCTCTTCACTCAATTCAGCAGATCACAGCAGGTGAATGCTAGCCTCTGTGCTAACGATAATGGATACTTCACTACTGCACTGTCAGCCTCATTGGATGATGCAGTGTGGATCTGTGATAATGATAGTTTAAACATAATAAGTTCTTTTGATGTCCATAGGTCTTTGCTTGTGTGAAATTTTGGGGCCTGAGAAATGGCTTGGCACTTTAAATCTCTTTTCACTGCAAATCGATTGCATCTTTTTGTGTGTGTGTGTGTGTGTGTGTGTGTGTGTGTGTGTGTGTGTGTGTGTGTGTGTGTGTGTGTGTGTGTGTGTGTGTGTGTGTGTGTGTGTGTGTGTGTGTGTGTGTGTGTGTGTGTGTGTGTGTGTTTAAAGTGGCCACAGGTATGATCATGTGCAAAATGGTCAAATGTTACAAGAGGAAAAAATCTATAGTTTCTGCTTTGTTTGAGTGCCAGGAAATTGCCGCTCTCAAATGTCAAATATTCAGTGTGAATCAATGCCCTCCCAGTGCTTTTAAAAGTTTGGTGCATAAGCCACTTCATACTTTGAACAAACACTGCCTCACTTTCTTGCTTGTTTAATTAGGCCACTGGTCTATAATTCCCACTCTCCAAATATTGTCAATTAAGACATAATATACACAAAGATCTTTTTCAAAAGCTTAGTCTAATTTGCTGCTATAGCTTATAAGTCGCTGTTGTGCCCGCAGATAATCACAACCATGCTGATATTCAAGAAAAATAGCATGACTGCTGGTGTGATATTGCTTTTATACAGCAATAATATTGAGAAACTTACCTTTTAGAAGCATTATTTCCAGATATTTTGGAAATAAAATGTCTAAAAGCTAAGTTTTCAATATTACTTCAACAAAGCAACAGCAGAATTCAATTCCACATATCTCCAAGCAGCACACTGTAGTGTTGACGTGTTCACAAATGAATCAGTGTTTGATTGAGGGCATGATTCACTGACTCACTCATAAAGATTGTCCCTTGTTTTGTTCCTGACTGAATCAACATTTTTGAACAAATCGGTTGAGAAATTCAATGACTCACTCATAAAGACAGTTGTTTGTTTCATTCCTGGATAAATTAGTGAGTTTAAACAAATCATTGGAGTAACTGATTCAAATGACTCACTTATAAAGATAATCACTTGTCGCCACCTACTGGCATAGCAATGTACTGCAAAAGACCATTGTTTAAATATATATTACATTATGTTCAGGTCACTTTGATGCTTCCTGTTGCTCATAGAACTTCAGTGTGAATGATTTGTGGAGTAATTGCGTATGTATCAAATAAAATATCTAAAATAAATCCATGTTCACTAAGGTGATTTGCCTCTCTTTGGACTAATGCAGATTAATTCCAAAATATAAACAGAACAGCTGTAAACATAACATGATCAAACACAGCAGCTTGATCTAAATCTCAAAATGCCTATGTGAGTAGCATGGAAACATACTCCAGATCTCATTCCTTTTAATTAAAATTTCTCATGATAAACTATCAGGTTGCTTTAATTGGTAATTATGCATGTGGCTTCTGTACTGTTGTCTGTTACATTTCCCTTTATGAAATTATAAACTCCATAAATGGGTTCACATAGTTCTCTAGTTGTGATAAACATGCTGAAGCCTGATCATTAGCGGTGCATAGTTAAATGTGCATGTTCTTCTCACATTCTAGAAGAATCTGACAGCTGGAGGCTTGGTATTTATATTTATCTGTGCCTGTAAAGCTGCCTCTTAGTTAGAATGATCTACACCTCCTTACAGCATCCCGTCCCCCTCCCCCATTTGTTCCTGCTAATTAATGACTGTGGTGCTAATTAAAAGCCGGGCAACACTCAATACATTCTGGGTCCTTGAGAAATATTAACATTTTCATTTGCAGGTCTCAGAGACTAATGAATATTCCATTGCAAAATTTCCAAGGAGAATTGTAGGGTTGGCAGGAGCATGAAAGTATGTAAATGTACATAGGCCTATATTTTGCAGAAAAAAATTATTTCGCACAGGGAGTGTCCTGTAACATGACAATGCTCATGGAAAAAAAAGGGTAGAACAATAGAAATAAAAGTGTTTGACCATAGCCTAGTCAAAGACATTGTCATGCTTGGTCAAGAAGTATTTCAGTATTTCATGCTAATACAAACAAAAAACTCTGCCATGGAAGACAGTGTGCACAAGAGAGAAGAAAAGCTTTGCATGAAAGAAAGGCCTCCGCTTCGGCCGTATGCTGAGCAACAGGAAGCCTCCTACCGCGTTAAACATGTATCATCTTTATACACAAATCAAGCCTGTGAACAAAATGTCTGTGCTGGGTGAGATAAAAGGGGAGAAGCAGCCCAAATGTGGTCTCTTGGGCACAGTTCCACACCTCCACCTCTTTCCATCCACTCCCCACATTTTAATTGCCACTGTTTGCCAATTGCCACAGCTCATACTGTGCCTATAATGACTGTTCCTCATAATGCTGCCATAGCACTTGATCTCTCTTTTAATGATCCTCCTTCTGTAAATTTGTACTGCACTAGTTTCTTATCTCACAGATCTTTATCAGCTCTGCTTGCCTGTGGACACATTAATTGGGGAGCGATTAATTGACCACAGCTCCTTCAGGCATGACCTATGTAAAGCGCACAGTCACTCATTTGCACTGCTGATTTGATTACTGACTCACAGCTCCTTGTGTGCAATTAGTGTAAAATCTTTACTAGCGACACATATGACAGTTACATTCAATTAGTCGTATGTAGATTTCCACTATAGAGTGAGGGATGAGAATTGCTAACATCAGATTGGACAAGGGTGTAAAAATTCTCTGACTGTTTTTAATTATAGGAAACATGAGCAGAACAAATTTCTCTAAGTCATTTGTAAAATCATGCTTATGTTAATTGACACGTTGACAATTTACGTAAGATTGGTTTTTATAGACAATTCACATAGAAACTTGTTCTGCTTGTGTTTTATGAATGAGGCTAGTGAATATTTGTTGCTGGTACGGTTAAGATTTAGGGTTTTGACTGGGAAAAGACAATTATTCAAATGAATGCAAAATTATTCAATTTCATCAGTTTTCTGTGGTTCTTCTGGTAATAAGGAAAAAATCTGAACAATACAGAATGAAAGTCTGTTCCGTGAACACAGCAAAACATTATTTATAACAGTGCTTAATTTGTACACGACAAAAAGAAAGACAGTTACACTGAAACAATTCACTTCAGAGAATTCAAGGCTTGGGAAATGTTGTGAATTATTCAAGTTAGTTAGATTGGGCGATCAGCCAGGACTTGGACTTCTGTGTTTGCAAGTTCCTGACAGACTGTCAGGTTTTTCCGTGGTGGAGATTAATCCTGCAGGTTAAATCATTACACCAGTAGGTGGCGACAAGTGCCTGTCTTTATGAATAATTGAATCATTTATTCAACAGATTCATTCAAAACACTGATTCATTCTGGAACAATCCAAGTGGCTGTCTTAATGAGTGATTCATTTTGCTGATTCATTCAATGCACTGAATCATTTAAGGATAAAACACCACTACTGTTTGTGTTGCAATGTGTCAACTATGGCTTCATTTGAAACTATCATTGGCATAGAAAAAACAGATGAAGTGATTGGCAATATTCTTTCAAGGGCCCTTTTCACACCTGCCTCGGTTGGAGCATTTCTTTTTCCCGGTACCTGGCGTGTTTTTCCCTTAGTTTGGATTGTTTCGCCATTTATGAACACAGCAATAATGCAGATATTACTTAAACAAGTTTGTCTCAGCCCGATTGAAAACATACTAAAAAAAAAGCAGTCTGAACCAACGGACCAACAAACCAAGCTGTATCATAATTCACATTACGTAAAAAGCAGCAGTGTCTGATTCTGTGGCTGAACACATTACTTATTGCAGTTTAAAACCAAAGAGCGCCCATATTCATTGCTTTGCAAGAATGCTATCCTGACAACGCCTTTCTTCCCGCTATAAATATTACAATTTAAGTCCCTGTTTTGGAATAATGCAAACAATCTAATTAATATATTTGTGCTGCTTCTTTCTTAGGGGCCACACAGAATGCAAAAAGAAGGCTGCTGAGCCAGACAAATGAGTTACATTTATTTATGTTGTATATAATATCAAAACAGTACAGATTTTGGTCATGTTTTGAACATACAGTATAAGCAATATGCAGCATTAAATTGAGTACTTGATCCTCTGTAAAAGGATGAAATGTGCTGTATAGCCAACAAAGGCTTATGTTATCTGTTGAGGCTCGTGCGCATGGCATATGCATATGCTCTGTTTGTACTCTGCCATTTAGAGCCAGGGACATTTTTCTTTGTCACATTGCTCTCCTGACTCAACCAGCTGAAAGCGGGATTAGCCTCCAGTGTCTTTGAAAAGTCAAGAAGTGAGGGAAAAATGAGGATAAAGTGATGACAGAATGGAGAGAGAGCGAGCAAGAGCGAGACAGGCAGAAACACATGGGCAGTTACATGAGCAAGAGAGCTGGAGAGAGAGCAAACAGCTTGGCTGGGAGGGACATGGCATGCATATTTCATATATAAAAGACAAGCATTTCATTTCCATATTTAGTGAACACTGGGAGGACTTATTTGAACAGTCAGGGCTTTGCTGAAGTAGAAAATCAGCAAACTCGCTGTGTACATGTATTTCCAAATCAATCTACAGCCATCTGCAACAGATGCGTGACATGGCACGTCTGGATTTCCTATCTGATTTCCCGAAAACCCTCTAACATTTTTCACTTTGATTGGCTTATCTGTGTCTAGGAGTTTTATCGTTATGAGATGCACAGGGACCATCCTGGCCCCTGAAACGTGTTTTAATTAGAGTGGTGGGTTGACTTAGTGGTTTAAAAGAATATT